>NC_057735.1:21991596-22183596 GCF_004010195.1 Chiloscyllium plagiosum
AATTAATGGTAGAGGCAAAAATGAGGATTGCAGATGCTGGAGATCAGAGTCTAGACTAGAGTAGTGCTGGAAAAGCACAGCAGGTCAGGCAGCATCCAAGGAGCAGGAAAATTGAAAACGTCAATTTTCAATTAATGGTAGAGCCCTGGGTAGTGTTGTAAAACAGAGAAACCTAGGGGTTCAGGTATATAATTCTTTAAAATTTGCATCATAAATAGACATGGTGGTGAAGAAGGTGTTTAGCATGCTTGCCTTCATTGCTCAGACCTTTGAGTATAGAAGTTGGAATATAATGTTGAGTTTGTACAGATATTGATTAGGTCTCTTGTGGAGCAGTGTGTAGTTCTGGTTGCCATGCTATGGGAAGGATATTGTTAAACTGGAGAGGGTTCAGAAGGGATTTACCAGGATGTTGCCTGGAATAGAGGGTTTGAGCTATAAAAATAAGCTGGATAGCATGGGACTTTTTTCACTGGGGTACAGGAAGTCAAGGGACGACCTTACAGAAGTTTATAAAATCATGATGAGCATAGATAAGATGAATAGCAAAGGTCTTTTCCCTAAGGTGGGGGGGGAGTTCAAAACTGGGGAGCATTTTTTTAAGGTGAGAGGAAAAATATTTTAAAAAGAGTGTTTAATGTGTGGAATAAACTGCTAGAGGAAATGGTGGATGCAGGTACAGTTATAACATTTAAAAGACATTTTGAGAAGTATATGAATAGGAATAGTTTAGACTAGGCAGGTGGGAATAGCTTAATTTGGGAATATGGTTGACCTGAACTAGTTGGACTGAAAGGGTCTATTTCCATGCTGTGTGACTCTATGACTATGTTTTTCTGACTACTATTGAACAACCTATTTGGCATTGAAAAGATAAGTTTACATTTGTGGAGTATCCTATTTCTCATTTGTATGATTTTAAAAAAATTATTTATTTGAATGTTTATGGAATTTCAGTTCCAACCTCTGTTTTGGTTTACTTAAAATTATAAAATGTGGATGGTAAAACCCAGCAAAAACTGTATGGTTTACTGTTGGTGAGAATTCTTCAGTGTGATTGGCTGTTTAGCCAGCTTGATGACTGTCCAGTTGCTGGATACCAAAGATCCCTGATAGTTCCTGAAGTTAGGTTCAGGAAAGGGGAAAAGATCTCTCGATCTTTGTGAGCAGCTTTCTTTGAAATCAGTGGCTGGAACTATTTGCTTTTCATTCATTTACGGGATGTATGTGCCACTGGCATTTATCATCCATCTCTAATTGGCCTTAAGAAGGTAGTGTTGAGCTGGTATCTTTGAAATCAATGAGGAAATGGAATGGAGAATGTTGTGTGAGTTTGTACTGGTCAATGAATTCATTTTCAGAATTTTCAGTTTCTTCCCAGCTGTTATTCGACTTCTGAATGGACCCGTCCAATTTTACATTTAAAGTTGATCTCGCTCTCTCGGCACCTTGTTTGCAACCATAACATTGTATTCTCCACTTTGTTTTGTTATCCTAATGCACTTTGTATGGTATGACCTGCCTGTGCTGCACATAAAACAAAACTTTTCACTGTGCCTCGGTACATGTGACAATAATAAATCAAATCAAATTTTCCTCTTGTCAGAACGAGAGTAAACATAATATATTTATAAAGAGGCTTTCTCTCAAAAATTAATTCATTAGCATTGGAAAACAAAGAAAATAAATCCTACTATTTAAAATAATCATTCTTACTTTTTTTTTAAATGAGCATTGTACCTTGTGTGTGTTTTCCTAACTTGCTGGGGGAAATCTTGCTGCTAGTCTTTCTGATAATTATATGTGCGTCCTGAGCAGACCAAGCCATCAGCAGGCAGATAGTGCCTTTCAGCTAGAGATTTCCTTCACAGCATGTTGCAAGAATACAATTATAACAATGGGGGTCCAATTTAAAATTTTCCTTGGTTCACTTTAGCATTCTGAATTTTACTGCAATCAATGAAGCTCTGAAACATCCTTAAGTAATCAAAATGTGAACGTTGAAGGCTACAAAATTTCATAATTATATATATGAGCGTACATAGTTCAGATACAAGAATATGCACTCGTGTGTGAAAATGTGTGTGTGTGTGTATATGTGCAATACTCAAAAATACACCAACACAGCCAGAACAAATTATTATATTTTGAGTTTGTTCTGAACTTGTTGCTGTTCTTTTTAGTTGTGTGATCAAGCTCCTAAACATTTTTCCAAATAAAGAATGCTTTATCAATTTCAACACTTAACAGTGGCAGGTTTGAAAGAAGACTTGCCTGTTATTGTGCCTAGATCGAGGAAAACTGTGGAGGAAGGATGGAGCAGATTCTGTTATGAGCATACAATTCTCACGACAGGGTTTGCCCCCAGGCACTGTGTATGTCCAAAGCTAATAAGAGGGAAATATGGCTCTTGATACTGTCTGAGTAATGAATACTAGTATTTCAGAGATGCATACAGAACAATTTTGTGAAATTGGAAACACGCTGTCTTCGTTGATGGAATATGGTCAGACTCCTCAGAGGATTACAAATGACACATTTGCATGCTTCACTGCACCTGACCTGGGCAGCCTATCTAAGCAGGACCCATTTCACTTTGAACATCCTCTCATTCGGCATATGATTTCTGGGAGGCTACATAGCAGAACACAGCCCTCAAAAGAGCAAAAGTATTCATTTGGAAAATCTGAGTTCCAATAAAATTGATGTTGAGTGAAGGTTTTTCAGTGTCTAATAAAGCAATGTGTGGGAGTAAGCTAGCTCATAGAGGTTGAAAACAGACATCTGACAATATTTGTAATATTAGTTGACAGCTGTGAATGCAGCACTGGCACAGTTAATGGTATTCTCCATTCAAAGCCCAATTGTTAATAGTGCTGTTCTTGCAGACTTGCTATAATTAAGCTTCCTTGAACTACAAGACCTCCTTAATTATGTACTGGCTGTCAAAATAAGTTGTTTTGCCAATTGACAGGGAAGTCATTTTGAAATAACTGATAATATTCTTATTAATTGAGTTCATAAGTTGATCGCAATATAAGTGCATTCCTTGTATTGAAATGGCTCTTTCTAAAGATTGCCTCTGTAATAGGATTTGCATTTTTTGCATTGCTGATTACCATGTCAAAATGGTTCTGCAATTTGATTTCATATGTGCCTTTGACAGTTTCTGATATTGAAAAGTAATGCAGGCTGACATGGAAGTGCTAAGCATTTCCAACAGTGAAGAAATCCCTCAGTACAGTACTGGAGTGTCAGCCTTGATTTTTTTTTTTGCACAGAAATTTTGACAGTATGGCAAAGTATATTACTGAACAAACATTGTTCCAAACAGACTGTAATCAAAATTTGACAGAAGTTACAAAAGCTTTTCTATTACTTATTAAAGCTAAAGTTTCAATGTGTTGGACAAATTCATTTTCTCATGGATCCTGCTGCAATAATTATTTGAGGGCACTGTAATATTGTAAACGAAAAAAAGTATAGAACAGTATGGTGTCATTAAAGAAGATTGAGGTAAGAGCATAAGATTGGAAGAAATAAAAGCATGCATAGACCATTTGGTCTCTTCATCCTGCTCTGCCATTCATTAGTTCCTTAAATCCACTTTACTGGCTGTCTCCTGTAATCCTTGACTCCATTATAGATCAAAGTAATATGGTGTCAAAAATTGGTCATGTGAGCTTCACAGTGAAATATTCTTCCCTGTACCAATATCAATATGGTGTAATATGTTTTTCTATTTCATGCTCTGATTTTCAAGTCATCGGACTTCAGCCTACTTTCATCATGAATTTGCATCCACACTTCGTTTTTGTGTTGTCAAATTACTGTGACAATTTTTGAGCACAAAACTTAAGGCTGACACTCAGCGGCTGTACTGAAGAAATTCTGTACAGTTGAAAATGCGATCTTTTGGGTGAAATGGGTAGTTGTCAAACCTGCTCTGATATTATTCAAAAGTGTCCTACAGAGTTAGCCCCTCCGTCTTGATCAATATCTATATTTAAATCTGTTTCACAAAAGAACAAATATTTGGCCTTTACTGTTGTTTGTTTGTTTTATTTGTATATGTGTGTCTTGCTTTTAAGAATTCACCTTTAACGACTCCATGCGCTGTGTATACAATGGTTTTATGTAGAATTCACAGAAGTATTGTATTGACATTGGCTAAACTTGACAGAGGGACAATGATAAATAGCCATCAATTTTCTGAGGACAGATACGTTTAACGTCTGTAAACATTTGGACACTTGGTGTTTTGTATGAGATTAGAGTCCATGAGTGTGGAAAATGGTTCACTTCTCTTTGCCTTGTTGTGCTCGTCATCAAATTCTGGTATGTTGTTACTTCATGTATCAGCCTCTGGTATGATACCCAGGTGTTATCTTTTATAGTTTGTAGATATTCCTTGTTGGGTGCGTTGTAACCCAGGATAAATCCCAATCTAAGAATAACATCTCTGACATGCTGAAGTGTTTACAGGATACCTCCGTCCAGCTCACAAAGATAACTGAAGAGATGAAAGAGGGATAAAAAAGGAAGCAGGATGAACTACAAACTCTGTATCATCAATTTCATGAAAGTATTGCTAGTTTACAGGAAGATCTAGAGCAACCCACATGTAAAACTGATGATCATGCTCAGTAGGAGCACCAACAGAAACATGAGCTAGAGTTCAAAACAGTGTTAGAGGCAATGGCAAACTGTCAAAAACTGGGGGGTGCTAGTGGGGGAAAGATGTACAGTGCACACACTGAGAAGCTGCAGTCTGCTCATTAGAGTCCTTTCAGAAGTAAATACCAGCAATAAAGCTTTGGTGAAAGAACTGAAGCAGGACATAAAGAAAACCAAACCGTCAAAACCGCAAGCAGAAATGGTCCGTGTTTCCAAGAAATCCAAAAGAAAAAAATTGGAGAGGTCTGACAGTTAGTAGAGCAAGGTAGGAAGGAGGTATTTTACAGTCTACTTCCATCACAGCTATTATGTTATGGAAGGAGTTATAACATCTGTTTTCTTCACCTGCTGGACTTTTTAACTTGCATTTGATCAGAAACTGTTGCACATTTTTGGAACAGACTTGTTATTTTTGAAGGCTTACTAATGGAACTGTTGGTGTCAACCTTATCTTTTTGCAGTCCCTGGACACGCGTGGTATGTGAGCATGAATCCTTTTACATCTTATTGGAGGATTGTATTTCCTTTTATTCTTATGCTGGGACACAGAGGAGGATTTCATATTTTACAAGAATAAATTGGACTTCCTTGAGATGTCATAGAACATTATTTTCTCCTATGCATTTTCCTTTCTTCGGAATTGGCATCTGGCATTTTGAAAGTGAGCTGATCAAACATATGACTAGATATTGAGCAGTTTTCATTATTTTGATTTGGAATGAAATGGTTCTTGGAATTCCTAGTACAAGTCATCACAAGTTTGAACCCTGACTGATCGTCAAATCCATCTGCTCCTGTTAGTCATGTTTTACTCATTCCTTAGAAGTTCACAACAAAGCACTCGGAATGTGAAATACGAAGTGTAGTCTTATCCCTTTCGAGTGCACCTGCTATCTACATGACGTCAGAACCTACTCATATAATTTCTTCAAGGTGAAGGGTTGGAACACAGTACCACTTAAAAGGGCTCAGTTAGAAACTCAGTAGATTCATTTAAGATGCGTCTGGATAAATGCATGAGTAGGTGGGGAGTAGAGGGATACAGATGCTCAGGAATTCACCAACAGGTTCAGACAGTACATTTGGATCGGCTTAGGCTTGGAGGGCCAAAGGGCCTGTTCCTGGGCTGTAAATTTCCTTTGTCCTTTGTTCTTTGAAACAGAAGTGGAGAAAGTAGACAAGAATGGCCGGTTATTCTTTTCACATTTTAGCACCTTTTCAAACAAGCAATTAATTGGAGTGGTGGGGAGTTTTGTAACTTACTCCAGGCTTTTGGACTTTGTGGGTTATGTAGAAGCATGCCATTAGGAACCACTAATCAAAGACAATCTACTGACTATGCTGCATTAGCTTAACTTGCTTGCAACACATGGTGCAAGTTTGGGTGCCTGTTTGCTTTTCAGACATTTGCTATTTGCAAGATTGTGTGCAAGACCCAATTTCTGATTGAAGATGGGAAGAATGTCAACTTCTTCTATTGGTAACACAAAATCCATAGATGATCCTTACACATTCCTCATAATTTGCATGTACTACATTTCTGATTCTAGCAGGCCTTAGAATTTAGACATAGCTTATCTCTGAGGCAGCAGGTCATTCCAAAATTTTAGGTTCACAAACTCTCAACAGGACAGTTCAATAACAAAACAGTTTAAATATGAAAGGGATATTTGAAAGGACAGGCATCTGCTGACTCAATAGATACAGACTTAAAAATTATGAACTTGGCAGTTACAGACCTTCTTTAACTTCTGGCAAGGCTGATTTATTTTACTTTATTTTGCAAAAAGAGATAACCTATTGTAGTAAGAGAAACTAAGAGACTGGCAATGAGTACTTGTATGATGACAGCAAAATTACTATATTTTGGTTAGTGTATTCACTAGTGGTCCAATTTATTTAACACATGCCATTGTTGTATTTAACATCCAAAGAGAGTTAACCACATGTGAATTTGCACAAACTTTTGCAGTCATGACTTCTTATGTCACTTACTGTATCTTCAAACATTCTCGTCTCCTGAGCTTTATAGACCTTATTTCAAGGCCTTAGCTAACCTCATACTCACAATTCCAATGTTAATTTTATCACTTTTGCTCTCACCTTTTGGGTTTAAAAACATCGTGTTCAGTATTTCATTTACAGTAACATTCTTGTTGTCATTGATCTGAGCAGTAGATACTAGTACACAGTACTGTTATAAACTTGCAGTCTTATTACATTGCTTTCTCCTTGTATGCAAAATCCTTTAACTTTAGAGTTAAGCCAAGAATAAAAACAATTACTGTACCTAAAACATTATTTTTATTCAGAAAAGCCAAATGTGGGTCTTCTGGTGCAATGATAGTGACTCTAAAGCTCTGGTTCAAATTCCACTTTAGGACTTGATGGCTGAGGAAGGTGCATTCATAACATGGCCAAACAAATTTACAATCAAGATAAGGAATGCAAGATAATGTGTTGCGTAAAGCATTGTGTGCCAATAGCATTGTAACACTATGCAAAGGTGGTAACCTTGTAATACAGCATGGGGTTAGGACTGTTTGGGTGTTACATGCACAAACAGCATGAGTTAAATCAAAGTCTTTCCAACATCCACCAATGATCGATAGATGTGAAAGAGATTCCTGGTCAGCCGTGTGATACAAAGAAATTAGAGCCACTACCATCACTATCTATAGCTCAAGGCTACAGCATGCATGTAAACATATGCAGTGACTCTGACTTCTTGACTCAGCTCACTGGATAGCTGGTGTTGATCAGACTGGTGTCAATAATATTGCATTTGATCCCCATTGTGGTATGGTTGGATTGGGATCTTTCTCCTTGGCCTGCTTGTGATTGAGATTTTGGCACTGAATGTTGGGCCTGGTATTGGTCAAAGAACTCAAGAAGGACAATTGGATTCACTTGTGGTATGTGTCCTTTTGCTAATCATCTTAAAATCTTGAGAGATGATGGTTGATACATTTACATTTTTTTTCAGTTCAGTTTGTTGAAATATTCATGAACATTGCTGTTCTCCTGAGTTTAAAAAAAACTCAAGCTAGTGAGAAGGGGAGCCCACAAGCATACACTGAAAAATACATCATGTATTTTTTAAAAAACTGAAAGGGCACAGAGCCAATTCAATGGATACAGACTTTAAATATGATGAACTTGGCAGTTAAAGACCTTCTTAAACTTCTTTGCAAAGGAGATTTTATTTTGCTTAATTTTGTAAGAAGAAATAACATTTTGTAGTGATGATGGCTAGGAGGC
Source organism: Chiloscyllium plagiosum (assembly GCF_004010195.1). Classification (NCBI taxonomy): domain Eukaryota; kingdom Metazoa; phylum Chordata; class Chondrichthyes; order Orectolobiformes; family Hemiscylliidae; genus Chiloscyllium; species Chiloscyllium plagiosum. The sequence continues at coordinate 21,999,535 of NC_057735.1, forward strand.
TAATAATGAGCACTGGTGCGATGACAGCAAAATTGCTGCAGTTTGGTTATTGTACTCACCTGTGGCCAATTGATTTAACTTGTGCTGTTGGTGTATATAACACCCAAACAGTGCTAACCCAATGCTATATTACAAGGTTACCACCTTTGCATAATGTTACAATGCTATTGGCGCACAATGCTTGACACAACACATTATCTTGCACCAGCAGCTCTTCATGCTGAAGCTGTGTTGCTAAGTTACGATAAAAATGGCTGCCACCAGAACTTGACTACAAATTGCACCATTCCAGGAGGAGAGCCATTTCTTGGAACAAGATGGCACCGACACAATGCGACTCCTTGCAAGCTGCCTACAGCAGATCTAAATCAATCGAATCAGCTTTGGTATCCTTGTTACATTATTTGCTGGAGAGAAGGATGGCCTTTGTGGAGAGCCACCCCCCCCCTGTCGATTCACTTGAAACAAAGAATGCTGTCTCACCTGTGACCAGAATCTTGGATCACACAATGTCTCAGGACAGTTCTTAAGTTCAATGTGCTCACAATTCTGGTAATTTTTAGAATTTTATATCGTAGTGAAAGTCTACTGTGCTCATTGTACTTATTCTAACTTTTTGAATAAGCTATCCCAATAGTTCAACTTCCAGATCTCTGCATTTTTAAAAAATTTTGTAGTTTATCCTTGATATTGCTTTGAATCTGCTTCTACCACCTATATCAGGCAATGCGTTCCAGATCAGAACTATTTACTGTATTTTTTTAAAATCCTCCTTTTCTCCCCTCTGGTTATTTCACCAGTAATCATAAATCCATAGGTTTTGTTTACCAACTTGCCTGCTGGTGGAAATATTTTCCCCCTTATCTACCCTATCTAACTGACTGTTAAATTTGATTACCTCTGATCAGTGATTTATACAGGTGGAGGGGGCAGGCATCTCAGCTATTGGCTGGCTACACCTTGTGCCACTTAGGCAAGGACTGAGACCAAGCACTCTGGGGATGGAAATCCCACCAACCAAGAGCTGCTGCTAGTTCTTCTTTACATAGCATCACCCCTGGGCAGCAGTGGCTGCTGTAAATACAACACCTACCCAATGGCAAGGGACCAAGATTCAGGTGAGTCAAAGGAATGGGATCATGAAGAAGGGTAGAGTTAGACTTACAGTGAAGATAGATGTTGACCATCAGCACCCTTCCCGATCAGCTCATGAGTGCCTTTGAATGAGAGATTCTCTCCACAGGCTCCCATAAACAAACACCACCTACTTAATGGGCTCCCTGCATTACAATCCTCCTATCTGCCACTGGGTTGATAACAGCAGAGGAAACATAAGGCTCTTTCATGTGTATTAATTGCTCACTTCAGCATCTCAGTTCACAGCAGGAAGGGAAGGCTGTCCATCGTACTGTAGGTGGGAGGGTGCCAGAGTCCTTGTGTTCCACCCTCACACCAATTAACTGCTCCCTGACAATCAAATAAACCTGTCGGGCTATAACCTAGTGTTGTGTGATTTTTAACTTTGTTTTTAGATGATTTATTTATTTTTAGACATTTCTTATAATGGTCCACCTTGTGAAGCCTCCTAACGTAGTGCTATAGCGCATGACAACAGCAGAAAGACACACGTTGATGCTGTGAAGGCCAATATGATAAACAGCATGTTTTGCAAGGGAAAGTGTGTGTCTAATATGCCAGTAAAAATCCAATTATGCCTCAACCAACAAGTTGCAACTTCTTCAAGAATCTTTGCAGTGAGACAAAAAGTATTGAAGCAGAAGCTCAGATCAATTGATTTCAAAAGATTTCCATTTGCCGGGGCTTTAATGGAATCTCTGACAGAAACTTCTGGAGTTGTAAGTTTAAATGCGTGATGCCAAAAGGAGGGAAATCCAGGGTTATGGGGAAAGGGCAGGAAAGTGGACAGATCAGCCATGATCCTGTTGAATGCCAGAGCAAGTTTGAGGGGCTGAATAGCCTACTCCTGTTCTTGTAACTTACTGTCTTGTCAGCTAACAACAGACTGCAGAAATCAAACAAGAAAAATCAAAACTTCTCATTTTTAAGCTCTTATTTTAAGTTATGCCTTTGTCCACCAAGTCATTACAGAAAGCCATTTTGCTTTAGAGGAATGTTTATCAACTCTCAACCCCTAACTGAAGGAAATTGATAACATTAGCTGGGCTACAATCTCGAAACCACTGTAAATGTCAACTTGCAAAAAAATTGAGATTTCTGTTTTTGATTTCATCTCAAAGAAAGCAGATCCAGCAATGTACCATACCTTTAACATGGCATTAATGGGCCAAATAGTGTTAATTTTAAAGAAATAACCCTCTGTCTCAGGCCAGTGTGAGACAAGCTAACATTGTCAAATCCTCTGAGTCGTGCTGTGTACGTTTCCATCTGCACCTGTCACAAGATGACTTGGCTGACAGGTTACCATGGTGACAGACAAAGAAGAAAATATATAGAATTTATTTCTATCATGACGGCAATGGCAATTGTAGCTGCATCTGTCTATGTTGGTGAACTAATCATATGTCTAAAAGTAACGGGCAAAACCAGTACATGGAAAAGGTAATTTCTGTATAGAATTCCTACATTGTGGAAGCAGGCCATTCAGCCCTCCAAAGAGCAACCAACCTTCCACCCTATACCCGTAACTCTGCATTTCCTATGACCAATCCACCTAACTGCACATCTTTAAACTGTGGGAGGAAACCGGAGCAAACCCACGCAGACACTGGGAGAATGTGCAAACTCCACATAAACAGTAGCCCGAGGGTGGAATTAAACCTGGATCCTTGATGTCGTGAGGCAGCAGTGCTAACCACTCTGCCACCCAACAAGAACTGTAGAATAGAAAATTGGAGAATGATTGCAATGTAGATGGCAAAATGAGAATTGTAAGAAAATAAAGTGAGGATAAGATGAGTAGGAGGGAAATAAGTTGAGAGAAAGGAGTTTTTAAATGTATATACTTATTTTGTGAAGAGAGAAACAATAAAATCTTTTGACATCAATTCTCTCATAGTTACTAACAAAAGGTTTAATGGACAGCATCTTATTACGTTTCATGCACATATTTGAACTCATGTCTTCTACATGACACAGTAGATAAAGTTAAATGTATTGTTTATAATAAGAGCTCAGTGGTTGCTCACACAAACAGTGATGCAAGGTGGACTCTTTATTATGAAGGGAAATTTTGAGCTGGGGGGACGATCACAAAACTATTGTATTTCATGTCTTTCAATTTGATTGTGTCATTTAAACTTTGTAAGACCCTTTATGAAGCAATTATAAAAGAAAACTTCATTTTTTCCCTCTGATTAGAATCAAAGTCCTGACATTATTTTCTGTTGGCTGAAGGGTAAGGAGCTGTCTCTGTCTTAAATACACACCGAGAAATGATGTGATATTTGATTGAGCTTGTACTGGCGTGCCTGCAATGCATCATTTTCATAATAGAAAGTGCATTCATAAGATTAGAAGCCAGTTATTTTCAATGTGCTGAAAGGCTTTGAATTCAGCTGCCAAAAATTGCAAATAGAAAACCAATTAATCAAGATAGACAGTTGAAAGACTGTGCTGGGGGGGGGGGGGGGGGGGGGGAATAGGTTGCTCACGTCATTATTAACTCTTGATGTGGTGGTGGATTTGGGTACAAATGAGAGATTCTGTGTTCCTAAATACCACCAGCTTGCTTTTTCAAAAACAGAGCCCGTGTTAAGTTTGCTGAAATCCGGGACTTGTGTCTCTGAAGGTTTAATGAATAAATGTACATTTTTTGTGACTCTAAACCATGCAAATCAGAAAGACCCCAGACTTAAAAGCATTAAAAGTCTCTTGGTTAGAAGTGACCATACTTTTCATCTGCTAGCAAAATCATTTTTGCCCATTAAAATGAATGTTTGGGTAATTGCTGGTTAGGGAAAACAGAACTGGAAAATCCAATCCCATATTCCTGAACTGTTTATTTGTTTTGGTGGGTTTTCAAAGCTATATTTACGTTTGCCAATTATTCATCTGGCAAATGTCAAAGGTGGAACCGATCCAGACCAATAAACTCCCTGGTCTGTGGAAAACAATTGCAGCCATGCTGTTGAGAGTGATAGTCTAATTCACCTCAGCAGATTTGTTATGGGGAAAAAAGTCAAATGGCCAAACGTGCACATGACACCTACACAAGCGCGTGTCTCTCTCTCGCTCTCGCTCTCTCCCTCGCTCTCTCTCTCTCTCGCTCTCTCTCTCTCTCTCTCTCACACACACACACTTCCAATTATGACCTTGTACAGGACTGATCAGTTTAGTCCCGTGTCTCGGTTGGAATTCAGTTTGGAATCAGCCACTGTCTTCCAGTTCGATTGATTTTCAGTGTAATGAATCCAAATGGGAACATCATAGAACCCCTACGGTGTGTAAGTAGGCCATTTGGCCAGTGAAATCCACCCTGACCTTCCGAAGAGAATCTCTGTCTATCCTTGTAACCCTGCATTTTCCATGCTAATGCATGCAGCCTGCACCTCCCTAGACACTATGGGCCAGTCGACCTAACTTGTGTATGTTTGGACTGTGGGAAGAAATTGGAGCAAAGTCACGCAGACACTGGGAAAATGAGAAACTCTACACAGACAGTCTCCTGAGGGTGGAATCAAATCTGGGTCCCTGGCTCTGTGAGGCAGTAGTGCTAACCACTGTGTCATCCCAAGATGGTAAACATTGGGAGGTGGTGATTATCCTGCGAGTCCCATTAGCACTCGAGCTCAGCATCTATTAATTCCTGTCAGTCTGGAAGGTGAGATGTGCTAAAAAAGGATGTACCGTGTTGAGACCTTGTGCTTTCTGAGCATTTATTTTGTTTCTTTTCATCTTTACATGACTTCCATGTAGGTAGTGAGAATCACTTAACTAACTGCAGCAGTTCCTGTTAATCTCTTGTGCAAAAAAACCTTCATTACATTATTTCAGAAATAGCATACTCAACTTCTGCCCTGTTACCTTTTACAGCAGTTGTGAATATATGAACAGCCCAGAGTTATCACCAGGATTCCATAAAGGTTCTCGTCCACTGGCAATATAATGTCATCCAGCCACACAAGTTGACAATGTCACAAAGATGGGTAGTAGCAGCATGGTCATTTACTTAGAAGTGTGTGAATAGTAGTAATAAATGAAACATTTTAAAACTTGTATGTTGGCCCATACTTTGAGACTTTTTAAAAAAGTTTTCAATAATAATTAAGACACCATCGTGCAGATTGCATCTTATTCTATTAAAACTGAAAGCCATGATAGTTCAAAACTACATTGATATGTGGTCAGATAAAATGACACAGAATTTGCCATGGAGAAAGTTAAATGACCCATGGCAATAGATTTAGTAAGACAGAGTTGGCAAACATTGAATGTTCTAATAGAAAGACCTGAATGTATGGCAACAATGGTGAGACAAAAAGTTAAAAATCACGTGAATTGTTGAACTCCATGGCAATGCAGTGGAGCGCAGAATCTCCTCCTTGCACAGCTGGATTGATCGCAGCTGGCTGCCAATCTCCTTTTCTCCACTCCACCTTCCCTTTCTTGTCCACAGTTCCTCCATATAAGTAACGATTGTCCCCTGCACATTTCTCTCAAGTGACAGAAGCTCATTACCCAATGCTGATGCCACAATAACGCACTGTTGTTGCCATTCTGTGCACAATTCATGCATGAAAGAGGGTTTTCAATCTGTTGCTCTGAGGACTAAATGAAAACAGCAGTCATTTACAATGACAACAGACGTGGCATCCCCCGAGGCCACTGTCAACTTGACAAGAACTGTCAACATGCCAGGTATCCCACAGTTCCAAGTGTCAGATTAATTAAATCTGCAAGACCTCTGATTTAATATTCTGGTTTAATCCTGAAAGTGCATTTATGGCTTGTAGAATGATTTTCAGAATCAGTTCTGATTTTCGAACACTTGATTTGATTTAAAAGGCGAATTACTTGTATTTAACAAGGAGCTGATTGAAACTGAGTACATATCCCTTTTGCAAGGATTAGTTTTTATTTTAAAAAAACACTTTCCCCAGTGATAGACAAAATATACTTTAGATGTGTGAAAATTACTTCAAATTATTTTTATGATGAAGGATTTTCTGAACAACCTGCAGTATAAGTCTTTTGCCACTCTGTTCCAATAATGAACATTTCTAACATTTTCGTTGGATTTTACTTATATGCTTAAATTATTTAAAATTTATGCTTAAGTTAAGTGATATTTTAATGTGTTGTTAATGTTCTGAAGACAAAGCTGTGGTTTTCTTAGCTGTGAGCCAGTTGGCAAAATGGCACAGGAAGGCATATGGGAAATGAGGGGTTAGTAATCGGTCTTCCTGCAACCAGGCCATTTTGCCAAAGGTTGGAATGTTGGCAAATCAGCTACCACTGATTGTTCACCTGAGCACCTGCAAGCATGACATCCTCCTAACGGGTTTGGGGTGGGCACGGGGCTCCGTTTATGGGCATTCCACGATTTATCAGGTGAACCACGCTCACGTCGAACTCTGCGCTGCTGCATTCTCCCCATTCCCCCTCACTGTTCAATAGGGTCTCCTTGTACGGTGCGGGCTTTCTCCAAGCCATTGAGATGCCATCTCCTCTTCATCCACTGCCTCAGTAATGGCAACTGCATATGGTCCCATAGGTGAGCAGCCAGTCTTCTAATTGGAGTTGCAGATCTTGAGGATGGGTTGGTCTTTATTAAAGTGTGGCTTGGGTAGCAGCCACTTAATTGGTTACTGTTGGTTATATACCTCCCAGGTTTCACTGCACATGAGAAGTGGGTGCTACTTCAGTTTGTGACTCTGGTGGCAAGACTCCTGCCGCATCCATAAAATCCAATCCTTCATATTTACTTTTAATTTTTTCCAAGTTAAAACTAATGTTAAATTTCATGGTGGTCTTAAACCATCACCGATTTTATGTAGAGGATGATTGGGATGCAGATGGTGGTGGTTAGGCTATTTTACTGTGAAGGCTTTAGAATGAATCAAGCATGTCTCCTCACCAGATACCTGACAGTTACAGGAAAAATTAGCAGCAGTTAGTTCCTGAAGTTGGCCAGAAAGATTAATACAGACATAGATTTATTGTATTAATCTGATTGTCCTGCAGTGTTTGATTATGGCAAGGTGAAATAATGTTACAATTTGCATTAGTTCAGTTCAGTATTCACATTTCACATTTACGTTTGCAATTTTTCCCATTAGTTTTGCAAAGTGAGGCTGATAATTGTCAACCAGACCAAGGTTCTAACTTAGTAAAATTTGATTTTCATACTGCTAACCAATAAATTGTAAGTAGGTGTAACATAGATTTTACTTTTTCTATAAGGTAGAATTATCTGTGGCTACACTGATTAAAGAAACTGCTGTCGTCAGTAATGTTGAATCAGCCAATGCAAACTGTTTCAATATGGCGGGGGGGGGGGGAGTGGTCAATCATTGAGGGTTGCACTGAGGAGTTTTATTTTTGAGTGCTGAAAGTCTTTGGTGCACCTTCCTCAAAAGATGTGGAGATAGACTCCTTGATTTGTTGTAAGGCAAATGTAGATAAATTATTGATTAGCCAGGGAATAGGAATTAATCAGACCAGCCATGACCTTACTGAATGGCAGAACTGGCTCAAGGGGCTGAGCAGGGTATTCCTGCTCCATGAATAAACTTAACACCCAATCTTAGCCAGTGAAAACTCACCTGTGTGCCACTAAAATTGTCTCATCTTCTCTTAGTTGATCAGCTTGGATTTTTTTTTAAAAGCATAAAGTTGTCAAATGCAATGTGTTAATTTGATTTCATTCCACTTGTTGCATTTGGACTGCATATGAATGCCTCTTGTGCAAAAATCTTGCATTCCTCTTTTGAAAGCTTTTCTAATTTGATTGTAAAAGCAATTCCCATTACTAAATTACATGGAAGGCAGTCTTCTCAAAAACACTATGGGACGTTGACCAGAAATTTTGAAGCCTCAGCAAAAAACGTTAGTGGGCCCATGTCTAGTCAAAGTATTTCTTGTCAGTATTTGTCCTTTACATGCAAGAAGCTCATGGTATCACTACTGCATTTGACGTGGAAACAATAATGTTTACTTAATTTTGTAAAAATAATTGTGTGGATAAGTCACCCATGATAAAGGTGCCAATATAGAGGTGATGGAAATAACTCAATGCACAGACATTCAACCTCTCAACATAATTCCTCTTTCTAAAATCCGTGGTTGTTGTGATAGACTCAATGAGCTAGAGCACCTCACTCCAGAAAAACATAGATTTTGGGCAGTTTTCGGTGATGTGTGATAAAAGGACTCTCCAGTGTGCAAGTGAACAGATTATTTGCATAAAGTTGAGCAAATGCGAGGACACAAATATGCTGCATATGTGTAGGTTGCACGGCTGGACAGTTTGTTTCTCATTGGCAAAGATAGAATAAACTCTTGTCATGGGTGCGTTCTCACTCCGAGCATTCAGAAGGGAGCTGGATGAGCTCCTCGTGGTAACTCAAATCGCTGCACATAAAATGTTAATAGGCGATTACGGTCCATCTCCTGAAAATTTGTCTTGTCACATTTGGGGATCAGAAAGGATTTGGTTGGATGGCATCTTTCCCTGAAAAAATCATTACTTTCCCCTTCCAGGAAGTTATGTTGTTGCTGGCAATTAATTATGTCTGAAGTTCTAATTGAAACATTACTGTTTTGGAGATAATCCAGGAGAAAGTTCTCTACCCCTCTTTTTTTGTATGTTTGGATGATGAACAGAAATGCAGCTAGCATTTGGACTTCTGAGAAAGATTTAATTCTATTTTTAACGTAAACAATTTTACCTCTTCCCTTGTGTGAATGAATGTATTAGTTTCTTGTTGTGGTACAATTCTGTGGACACAAATTACCCTCTTGATATCTTGTGTACTCATGAATGTGCTCTGACAGTGAATATTGGAAGATTATTTCATCCTTATCAGATGCTTACATGTGACAGCAGAGAAACTGTGTGTATGCATGCATGCATTTGTATTTTCTGTGTATAAGATTTCATTGTTTGATTGAAAAGTCTGGATCAAGTTACCAGAAAAGTTTTGGTACACTTAAAATCTCTCCCTTCCCCCATGGACTTAATTTCCTTGATGTTTTCAGTGCAGACAATAAAATTAAAATTTCCCCGGATTATCATTTCCATTCAACTGGCCTTTGTTCAGTCTGAAAAACATTTTGGTTTGGTCGTTGCCGTTGGAGGCTGCTAGCTTGTGAAAGGATGATCTGATAGTTGAAGAATGCTTTTGTCTGTAGGGGGCCTGGGTAGTATTGCACAGGGATGCTAGGGGTAAAAGGAAGGACCAGAAGAAACAAAAGAGTCTAGAAATGTTTAAGCACACAGACCTTGAACTGCTTAAATCCTTTCCTGGCTTAACGTTGTTCACTGAAGCCCAACAGCATGTTTCTTATTCCTGTTACATGTTTCATGGGACACGCTCCCTAATAAAGTATTTTGCAAAACTTTCTATGTTTGTTTGCAAGCAGACTGTACACAAGTGTAAATTGCATAATATCCACATGAATTTATTACAGCAGGTTTTCAGGCTCTTTCCGTTCTCTAGAGGAATAATGGATTTATAAACCACCTTCTTTCATGGTAGTAATGATTCTGTTAAAAGCTACCCCTGTAAACTTAAAAATCACGCAACACCAGGTTATAGTCCAACAGGTTTAATTGGAAGCACACTAGCTTTCGGAGCGACGATCCTTCATCAGGTGATTGTGGAGGGCTCGATTGTAACACGATCGTGTTACGATCGAGCCCTCTACAATCACCTGATGAAGGAGCGTCGCTCCGAAAGCTAGTGTGCTTCCAATTAAACCTGTTGGACTATAACCTGGTGTTGTGTGATTTTTAACTTTGTACACCCCAGTCCAAAACCGGCATCTCCAAATCCTGTAAACTTAGTATCTTCCCACCCTTCAAATAATATACCCCATACCCTGTTGTTTAATAATTCAATATGTTCCTAAACTGATCATGGTTTCAGACTTCCTTCAAAGATGTTTTTAGATCCCCTTTAATACAAATGGATATTTACAAGCCTATCCCCAGAAATGGAAACAATAATGCTGAAGAAGGGAAGGGTGGAGTCATAGAGTCATAGAGATGTACAGCACAAAAACAGACCCTTTGGTCCAATTCATCTATGCCGGCCAGATATCCTAATCTAATCTAGTCCCATTTGCCAGCACTTGGCCCATATCCCTCTAAACCCTTCCTATTCATATCCCATCCGAATGCCTATTAAATATTGCAATTGTACCAGCCTCCACCACTTCATCTAGCAGCTCATTCCTCACACCACCTTCTGCCTGTGAAAAAGTCGCCCTTTTACATCCGTTTTATATCTTTCCCCCTTCATCCTAAACCTATTGCCTCTAGTTCTGGACTCCCCCACCCCAGGGAAAAGGCATTGTCTATTTATCCGATCCATGTCCCTCATGATTTTATAAGCCTCTGAGGTCACCCCTCCGTCTTCAATGCTCCAGGGAAAACAGCCCCAGCCTATTCAGCCTCTCCCTATAGCTCAAATGCTCCAACCCTGGCAACAGGCTTGTAAATCTTTTTGAACCCTTTCAAGTTTCACAACATCCTTCTGATAGGAAGGAGACCAGAATTGCACACAGTATTCCAAAAGTGGCTGAACTAACGTCCTGTACAGCCGCAACTTGACCTCCTAACTCCTATACTCAATGCTCTTACCAATAAAGGAAAGCATACTGAACACCTCCTTCATTATCCTATCTACCTGCGACTCTACTTTCAAGGAATTATGAACCTGCTCTCCAAGGTCTCTTTGTTTAACAACACTCCCTAGGACCTTACCATTAAGTGTATAAGTCCTGCTATGATTTGTTTTCCCAAATTTATCTAATTCCCAAATTTCCTCGCATTTATCTAAATAAAACTCCATCTGCCACTCCTCAGCTCATTGGCCCATCTGATCAAGATCCTGTTGCAATCTGAGGTAACCCTCTTCACTTTCCACTACACCTCCAATTTTGATGTCATCTGCAAACTTACTAACTGTACCTCTTATGTTCACATGGAAATCAAGTATATAAATGATGAAAAGGTGCGGGCACAGCACCGATCCTTGTGACACTCCACTGGTCACAGGCCTCCAGTCTGAAAAACAACCCTGCACGCCACCCTCTGTCTTCTACCTTTGAGCCAGTTCTGTATCCAAATGGCTAGTTCTCCCTGTATTCTATGAGATCTAACCTTGCTAACCAGTCTCCCATGGGGAACCTTGTCGAACGATTTACTGAAGTCCATATAGATCACGTCTATCGCTCTGCCCTCATCAATCCTTTTCGTTACTTTTTCAAAAAACTCAATCAAGTTTCTAAATGGTGAGAAAATTAATAAAGCCAAAGCACAAAGGGATCTGGGAGTGCTAGTCGAGGATTCTCTAAAGGTAAGCATGCAGGTTGAGTCCGTGATTAAGAAAGCGAATGCAATGTTGTCTCTTATCTCAAGAGGGTTGGAATATAAAAGCAGAGATGTACTACTAAGACTTTATAAAGCTCTGGTTAGGCCCCATTTGGAGTACTGTGTCCAGTTTTGGTCCCCACACCTCAGGAAGGACATACTGGCACTGGAACGTGTCCAGCGGAGATTCACACGGATGATCCCTGGAATGACAGGTCTAACATATGAGGAATGGCTGAGGATACTGGGATTGTATTCGTTGGAGTTTAGAAGATTAAGGGGAGACTTAATAGAGATGTACAAAATAATACATGGCTTGGAAAAGGTGGATGCTAGGAAATTGTTTCAGTTAAACGAGGAGACTAGGACCTGTGGACACAGCCTTAGAATTAGAGGGGGTCATTTCAGAACAGAAATGCGGAGACATTTTTTCAGCCAGAGAGTGGTGGGCCTGTGGGATTCATTGCCACGGAGTGCAGTGGAAGCTGGGACGCTAAATGTCTTCAAGGCCGAGATTGATAGATTCTTGTTGTCTAGAGGAATTAAGGGCTACGGGGAGAACGCTGGTAAGTGGAGCTGAAATGCGCATCAGCCATGATTGAATGGCGGAGTGGACTCGATTGGCCGAATGGCCTTACTTCCACTCCTATGTCTTATGGTCTTATGGTCTAAGTTCATGAGACATGATTTCCCACTCACAAAGTCATGTTGACTATCCCTAATCAGTCCTTTCCTTTCCAAATACATGTAGTTCCTGTCCCTCATGATTCCCTCCGACAACTTGCCTGTCACCAATATCAGGCTCACCGGTCTATAGTTCCCTGGCTTGTCCTTACCACCTTTCTTAAATAATGGTACCACTTTAGCCAACCTCCAGTGTTCTGGCACCTCACCTGTTACTATCAATGATACAAATATCTCAGCAAGGGGCCCAGTTATCACTTCCCTCGCTTCCCACAGAGTTCTAGGATACATCAGATTAGGTCCTGGGGATTTATCCACCTTTATGTGTTTCAACCATCCAGCACTTCCTTCTCTGGATATGGACATTTTTCAAGATGTCACGATTTATTTCCCCACATTCTATATCTTCCATGTCCTTCTCCACAGTAAACACTGATGCAAAATACTCATTTAGTTTCTCCCCCATCTCCTGCGCCTCCACACAAGGGCTGCCTTGCTGATCTTTGAGGGGCTCTATTCTCTCCCTAGTTACCCATTTGTCCTAAATGTATTCGTAAAAACCTTTTGGATTCTCATTAATTCTATTTGCCAAAGCTATGTCATTTCCTTTTGCCCTCCTGATTTCCCTCATAAGTATATTCCTATTGACTTTATACTCTTCTGAGGATTCACTCGATCTATCCTGTCTATACCTGACATATGCTTCCTTTTTCTTAACCAAACCCTCAATTTCTTTAGTCATCCAGTATTCCCTATACTTACCAGCCTTTCCTTTCACGCTAACAGGAATATACTGTCTCTGGATTCTCGTTATCTCATTTCTGAAGTCTTCCCATTTTCCAGCCGTCCCTTTTACCTGTGAACATCTGCTCACAATCAGCTTTTGAAAGTTCTTGTCTAATACTGTCAAAATTCGCCTTCCTCCAATTTAGAACTTCAACTGTTCAATCTAGTCTATCCTTTTCCATCACTATTTTAAAACTAATAGAATTATTGTTGCTAGTCCAAAAGTGCTCACCCTCACCCCCCCCCCCCCCCCCCCAACACCTCTGTCATCTGCCCTGCCTTACTTCCCAAGAATAGGTCAAGTTTTGCACCTTCTCTTGTAGGTACATCGATATACTGACTCAGAAAATGTTGCTGTGCACTTTGCACAAATTCCTCTCCATCTAAACCCTTAACACTCTGGCAGTCCCAATCCATGTTTGGAAAGTTACATTCCCCTACTATAACCACCCTATTATTCTTGCAGATAACTGAAATCTCCTTGCAAACTTGATTCTCAATTTCCCACTGACTATTAGGGAGTCTATACAATGGACCAGGTGAAGGGGAGAGTGGGGTGGAAATTGGTTGTGAAATTGAATAAGTTTTCCAATTCCAAAGGAGAAAGGGGAATAGCACTGATTATATTATTGATGTACCAGAGAAAGAGTCATGGGAGGGACTTATGTAGGATTGGAACATGGAATGTTCCATGTACCCCATAAAGAGATGGGCATAACGGGGGCCCACGTGTGTACACATGGCCACACCTTTGACCTGAAGTAAATGAGAGGTTTAAAGGAGACATTGTTCAAAGTGAAGACAAGCTCAGCCAGATGCAGGAGGATGGTGGATGGGGATGGTTCAGACCTTTTTTTCCAGGAAAAAAAGGAGAGCTATAAAACCATCCTAGGGAGGGTTGGAGTGTAAAAGGATTGCACATCCATGATGAAGAGAGAGTGTTTGGTGCATGCAAACTGGAAATTCTGAAACTGAAGTCAAGTATCAGAAGAATTGCGGATGGGGCTGGACCAGGGGATAAAAAGAATTGAGTCAAGGTAGGAAGAGTTCCATGAAACAAGAACAAGGAAGAAACGATAGGCTTCATGAAACACCTACATTCTGTCCAGAAAAATTACCCTAAACTTCCTGTATACCTGCCACTGCTACACACCTGTGTTCCCTGGCCAGTGTTTCTGTCTTGGGCATATTGCAGTTGTCTCGCGTAGCTCAGCGCAAGTTGGAAAACAGCATCTCATTTCCCACTTGTGGACTCTTCAGGACTTAATATCGTGTTCAATAATTTTAGGGCCTGAATACTTTCTCCATGTCCTTTACCCTGGACAGGAAAGAGGAGGTCACAGTTAGATCAGCCAGGGCCATCTTGAATAGCAGAGCAGGCAAAAGGGGATGAATGACCTACAGCTGTTTCTGTTTTTGAATTCTTCTGATCATTTTCTTCTTTTGTACATTTACATTGGGAGCCAGCCATTTTGAGTTCCATTGTGAAATACTGAGATCCAGATGCTGTATTAATGAAAGTATATTCCTGCATTGTTACACAGAAATTGGCTGGTGTAATCTACATTGAGAGTGCAATGTCGTACAAAACCCTTGGGAATCTAGTCAGCCATGTTATAAATGCTCTATGAAATTATTAAGCGTTATAAAATTGTCGAGGTTGTTCCACAGTGTGGTATAATTGGGGTGCAGGAGGGTGTTTCTGTAATTTTGCACTTGTTAAATTCCTTGACTGCTCCCCTGAGCAGTTGGAGGGCCTGAATCAAGGCCCATCTCTGATAGGAAGGTTAGCTTTATTAAATAATCACCTCAATCTTCTCTCATTATTCCCTGGTGTGTGACATTGAAAGCGGCATTGGGGTTGAGGTCAAAGTAGTCAAAACAATGAATTATGCATTGTTTATATTCCCAGTAACTGAATGTACTATACATTGTTAAACTTAACAAATTGCTTAGGTGCAAGAAGATAAAGATATAGAGAGTAATTTGACCAGTGTCACACATGGTTGATCACACTGTAAGAACATAAGAAAGCATTAGACTTATGATGGAGCGAGTCTTTCAGCAAACAGCATTTGGAAACATTCCAAGATTCCAAATCTCCATCAAAAATACAAGGACATGGTATTCTTTCAGCATGAATATTTCTTTCTTTGCAGAGATGTGCATTAGTGTCATGGCAGCAACAGAAGAGGCAAAGATTAGTTTTCTCACAGTGATATTATCCCCACAAGCGATATTGTCCCTTGATGTAATTTGGTTGTTACTTATATTTGTAAATAGATTCTTATGGATGGTTTGGCCAGCTTATTGTTATAAAGGCATAACGTTTGTGTAAATAATCCTCAGTTCTGTACATATATTAGCTTATGAATAATTTTGTAAATGCTAAGAAAGTCATTGGATTGATGCTGTGCAATCATTATCAGCTCCAAAGTGAAATCTGTACCTAAATTGGATGCGAGCATAAGAGGTACAGTTAGTAAGTTTGCAGATGACACCAAAATTGGAGGTGTAGTGGACAGCAAAGAAGGTTACCTCCGGTTACAACAGGATCTTGACCAGATGGGCCAGTGGGCTGAGAAGTGGCAGATGGAGTTTAATTCAGATAATTGCGAGGTGCTGCATTTTGGGAAAGCCAATCTTAGCAGGACGTATACACTTAATGGTAAGGTCCTAGGGAGTGTTGCTGAACAAAGGGACCTTGGAGTACAGGTTCATAGCTCCTTGAAAGTGGAGTTGCAGGTAGATAGGATAGTGAAGAAGGCATTTGGTATGCTTTCCTTTATTGGTCAGAGTACTGAGTACAGGAGTTGGGAGGTCATGTTGCGACTGTACAGGACTTTGGTTAGGCCACTGTTGGAATAGTGAGTGCTGTTCTGGTCTCCTTCCTATCGGAAAGATGTTGTGAAACTTGAAAGGCTTCAGAAAAGATTTACAAGGATGTTGCCAGAGTTGGAGGATTTGAGCAATGGGGAGAGGCTGAACAGGCTGGGGCTGTTTTCCTTGGAGTGTCGGAGGTTGAGGAGTGACCTTATAGAAGTTTACAAAATTATGAGGGGCATGGTTAGGATAAATAGACAAAGTCTTTTCCCTGGGGTCAGGGAGTCCAGAACAGGGCATAGGTTTAAGGTGAGAGGGGAAAGATATAAAAGAGACCTACGGGGCAACCTTTTCACACAGACAGTGGTACGTGTATGGAATGAGCTGCCAGAGGATATAGTGGAGGGTGGTACAATTGCAACATTTAAAAGGCATTTGGATGGGCATATGAATAGGAAAGGTTTGGAGGGATATGGGCCACGTGCTGGCAGGTGGGGCTAGATTGGGTTGGGATATCTGGTCGGCATGGACGGGTTGGACCGAAGGGTCTGTTTCCGTGCTGTACATCTCTGAGTCTATGACTCTATAATACTATAATAATTTTAAGGCACATTGCTGAACCTGTACTAATAGCCCTAGCTAACTTAATAAGTACAGTTGACCAATGTCATTTTCTAATTAGTTAACCATTTTAATCTGCATTGGATGAAAAATGTTTATCCTGAAGGGATACATACTTTCAGGTTATATTAATGCTATCTATTGAGGCAGTCTTCTACAAAATAAGGCATGTTTTCTTATCATTGTCTACAGATTATTCAGAGAAAGCAAAGTATATGGAAGTTACAAATATTATTGTATATCCTTTGCTTGATGAATGTGCAGTAGAGTCACACTATTTTGGAATTATGCAGCTTTAATAGTTCAGTATTGCATGATGCACATACCAAACATATTTTAATAAATTAGACTAATAGAAAACAATGACCTAGGACTGGATTTTATATTCCCTTCATGTGGAAGAGCTATTGAATTCTAGACGTAGCCTTCCTAACACTATTCACCCATTCCCTCAAAATATCTACAATTTCCTTAGGGAGAGCAAGATTTAAGGCAACCACCCAACTTTGCCGCAATTGTATTGCTTAAGTGGCGAATCGTTGTTTTCTAAGGATTGCTTCCCACCTCAACTTGGCCACCTTGCTCAAGCATCTCGCAGGAAGAGGATGATGACTCTCTCAAGGGCCCATTTTCCACATTGGTCCCCACCCCTCCCATCAAAGGTCTGTTCCTACTTTTGCAACTTTCCCTCCTGACCTTTCCTTCATATTTTCTGAACCCCACATTCCAACATTGTCACCCTCACTCCTGCCTCTCTGCAGTAGATTAGATTAGATTCCCTACAATATGGAAACAGGCGCTTCGGCCCAACCAGTCCACGCCAACCCTCCAAAGATTGACCCACCCAGACCCATTTCCCTCTGACTAATGCACCTAGAACTATGTGCAATTTAGCATGGTCAATTCACCTAACCTGCACATCTTTGGATTGTGGGAGGAAACCGAAGCACCTGGAGGAAATCCACGCAGAAACGGGGAGAATGTGCAAACTCCACACACAGTCTTCTGAGGCTGGAATTGAACCTAGGACCCTGGTGCTGTGAGGCAACAGTGCTAGCCACTGAGCCACTGTGCTTATAATACCCTCAAAATTCGATTGAACCTGATCTCAGGACCTGAGACTAAAATAGTTCCAGTCCTGGTCACTGCTGCCACAGGCTGGCTGCTTTGTGCTACCAATCAGATTAGCCAACAACTTTCTGAGGTGCTACTTCCATCCTCACTTGCAACATCGAATGACTATTCTGATCAGTGGGAAGGCATTCATCTCTCTCACTCCATGTGGTGGGTTTGGAAAGCCCACATCTGAAAAATCCTACCGCTAATGCGACCGAGGACTTCATCCATTGTGGCAAAAGTGGTGCAATGTGGGTTTCTTTGAATGACTTCAGATGAGGTGAATTGCTAATTGCAGGATGTCAAGGAATGGGACAGAGTTGAGTGCAAATTGAACTGAGCAGCTGTTATTTATGTATTAGGAATCATCTGTAGAGCAGGATTAGCAATTGGGCAGCCCAACTTCCCAGAGGTATGATACATGATCAATCTAAGGTAAGCAAGAAAAGATATAAATCATGGTGCATGTCATGGAAGAAAAATAACTTTTTTTTTACTGGAAAAAGGCCTATATTTTAAGAAAGATAACATGGCATTTTAAGCATGAATTAGTTAATAGACAACAAAATCACTACTTTAAAAGTTGCAGTGGTTAAAGTGTTTGGAATGGCGAGAATCAGAACGCAATGTCTGAAGTGGTTTTGAAGAGTGCGTTTTATATTTATTTTATGAAATTCCAATTTGAAGCAATTTTCAGAAATGTCTCGTATCTGTTAGTGTAACAAAGTGAGAGCTTTGTGATTGTTTTGATAAATAAACACAGTTTTCTACTTAAATTATACCTGTTTTCAAAACCTTCCGTGCAACATCCCTCCCTGACTCTCCAAACTCTTTCAGTCTGACAATTCTTACTATGCTCCTCCAGTTCAGACAATTTGAACATCTCTGATTCCAAACACTATTTTCTTGACCATTTTC
Organism: Chiloscyllium plagiosum; assembly: GCF_004010195.1. Taxonomy (NCBI): domain Eukaryota; kingdom Metazoa; phylum Chordata; class Chondrichthyes; order Orectolobiformes; family Hemiscylliidae; genus Chiloscyllium; species Chiloscyllium plagiosum. The sequence goes on from NC_057735.1 coordinate 22,018,001, forward strand.
AATTCTCACTTTAAACCTCCTTACGTCACTTCACTCTCCTCCTACGATGCTCCTTGAAGCCTAACCTTGGGTTGTCTGGATGTAGGTTTGCTCGCTGAGCTGGAAGGTTCATTTTCAGACATTTCATCACCATACTAGATAACATCATCAGTGAGCATCCGGATGAAGCAGTGAGTTTCATCCAGAGGCTCACTGAAGGTGTTACCTAGTATGGTGATGAAACGTCTGAAAACGAACCTTCCAGCTCAGCGAGCAATCCTGCATTCAGAACCTCAGCCTGAGCTACAAATCTTCTCAAAACTTGCTTGTGTTATCCTTTCAAATAGTTCCTCATGTGTCTCAGTGTCAAACTTTGTTGGTAGTACATCTATGTAACACTTCAATAATGTTTCACTACTTTACAGGTGACATATTAATCTCAATTATTGTTGTTAGTGTATACTGGATACATGTATTCATTCTCTCTCGGGTGTGAGGTTTACATCAATGATTTGTGCACCACATTCCATTCTCCCAGCAGAAGCTTTCACATACAATTAATAGTTCAGATGTTGTCTTCCTTTCCTAAGAGATGAGTTCTGTGAACTACACAGAGATATACAGAGAGAAAAGCACATGAAAGACACACAGTATGAGTTAAAGATGAGAGTCAAGAGAATGAAAATAGAATTTAGAACTAAGTTTCAATATTTCTTCCAAATCCAGGCCCCAGCACCTGGTAAAAGTTTTATTGTAATTAAGTAGCACATTTATAATTGTTTGAACAATGCCATATTAAGAGTGTCACTCTTATTCATATGAAAGCTGGCACTTCAGCGTTACCTTCTCGCCCTCGTCTGGAGCAAGTTATTACTGGAAGAATATAGGGACCAGCAGGATGGAATAGAATCCACAAAGCTAGGCAAAGGGTCTTGTGCAGTTGAGACAGGCCAGCAATCAGAAAAGAATACTGGAAATATTGTTCTGTCCACTGATCCTTGATTCAAGATCAAACTATTTCAAGAAACACCCAGAATTCTCTAAATTAATTCAATTGTATATTCTGTGACATAAGTGATTAATGAAGGATCATAATGGTTTGTGATTGTTTTTGTAACCGCTTATTTCAAAAGTTTGCTAATGAAAACCAAATTTTTGAATCTTTTGATACAAATGTAATCAGTAAGGGCAAGATTAAATGTATGTTTAAAAGCCAAAAATTTCAATTCTCTGCACAGAATTAGTTTTCTCATACGGTGTCACAAATGCATGGGTTTTAACTGAGATCACCAAAACCTGTTTCCCTTACGATTTTAAGCAACTGCTTTTTTGAAAGGTTATGAGCATGATTGAGAGTCTTATCTCCGATATTGTTCATATAATTAATTTTCTGTAAATGACAGGGCACAATTGGTGCACCATCTTGTCAGAAGACATTAACAAAATCAGCATGCGACATAATACCTTCTTGTTTCTGGGATCTATCTAAGGACACTTGGTAAAATAGAGTATTTTTGACTGACTTCTTAAAATTGACATCAGGCTGTCATGTTGACATCATAATTAAACATTTTGAGTTCCATTTTGTGCACTAAAGTTATTGAACTATAGGAATATTTCTGATTGTGTGCAATTCCAGGTATTTTTAGCTTGGATGGGCCACAATTTGCTTGGGATGATGTAAAGTGTTTACAAAATGAACAGTAGATGAATGCTAACCACTTATGGTATTCACAATATAAATGATATTTCTTCCTTGTCATACACTCCTGCATTAACTGTGACATTCAAAACTTACGACAGTATTTTTATTTTTTTCTCTCTACAGCCAGTTATAGGGAAATCAGGCGTTCCTCAAGGACCTTCTGAGCAAAAGGTTGCCGTGGTTACTGTTGACGACTGTGACACTTCTGTTGCATTGCGCTTTGGCAGTTTCATTGGGAATTATTCCTGTTCAGCTCAAGGAACACAATCTGGATCAAAAAAGTAAGATTATTTAAAAATACGAAATAAGCTCGTGATAATACTTCCCTTTATTATTCACAGCCAACAAGAACATCATAAAGTTTTTTTTCAACCCCATTGACTCAGCCAGCACAATTAACTGCGCAAAAATTCCCAACTTTAGTCTAAAGAACAACCATGGAAATAGTGTAACTCTTTTAAATGAATTATCCCAAAAGACTTCAATACCATGTAAGGAAAACAGACAGAGATGCAAACAGAAAAATAGTCACAACCAGAAGCTTGATTTAAGAGAAGATTTTCAGGAGAATCTTAAAGGAGGAGAGGGAGGTGGCGAAGAAGATAAATTAAGCACGTGGGTTTTAGGTAGTTAAAGACATAGCTGTTCATGATGAAGAAAGGGAAGGCGACTCATAGGCAGTCAGAGGCAAAGAAGCATGTAGAGAATAAACACACTGCTCACTATAATTCTAAGTTTGGCCGACTGGAAGGTGCAAAGATCATCTTAGCTCTGAGGAAAGAAAAACACCTGTAGTGTGACACTTGCAGTCTGTCTTATTTTGATGGCAATGGTAATCACCAACAGCGTTAATGTGAAATAGTGGAAATGTCCAGGCTCATGTCTTCACAGTTAACCCTCACCAATGTGTTTCAGACTGCCCTTAACGTATGCTATGAAAATATCCACAAATGCATTATAATGTGTAACTTATCAATTATATAGTTGCATATATTTTAATATCTACAGATGGAAAAAAAATCAGTGAATGGGACTGACTATCAATTATTACCACATAGTATGTCAAGGCATACAAGGGCTATGGTCCAAGTGCTGGAAAATGGGATTAGCATAGTTAGGTTGTTGTTTTGGACTGGTGTAGACTTAATGGGCTGAAGGGCCTTTTTCTGTGCTGTAGACCTTATGACTCTGACTGTCATAGTCATGTGAGTAATATACCATCCAGCTGCACTGTTTCAGATGCATTGCATCTTTCATAATTTCATTCCATGGAATACGGCATTTCGTTTTCAATTGGATTAGCCTAATTTCTAACCTCAGCATATTCTACTAACTTAACCCATCCATATATCTCCCAGGTAGGTATTTGGACTATGTATTTGCTTTGGCTATGTTGACTTGGTAGCAGTACCAAATATATTTTTTTCTTCTTGTGATTGTTGTAAATGAAAAGGAGAATTCTTGCATTAATCCTGCAAATAATTGTCTTTTTTGTCCCTGTTCGATTCTGCCCTTTCTGAAGATAGGGCACCCTGCTGGTTAAACAGCTGAGTTGTGATGTTGGCTGTGACTGTAAATAGTCAATTTCATTGGAGTGAATTATAGCTAAACATGGGAATATCCAAACATTCTCACTTTCTGGCAGAAGTCACTGACCATCAACTTGAATTATCTAGTTAAAAATCACACAATACCAGGTTATAGTCCAATAGGTTTAATTGGAAGCTCACTAGCATTCGGAGCGTCGCTCCTTCATCCGGTGGTAGTGATGAAGGAGCGATGCTCCGAAAGCTAGCGAGCTTCCAATTAAACCTGTTGGACTATAACCTGGTGTTGTGTGATTTTTTAACTTTGTACACCCCAGTCCAACACCGGCATCTCCAAATCATTGAATTATCTATTGCAACTTATTCTTAGTAAAACTTTGCATATGTCAAATATGTATAATAGTTCAATTATTAATTGTTGTTCATTTCTCCCATGCACAAAATCATCCAATATTTCTTTATTTATATTACATCATGAATATTAATATTGAGCAAACTATATGATCTCCACATCTCAATTCCATTATATTAATCAAGATTTCATGGCAATATATGGTTATGGTAGTTCACCTTTAGTTAAAGATTTGTGCATTATTATCATACGTCATTATATATGTACAGCTTTGCCCACACATGATCATCTCTAACTGGTAAAATTCAGCCTATGGATGAAGGATCTTGTATTCAGAACAGCCTAAACTATTTTTTGATTTTGTTTCTCAGGTCTCTGGATTTGACAGGTCCTTTGCTTCTTGGTGGAGTTCCAAACTTGCCTGAGGACTTTCCTCTTCAGAATCATGAATTTATGGGATGCATGAAAAACCTGTTTATAGATAACCAGCAAATTGATATGGCTGATTTCATAGCAAATAATGGCACAGTGTCAGGTAAGTTAGAGAAACCATTATGATGTAACACATTGGAGTTTCCAGTGTACTGAGTTTGCCAGAAGGGTAAAGCAGCATCAGAAAAAGAAAATATAAAAGGTAAGCATCTCTCTGTGGTCAGACTGGGAATAATATTGGCAGAACTTATGGTCAGAGTTTTTTCTTTCCTTGCATATCACATCGGAAAACCTAACAGAGTAAGGAAAGTTTATTTAAAGGCAAAAATAATAATGCCTTGTAGTAAATAGGTATGTGTACTGTGTATCACAATGCTAATTCCGGTTATTTTCGTGGTTTACATTTAAAAATGTAAATTGTCCTGCAGAAGAAGAAATTATCTGCTTTCACTCTGAAATTAAAAGGATTATAATTTGTTCTGCCACAAAGAGCGAGCTGAATTCTCACTTTTGAAATTAAGGAATAGATGACAGTGCTTTACAATAAATGTGTTGGTACAACGAGCTGAGCCTAATCTTTCCTTTTGTAGGGTGCTCTGCAAAGTGGAATTTCTGTGATTCAAACACGTGCAAGAATGGAGGAACATGTGTGAACAGATGGGAGACCTTCAGTTGTGAGTGTCCCCTGGGCTTTGGAGGCAAGAACTGTGAACAAGGTACAGTCACAGATGCAAAACCTCATCAGTATGTTGATCAGAATTCTTATTTCAGTTAATAAATTACCAAAGCTTTTTATTTGTTGGCAGTTGCTGCATTAAGCAGCTTTTCTTTGAATGAAGGCATTAAGGATCTTGGTCCCTAAAGACCAGATTCTGACTTCTCTTCCTTGACATTCAAGATAAAATTTATTACCATGTTCTCAACACTATCTATCATTAGGTTCATTTGGACAGGAATAACTGTTGGGGCTATGGTGTGGAGGCTGAATCAATGAATTGAGCTACAACAATAGGAGTGGGAGAGACATTGAAAGTTAGTGATCAAATAAAGTAAATCTGCACTGGGCCATTTTCAAAAGGCAAGTGTTAGAAGGGTCATACATAAAGTGACCAATATGATGTATATTAAATGGCCAGCATGAAAGGACTTCAAACGTTTGCAATTTCTTTTTTTATAATGTGTTGTGAATGCAGTGCAGATTTTCACAAGAGTTCATTAAGGCACTGCTTTGTTCATACAATTAAGTTTTTAAAGGGAATGTGGCAAATTGAGAGCAAGCTTGTTGAAGGACAGAAAATAAAATTGGTTAATAGCTGTTTTTTGGATTGGGTGGGTATAAGTAGTAGGTTCCCACATGGTTAGCATGTCTTTACTGGGGTTCCGTGTCTAATCTGAATACAGAATTCCAGTTAATAGAAGTGTAACATTTTTACTGAAAGGCTAATATTCCAACAGGTGATGGAATATTAGGGGTCCTCGTTATGTTTTGTAAAATACCATGATTATATTTGCAGGTTTAATTATATGATATATGTTCTTATTAAATTGACAGTTGACCATGAAACCATTGTCAATTGTAGGAAAAAACTCATCTGGTTCACTAATGTTCTTTAGGCAATGATATCTGTCATCCTTGCATGTGACCAGATCCACATCAATGTGATTGATTGTTAACCGCTCTCTGGGAAATTAGAGATGGACAATAAATCCTGGTCTAGCCAGAGATGCCCGCATCCTGTGAATGAATAAAAAGAAATGCAAAATGGTTATTTCCCAAGGTAGTGATTTAATGTGTATAACTCTAATTAACTACTCTCAACTGATAAACCTTTGCTAGTTAGCCGCCTTTAGGTTGTGTAATGAAGATTAAAGTTCAATGTTGTGTGAATAACAAGAATTCGATGTCCTTCCTAACTCTCTGACTGCCAGCTATACTTGAAACAGTATAGTTGAACCACATTTATCCAGAAAGCTGGGAGTCAACCAACAGGAGTTAAAAGTTTTGTAATCCATAGCATAATGGCAGACTTCCAGAAGTTCTGAAAGTTCACAAAATGTATACATGTACATGCGGCACAGCAGATGGCTGCAAGTGAATTGTGTAAAACACAAAACCCCTGTGCGTGGATCCAGTTACAATGCACCTGCCTCTGGCATGATGGAGTCTGTCTTACTTTAAAAACAACCCTTCAAAAGAAACCAAAATAAAACATAAGAAAATCTTCAGATTAAGTCTCAGGAGTATTTTAGTAAATACTTTTTTATTTTAGATGTTAAGTTATAAGCATGGAACATTATTATGGTAACGACTTCAGTTTTGATTTCATAGGTGCCATCAGCTTTGCACTGTTGTAAATAACATAAATATAATTATTTTCTCTGTAAACATGAATAACATGTATACAATACTTTAAATGGACATTTTCAACACTGAGTATTTCAAACAAGAATCCAGAAATCTTTGAAGATAAAAGTAAAGATGTTCTCAATCCTTGGCAGGCCAGATCTAACAAGTTTGTGAGTGTATGCATAATACATTTTAATTGCAATAATTAACTACTAGGACATTTCAATCTTAGAATGTTATTTGTCTTTTGCTGTGTTAGCTGATCTCAATTGCAGCAGTGCCAGGCAACTCTCATTAGCCTCAATGACCAGAGTAAGGAACTTTTCCACATATCTACCTGTCTACTTACTCTACGCCAGAGAATTCTGGAGAAACCCAACACATCAGGCAACACCTTTGCAGAGAGAAACAGAATTAATGTTTCTAGACCATTGACTCCTTCAGGACTGTTCTGACAAAGAATCATACTTGACCAGAGCATTAAATCTATTTCTCACTCCATAGATTCTCCAGACAAGCTGAGTTTCTCTAGCATTCTCTGCATTTCTTTTAGATTTCCAGCATTTTGCAGTATTTTGCTTTTATATATCTACTGAACCTTCCTGCAAACTGTGATAAGTGTGAACACCAAGTGATCAGATTGGGCTTGATTGGGATACTCCATATAATTGAATAATTTGCAAACTGTCACTATGAATTCAAAATGACAGTATCCACACCTATAATTCTAACCCAATGTGAGCCAACTTCTTTCAAAAGGGAGAAAAGGGATAAAATCAAGAGAAATCCTTTCCAGACAGTAATGCGTACCAATGAATGATGTGAAAGTTGTAAACCACTGGAATTCAAATATCACCACGATGCAGGAATCAATAGACTTCCTAAGTTTTTGAATTATCATTAAACACGAAAATGAAACTTCAACTTTGTAGTAAATCCAGAATCATGTAATCTAGAATCTATTCGTGTAAATTTTCAACTTCTATTACCATCAGTAGTGGGATTGTGAATCCTACATAGATATGAAAATGTGAAAGCTGAATGATCATTACCATCTACCAGTAAAGTATGAGCATATTTCTACCATGGAAGTTTTCTTGCTAAAGGAAGCTCTGTACAAATGGCTTAAAACAAAATATTTCTGTGCTGTAGACCTCTATGAATATGACTCTATAATATGGTCTAAAAATTAGGGTGCACATATTTTCATCCCGAAAATTCTTCACTCATGAAAAGAAGCCAAAGTAAGGAGAGCTCCCGGAGATGTATGAAAAGCCTAGCAAGATAGAAAAGTTCAGTTCTGAATAGTAATTCAGGTCAATCTACAACTGCATAAAAAGGGCTACACTGTCACAAAACACAAGTTGAAGAGGATTTGGATTGTAAACCTTTTTTTGTTCAAATATGTCAGTGAGAAAACCATGATTTTGAACCATAGGCAGTGGGAATATATTCAGGCTGAAGTGCCAGTAATAATTCTGTGGCCACTTAGCATTTGATCCCTCCTGTCTGTTTCTACCATTAACATAATGTACTGTGTATGACTAATTTGCACAGCTGCTAGCTAACATGGATCAGAGAAGGAAAGATTAAGTAGAAAAGAGCACAAGGGAAATGTAGGCTGGAGGGGAACGGTCGGAATTGAATGATGTCACATATTGGAATATCAAGAGTACTTGGGTTTGGCTTCAACACTGATGAATAGGATAACTTTATTTTCTCCTATGGTCACTTGGCAAAATGAAGTAAGTTGAATGTTTGCATATCATCTCCATGACATGGAATTCTTTGCTAATCTGAGTGGTATGTGAAATGGCAGTGTTGGTGAGCAATTTTATCGAATGCTTACCAAATAATTTAAGGATGGAACACCTGCAGTTAGGACAGTTGAAAAGTGACTAGTAGACTAATTGAAGTATTTGATAAAGTAGATTTTGGAGTACAATTTGCTGTCAAAGTGTAAACAAAAACATTTTTCAGAACAGACTTACAGACTAGGAGCTGGAGTAGGCCATTTGGCTCTGACATTCAATAAGATTATTGCTAATCTGATTGTAACCTGAGTTCCACATTCCAACCTACTCCTGAAAACCCTTGACTCCCTTTTAGCAAGCATCTATCCATCTGTACCTTTTAAAGATATTCAATCACTCTGCCACTACCACTGTCTGACGAGGAGAATTTCACTCAGAATCATTGGTGTTCCATAAGAGAGCCACTCATTCTTCCAAACATCCAATGGACACAGGCTCAAAGCTATCCATCTTTTCCCAAAAGATACTTTCTCATCTCAGGATTAAGTTTTATAAACCTTTTCTGAACTTCGAGTGCATCTATATTCTTTCTTAAATAAGGAGACCAAAAATGCACACTATGCAGGTACTCTGTAAAATTATTACAAAAACATCTCTACTTTTCAATTCCATTTCCCTTTACAATAAATCACACCATTCTATTTGCTTTCCGAATACCTCTCTGTTTCTGAATTACTAACTTCTTGTGATTCATGTACCAGGATGCCCAAATCCTTCTGTACATCTGAGTTCTACAGTTTCTACAATTAAGCAACATGCTGCTTTACTATCTTTCTGCCTAAGTGGGTAAATTCACATTTTGAGACATTATACTCCATCCGCTGTTTTTTCCCCATTCACTCAACCTGTCCATAACTACTTTGCATAGGTTGGTTTACTCATTTGGCTGGATGGTTGGTTTGCAATGCAGACTGATGCCAACAGTGTGGGTTCAACTGATGGTACCAAAGTCCACCAGGTAGCAGAACAGAGTGCAGAATACATTGTTAAAGCAGCAGAGAAGGTGCAGAGAGAGACATCAACATTAACATTTGAGCAATGCATTCACATTGTGAATCTGTGTATTTAAACTTTTATATCTTCTGGAAGAGAGTACAACTGGGATGGGAGGGGTCTCTGATTATGTTGGTTGCTTTCCTGAGGCAACGGGAAGTATAGATGGAGTCAATAAATGGAAGGCTGGTTTGTGTGATAGAATGGACTCTGTTCACGACTCTGTAGTTTCTTGCAATCATTCCTGATAATATGGCATTAGAACACTATGCCAATATCTAAGAATATTAGAAAGAGAGAAATGGATAAAGAAAGAACCTGTATTCATATAATGTCTCTGAAGACAGTCAGTTAGTTACAACTAATGAAAGGAAAAAGGAAACTCGGTCAGTCTTTTTTTGAGACCTGCTCGGTGCTTGCTTGCAGCTATTTAGTTCCTCTTCCAAATTGGCACTCATTATGTTCTAGCCTTGATGGTGAGTATGAACAACTTATTTTACCTTAGGAAACAACATGAGTAAGTTCAGTTATCACATTTACTGTTGTCCATGGACTCATGCTTTAACTAATTCTCTTTATTCCCATGCTTTTTCAGCCTGGGGCAATGAGGCTAATTTTAGACCTCTATGACCACCCAAAATGATGAAGATCTAACCTTCCTGTTATCAAGATGGTTCTGAGCCACAGCAAGCCTACGTTTATTCACTAATCCACTGGGGGAGGGGGGGAGGAGTAGATTGTTATTTTTAACACCCAAGAGCTAGGAAGTGCAGCTTTTGTTGGAAGGAAGTTACTGTTTATACAGAACCAGAACAAAATGTTAAAATGTGCAACTGTCATTCAACTGTCGATTGTTACCAGCTCAAATGAAGTTCGATTAATTACCCTATAGCATTTGCCAAGTTCTCTTTTGCAACAGTGGGAGAAAGGAAAAGTTTTCTTATGTTTAATGTTTCCTTCTTAGCAGCTGCTTCCGTTCTATTCTAAATTTATAAAGCAATTCAGTCAGATTCCACAAGCTGACCTCCTGCATTCTCAGGTCAATGAATTTTCCATTAATTGTAAAACAATAGCAAACGTAATAGAAATTCCCTAGAAATGGCCACATGTATGAGGAGTTAAAGATTCGTATCTGTGTTCATTGATATTGAGAAGTTTAGTTTCCTCTGCTGCAGCTGTTTGCTTTGGAATGCAATGCTGCTGGTTGAAAAGGTAGCACAGCATTCTGAATATACAGCATCTTCTCAATGGAGCTAATTCATTCTTTAGACAAGAGGACAGCTAGATTAAAGATGTATACTTTTGCCATTTAACCTATGGGAAAAATCAAAGCAGCTGAAGTGTGGATGCTGAAAGTTAAAGCTGATCTAAAATGAGATAGTAAATGAAGGAAAAAAAACTACATTGAACATGAGTGCTGAAAAATCATGCTACCCGTCACTGTAAGGGTTGTGACCTATCTCTGCAGCCTATAAAAAATTGACTCCGGGAGCAGATAAAGCTGCCTGAATGATTTGGCAGGTTAATTGAGCCATACAGATTGCAGAGAGTCTGGCTTTGATCTCAACCTGTACTAAGTTAGCTAATGACTGCTGGGGAAAGAGGGAGAACTGCATTAGAGGCACAGTGATGTGTACAGAGTGTAGCTGTTCCACTTATATCTGGAAATGGACAAAAGAAATGAAAGACTGGGTAATTATTGTCAAAACTAATCTGAAATGATGTGTGAAATAATGTTAATATCTGAAATCATGTGTGAAATAACATTACAAGGAAAGGTGCACTTAATAACTACATTACCATTAATCAGGATTCCAATCATTATTCAGGATGTTTTGTTTGGTACTGTCAATTGATTTGTCTGTATTTGTTTATATTTTATCTAGGTATTCTTAGGTCTTAAATACAGTATATTGGGTAGGTCATCCTCCTTCTTGGAATTGGTGTCTTAAATGTACAAATGCTCCTTTTGTTTAGTTAGAACATTTTTTAGGAATAATTCACACAATATTGATTAATGGAATTAATTTATTGCCTACTTGTGCAGCAGAAACAGTAGGAGTTGGAAATGAAAACCAAGTAAGATAGTTGATCATTTGGACCTTTTCGTCAAAAGATGAGCACTATTTCCAACTCTGCTAAAACCCTGTTGTTGGGTCACCTTGAATGATAGCTGTCAGTATGCTTGGAAATAAACAGTTCTTGAAGGTTGAGATAGTTTAAAAAAAAGCTATTTTTCTTTAAAGATTGTCAACAGAAGTTCAAAATATTTATTAATAATGATTTGCAATCAAGAATTTGTTTCAAAAGAAACTTTGCCATCTTATGCTCTTCAGGTATGTATGTACTAGGAAACCAGTATGCAAATTTACCTTGGCTTAATTAATTTGGGAAATTAATTTGCACACTTGGGATAATGAAGCCACAGACAGCCATTAACTTTAGGGCTAAACTGAGCCCACGCAAATCCCACTGCCTGTGAACATATGGAATTTTCTGAATGGATCATGCAGAGGGAAATGGCTCACAACAAAACCATTACAACTGAGCTTTAGACAGAAACAGATTTATCTGAACCATCTGGTGTTATATGATAGTGTGAAAGATTGATTAAATCTGCACAGTTTGCATATATTCTGGAGAAGTTCAGCAACATCTGCATGCAAAGGAAAATTTACAAAACAGATACACAGGCTGTGGCATGACCAGGTGAAGAGGTGCATCTCCTAAGCTTCCAAGGAAATTCACAGTCATTCCTGGTTGGAACTCTTAGGATGCCTCCTCTTCCCAGTGGCAAATGTACTGTCTACCATTGAATCAGGTAAAAGCTCTGTCTCTTTCTCTGCCTGGCTCTTTGTTGGCATTAGAGTGAGTTTGTTTTTGTAAAATATGTGCAGAAAAATGAAACTTTGCTCCAAGTGACAGTATGTGTAAATGTCAGTTTTCACCACGCAAGATGTCACAGGAATGAAAGTGCTATTTTCCTGTGAAGAGAAATTTTACATGAATTATTGATTTCTACACAGCTTCCAGCCATCAATTTAAAATCCTATAATGTGGGAATCAAATTAATATTGAAAGGCACTAGCAAGCTTCAGAACATTTAGCTCCCAATGAACAAAAGAAAATGCGTATAATGACTTGTGCAAATGGAAAGATAGGAATTGTTAGATGCAAAGAAGTCTAAGGCGCAACCTGACAATTCGATGATAGAACTGTGATGAAGTTATGAAGTAATGCTGACAATAAATACTTTACTAATTACACTGTAGTAGAGAAAGTTATGAGGCCAGGAAGGCTCCATGGAAAGGAAAACCTTGAGAACTATAGGCCAAGGGTTTCCTTTTTGTTGTCATTGCACGTTGCTGGGATGTTGATATCTCAGCCAATGTCAGTTTCTCTTACTCGTCCCTAATTGCCCCAGAAAAAATGGAATCGAGCTACTTGATTAAGCCATTGCAGAGTATAGTGAGTTGCGAAGTCTGTTCACAACTTATCCCATTTAGTGGTAGTTCCAGGCAACATGATGGAGGGTATCCCCAATATGAAGATTGGACATTAACTCCGTAAGTGCTATATGGTGGGCAGTTCAACTGATACTGTAATGGATGGATGCATCTATATGAACTAGATTGATAAGAACAATGACAGGTACGTTTTTCCCTCTTGCTGGTTCCAACCACCCCGCGCTGTATAAATCCGGGTTAGCAGCATGTGCTTTAAGGTTTGGCCTGCTTAGTCAGTAGTGGTGTTTCCAAGCCAGTCTTGGGAATAGACACTAATGTTCCCCACACAGAGTACATTCTGTATCCGTGCCACCCTGTGTTCTTCTCTGAAATGATTTTCAATGTAGAGAAGAACTGATTGATTGAACAGCTGTGAGAGATTTTGATCGGTGATAATCAGAAGGAGCTATCCTCATCCATTTTTGACCTGATGCCATGAGGTTTAATGAGGTGCAGTCATAGAACATGACAGTGCAGTACATGCCCTTTGGCCCTTGATGTTGCGCCGATTTGTAAAACCAATCTGAAGCCCATATAACCTGCACTATTCCATTCTCGTCCATATGCCTATCCAATGACCATTTAAATGCCCTTAAAGTTGGCAAGTCTGCTACTGTTGCAGGCAGTGCGTTCCACGCCCCTACTACTCTCTGAGTCAATGTGGAGGACTGCAGGACAACTCCTTCACCTCCATCCCAGACAGTCTCTCCTTTTGTTTTTTTTTCTGGATATAGCCATTGGTGATGAAGGTGTCTTGGCCGTTATAAGATATGATTCTGAGAGTATGACTATGTCAGGCTGTTGCTTGATTATTCTGTCCTTTCCAAGGATGTTACGCTTGCTATGTGCCATGTCACAGTTCCTTCTTTTATGTTTCCTCAACACTGTCCGATATTCAAGAGACTTCCTGTTACAGCAAACCTAATGCCCTTATTGAATACATAAAGTCAAACCAGGTATGTTCAGTACTCATTCCATTTCGTATCTTTTTTGCAAAGTCTAACGTAATCTCAAACATCAATTTATTTAATTGAAAAGTTGGTGTCATATAATTATGTCACTCTATTACTTATCCTTTGAGGCTATTTTAAATGTAATTTAACTTTTATAAATTTTTATAACACTGACAAAACAATGTCTTTCTTAAAATATAAATGCAAAGTGACATTTATTGGGCAATTTAATTTCAGTTTACCTTAAGATAAAAACCCAAAGCCAGTTGATTGAATTTGTGTGCAAGAGTATCTTGTAGTAGGGTCAAAGGTGCATGGATGCTGAATTATCCTTTTAGTTTCTGATTTTATGTTCAAAATGTTTATATTTTAAAACTCAAGAATGGTATGGCATAGTCCACTACATAAGCAGTTCTAGATGTTTGGCAACACAGATCAAACTTCAACTGTGTCATTGAACTAGAAACGCAATGTGTCCTATAAACTAATGAATTGTATGGAAAACCCACTCACTATCTGTGATTGAATTTCTTTCCTGATTTATCTTCCTCCTCCACTCTTTTCTGCACAGTACAGAATGGAAACAAAACAAATTGAAATTGTGTTAGAAACCAAAATCCAAGCATTGCCTCCATCGGTATAAGGAAATAGAAACTTGAGTTGTGCACAGAGGGAATGACATTCCTTTATATTTTCTGTAGCTTTATTTTAAAGGGTTTCATATTTCACAGTAAAGTGAAGCAAGTTCAAGTGTAAAAAATACATTCAATTCATATTGTAAGACAGCACAAAGGAGTATGGATGTAATGCAGTTTGAAAGGAAAAATGAGAAGAGACAATGAAAAGTAAATGGTGTACTTTAAAACTGAGGCAGCTGAGGTTTCCGATCACAAATCTTTGTAAGTGGCAGGACAGGTTTATTATGAGTACATTGCTTATGATGGGACTTAATTGTGATCAGAAATATACTGCCTGAAAGGACTGTAAGACTTGTTTCAATAGTAAATTTTAGAAGAAGATTGAACCCACACTGGAAGGGATGATAAGAGCAAAGTAATAGTAAAAAAGCATGGAATGGGTCTTATTGGATAACTTTCATGTTACCAAAGTGGCAAGAAGGGCAAAATGCTTTCTTTCTGAGCGTTAACACTCAATCCTTGCTGAAACATGGCATAGCATCCTTGTTTGATTTTCATTTTCTCCCTCCTTCCCAACTATAAATCACTGTGCCACTGCATCTGCTGCAGGATGATGATTGTATTCTGCGTTGTTGTGTGTAAGATATGAATCTGTGAATATGACTCAGTGAGGCTGTTGCTTGACTAGTCTGTGAGGCAACTGTCCTTGGTACTAGACCCTCAAGTGTTTGTGAGGAGGAATTTTCAGGGTCAACGGGATAATATTTACCAGTGCATTAGTCAGTGCCAGATGGTCTGTCTGGTCAGTCTGCTATGGGTCTGGAATCACATGTAGATTTCCTTTCCTGAAGGACATGAATGAACCAGATGGGTTTATACAACAGTTGGCAATGGTTTCACCATCGTGACTTGATTTTATTGAATACACATCTCACCATCTGCTGTGGTGGGATTCACACTCAGGTCCCAGAACATTTACCTGGATTATTACATTACAATGTGCTCTCTGGATTATTGGGCAAGTGACAGTACCACTACATCATCACTTCCCTGTGTCAAAAAGAGATGGAACATGGAATGCATTTCTTTACATCTAGGTTATTTGGATTTTTTTGACAAAGTAGTGAAAGGATGGGCTGGACTTGATGTTCTCTATGAGTGCAGATGATACAGTTCAAGAAGGATGGATGCAAAGTTGTCAGTTTTGTCCTTTCCCCTCTCGTGGAATTTCTGTCTTTCCAGTGGATTTCCAATATGTAAATCTATGCAAGAATTAATGAATCTCATTGTACCCAATCACTAAATGATTTTAAAAATCACACAACACCAGGTTATAGTCCAACAGTACTAGCTTTCAGAGTGCTGCTCCTTCATCAGCTACTTCCAAATAAATCTGTTGGACTGTAACCTGGGGTTGTGTGATTTTTATCTCTGTCCACCCCAGTCCAACACCGGCACCTCCACATCATGACTAAATGATTTGTCTCTTCTGTTATTCTTCTCTTTAATCAATGTTCATGCCCAATAACACAAATCTTGTGCTTTCACCTTGATTTGCCGATTTACAGGCAATCACCAATATTTGAACTCGCCAACTAATCACCTGATTGATTTAACAGATTTGCTAAGAAATAAAAATAATCCTGGAAATACATAACTGTTATGACAGCAACCGAGGAAAGCAAAACTAAATTAACGACACTTAAGATCAATTACTTATTGTCAAACTGTTTAGCCTATGTATGTTAGGATAAGTTGATATGTATTAGCTATCAGACCTCTTCCATTTTCTTCCGTTTCAGAGTGCATCTTCTGAAAGATGAGAAGAACTTGTGACACATAGTGCTCTATACATGTAGAAGCTCTTAAAATTCACGGATGCTTCACTTAAGCGGCTAGTTATTTATTGATAGCACAATGGATTGAAAAATTACTTCAGTGTTTAGTTAATATTTTATGTAACCTTCCCGTAAGAATATAGTAATGAACTGTTTTATTTTTTCTCAGTAATGGCCAGTCCACAACGGTTTCTCGGGAGCAGCCTTGTTTCCTGGAGTAATCTTGTCAACACAATCACTTCACCCTGGTGCATTGGTCTGATGTTCCGGACACGGCAAGCAACTGGCATCTTTATTCGAATAGAAGCTGGTCAGTTCTCAACAGTTAGCATTCAGGTTGGTCAGTTTTGACATTGTTATTGCTCTATTTAAACCTTTACAGATTGTTCGTGTGGGGATGTATATTTATCCTTCATATCCCGTGTTAACTTGGAAGAAACATTTAAGAGCAAAAACTAAGTTTGGCGCATTATTTTCAACATTCCTGGGAAACTTTTAATTGTTAAATTGGCTATCAGTAAGAATGCTAGTGTATTAAGATGAAAACAAGATAAAATAATACAATTCTTCAAGCCAATATTTGTGCAGAGACAAGTCCATGTCATTTTGGTTCTTTTGGTTGAAACTGCAACATGCTCAGGAGAAGAGTTTTCACAAATTTTCAAATCACACTGTGATACAGAAATAAGCAGAAAATTATACATGATGGGAGGTCTGGTTTCACCAATATAATAGTTACTCTCAAGTGAGCATTAACACATCACAAATTTAAATCAAAGTAACTTCCTTTTTAGTTCGCATTTTGTTAATCTTGTCATTTTTTTCTTCAGTATAATTTTGATGTTTTTTTCCTGTTATGTTTTTACCTTAAAAATTTCTCTAAGGAACATCTTGATTCAACTGTATGCTGCTTCTGATGCTAACTTCCACAATTTGATAGCTAATCTTGATTGAGATTGTGATGAAGTGCAACAAGAATACTCCTTTGTTGCAGGTGCCCTCTTTAAGATGAGTTGTTAGAGACAATTTCCAAATTCATGATCAATAAATAATCTGCCAGTATTAGTTCATGAAGATTGGGGATACTAATTTCCTGGTGATATTTATCTAATTAGCACTAGAAAGCTAATTATCTGGGAATTTATTTGCATGGATGTTTGAAAAAGCATTTTTTTTCACTTAATTTGTAAGTGTGAGAATTGTGTTTGGAATTAAATAATTAGGCTGAGGACGTATGTATAAACCTCTAAACTCAAATTATTATTTGATATGAACATTACTGATCTCAAAAACAGCTTTAAATTTACATTTTATCATTTGTGAGGACAAATAAATTGAACTGAAATTGCATCAGGATTTAGGATTTTCATGAATTAACCAACAAGAATACCCAATGTTTGATAATTATCATTGCAAGAAAAAAGAACTTGAAATTAGTGGAAGTAATGTTGAGTTATAATTACTTCATATTTTACTTTTGACTTTATTCTGCCTTTTTAAAACCAAAGGTACTTTCTTTAGGATGAATTCTTAGTAGTATTTGTGGGGACACTGAAGTCATTTTATGGCATATATTTCCTGCATTGGGAATCTATCGCTGGAAATTTTGTGATTTGAAACCTTCTATGATGTGTCGCCACAACTACTACAATCTCAAAAAAAGGGTCAAAACTTTATATTGCGTTTGTTCTTGTAGCAAGCCAGATATAATTTAGATTGAGATCATATTGACTTAACTACTTTAATAAAAATCTATCTAAGTAGCTTCAGAAAAAATAAGAATGAGAACATGTAGAGAGTCACTTCCCCAAATTTAACCAGTATTCCCATCATTTAGATATAGGTTAGAAATCTTTCTGATACTTGGGAATCCCAGAGGCAAGAAATTAATGAGATAAGCATTGTTGCAAGTCTATCATATTCAGTTGGAATTTGTCTGTTATTTTAATGGAGGTGTTAGAAGCTATCTAAACTAAGCAGGTGATCTCGAAATGATAGGTAGCCAGGTTAGTTTCTTGGGTGTGACCGTTTATCCAAACCCATTTTTATGCTATAATTGACAGTGGGAAAGTTATGAGATTATGTGGTTTATCTCTTTTTAATGTATGCAGTCATTTCTAGTCATTATTGGTTCTTTGAAGCAAAATGTATTTTCTCATCCTAATATAATAAATTTTGCAAAAACAAATGAAAATATGGTTGACAGAAGTAAATGTAGGAGTATGTAAGATGGATTTGACTGTCCCTGATGGAGGTTTTCAGGCAATTATACGTTTAATGATTATTCATGTCATTTCTCTTGTGGATGCCCATAATTTTAATGGACTCTCTCTTCACTTACTGCATACAGACATCCATCATTCATTATGTGTAAATAAAATCTCTCTAGGTTCAACATCTTTAAGATGCTACATTCACCCACAAAGAAGGCAATAACAAACAAATGCATCATTGCAGCAGAACCCTAATATTTTTTTCACACTCCAGGTCCTTTCAGTTTATGAAAGCTGACATTTTGAAATATAATGACAGGAGTACTTTAAGTGAGAAAGTAAATGCATCCACTCCAAAAGAACATCCTCCAAAAAAATCCTTCATGCTTTAGAAGTAAGACTGGAGCCAGTCTTTAGGGAAGTCTATTTTCACAGTATTTTGCAAGCTGAAGCATTGATTATGTGTTAATTTCTGAAGGTGCAAAAATGGAAAGAATGAATTGGCTGCCCATTAAACACCCCACCAAGGTAATTGAAAAAGTAAATCGGGGGAATATAATGACCAATCTGTCATCACCACTGTCAAAAAAAAATCAATATGAGCCCATCTTTATCTATGTTTTGGGGTGAAACACTGAATGAAACAGCTATAACCTGCTGTACAGAGAATTGGTTCTGAATGAGTTAATGTTGGAGATTCCATGAAGCTGCACCTAATCTGATGAGATCTTACTGGTTTGGGTGGGGGTAAGGCAAAACAGTTGTAGATCGAAGACCTATATGGTTAGGTTAGATTCCCTACAGT
Source organism: Chiloscyllium plagiosum (assembly GCF_004010195.1). Taxonomy (NCBI): domain Eukaryota; kingdom Metazoa; phylum Chordata; class Chondrichthyes; order Orectolobiformes; family Hemiscylliidae; genus Chiloscyllium; species Chiloscyllium plagiosum. The sequence continues at coordinate 22,037,123 of NC_057735.1, forward strand.
GTGGAAACAGGCCCTTCGGCCCAACAAGTCCACACCGATCCTCTGAAGAGTAACCCACCCAAACCCATTCCACTCTGACTAATGCACCTAGTACTATGGACAACTTAACATAACCAATTCACCTAGGTGCACATTTTTGGACTGTGGGGGGAAATCCACACAGACACAGGGAGAATGTGCAAACTCCACACAGACAGTCACCCAAGGCTGGAATTGAACCTGGGACCCTCGTGTTGTCAGGCAGCAGTGCTAACCACTGAGCCACCGTGCCGCTCTATATCCATGTTTATCTTACAAACCAACTTGTACCTGATTGCTAACATGCAGTAAAGTATATTGTGTTTTGGGCAAGGGGCCCTTCTTATTAAGACTTATTTAATTTCAGCAAACTATGCAACCACAAGCTGGTCGTCGTTGCATTAAAACATACAATATAAATATGAATCACAGACCTCGAGCTCATCTTAAAGCTACAACTAGTCAAACATATCTGAGCCCCACCCCAACTGATCTGGTTATTTCATACTGACAACCCCTTATTCCAGTCAAAAGGTCGACAGGTGCATCAAAAATATCATCCTAAAACACAGACAGCAGGCTTTTATAACTTCATGGGACGCTGATGAGAAAGATGCACTTATTCAATTTGTGTTTGAATATGAATACTGAAGAATATGATGTACAAGATCTCAGGATATGTTTGACATCTAAATTTCCCATGTTACTCTCCCAGATTGTACATGATGACAGTTGTGAGTGCTGTCTTAGCAGAACAGCTCAAAAAAAATTAGGAACATGAAATGAAAAATGAACTGTTCCTATAATGGAATCAGTCTGTCTGAAGTCAATTTGATAATGATACATGAGTGATTTTATTGCTTTAAAGTGTAGCCCAATATTAGTTCCATTCATTGTATAAAACATACTCTTTCTAAAAGAAAGTGCCAGCATTGCCAGTTTGAAATCTTGCCAATCTTGGGAGTTATAGCTGCCCGTTCTGCTCTGACTCTGTCTGAGGGACCTGACCTGGTTGCCCTGGTCTGAGTAATGTTCAGTGGAGGCTATAAGCCATTCAGTTTGGATGTTTCATGAGTAAGCGGACATGAATAAATCAAGGAAAGAAGAAATTACTGCAGATGCTTGAATGTGTACCGAAAACAAAAAATGCAGGAAATCACAATAGGTCAGCAGCACCCGTGGAGAAAGAGCAAGCTAACATTAGCTTGCACTCTCTCTCTCCATGGATGCTGCCTGACCTGCTGTGATTTTCCAGCATTTCTTTGTTTTCAGTCATGAATAAATTAAGTTTGTGCTACATGCAAAATACTTGATGTCAGCTATTGGTAGTCCCCTCCACTTCTGAGACCTGAGGAGAGAATCCATGCTGCAATAATGCTCCATTGTGGTTACGAGGTATAATAATACACAGCAGAATGTTCTGGAGAAACTCAGCAGCTCTGGTAGAATCTGTGGAGAGAAAGCTATTTAATATTTCAAGTCTGATGTGACACTTCTTTGAATGTTGCTGTGACAAAGAGTCAAATCAGACTTGAAACACTGACTTTGTTTCTCTGTCCACAAGGTCTACCAGACTTGCTGGGTTTCTTGGTGCGCTCTGTTTGTATTTCAAATCTCCAGAATCCACAGTTTTTTTTTGAGTCATCATAAGGGAGTACCACATATAAAGGGGTGCTGTGAATGGCACTGTTTAAATAAAAAGCAAGGGAATTATCCCCGGTATCCTGTTCAGTACTTACCCCTCACTCAATATCACACAAAAAACTATTATCTGACCCTTATGTCTCACTGTCTGAGAATCTTTACAGTGGGATTATTAGCTAGCTTGTTTCCTGTGATTACATTGCATAAGTAGTGACTACAAAGATATAATTGGAGCAATTAAGTTTTGGAGAAGGAATAAGTTTTAAGCAAAAAAGATGTACATGGAGCATGACATTTCTATCAATGTTCAATGCAAGATTTCTTACTGACAGCCAGGACTAATAATTAGTAAGCAGCAGCTGACCAAATGGTTGAGCACAGAGATCCCAGTTACTTGATGTGTTGCAGTGTTTTAAAACACTTTGTTTAATTTGGCCAATTGTCTCATCATTGGGTTTGTTTATCGGAGTGGTGCTGCAGAATCACTGTGAGGCTGCCTTTAAATTGATTCGAAGAATAGAGAGGCACCAGGCCGGGATGAAAGAGCAAAAGAAATTTTTAGTGCAATACGAGAGCTCAGAATTGAAAAATTGACTATTATTACTGACAAAGTTGAGCTGAGACTTCTGTTGTTTTTTCAGAGTCCTGGTGCTGTAGAATGCAAGATGGAAAATCACTCTCTAATGGGTCATGTCGTAAAAAATGTCCTTAGAATCCTAATGGCCAGAGTTAGAAAGGAAATGAAATCAGAGATTTCAGACACTCAATGTAGATTTATTGAAAATGAAGGAGCAGAAAATATAATCTATCAAATTGAACGCATCTTGTCATAGCTGCTTATTCTCCTCTAACTCCACTTGTTGGTGCCTTGCATTATCTCACACAATGTTCCAGCTGCCCTCTACTGGTCAGTCATGCCCACGTTGCATCCCTGGTCTTCGGAACATGTGGTGAGAGTTACAGCTGTGCATAAACTTGGAGCTGTAATGCTGTTTTATATAGAGATGTGGAGAACTTCAGACTCCTGTTACATGCTACCCATAACTCCATGAAAAAGGAGAATGTTTTGATTCTGTTTGACTTCAATCCTGCACTATAACATCAGGAGGAATGCTATGAGGAATAAGTAGTATTAGAACTGTCTGATTTGTCACACTAGTCCAACCTTCAATATTGGATGACCAGAAATTTCCTCCAGTGAAATATTGGTTAAACTTAAAGTAGAGCATGACTAACTTTGATAGTGCCTATAAAAGGAAACCGGAATCACAATGTATATCTGCATTGCACACACGTTGTGTTAGGCAAGCGGCATGCAACTTTGAGTGACCTGTTTGATGATAATGGCTGCACTCAAACAACCCAAACTGCACTGTTCATTGATTGCATGTATCAAGAGGGGACTGAACATAATTACTTGGTGGCACTACCTAAGGCTAACTCTGGATTGCATATAATTAACATGCCCCTCTTAAAGTACGTTGTGGCTACTTAAAGTACTAAGGTCCTTCAGAATAATATGCGTCAATAGCTGACTATGAGAGAGCCTAGGCAGCAACACTTGCTAATGTCGCACTAGATGTCTAGTTGGAGGTGGAATGGACAGGAGATAGACTGCACTGTAATAGACAGGAGGCCCTCCAGTCACACAATGATAACAGATCATCATGGAAGTAAATGATAGACCTATTAGCTCTGAGCACCTGAACTCAATTTTGCGAGAAGTTTCATGACCTCTTACAACAGGTCAAGGTCAGTGAATGAATCTTCAAACACAAATTCTGCCATTGCTTAATACATCATAACCCAACAATCATCTGTCAGAGATCTCTCCCAGTTAGAACACATATCTAATATGCATTGCTTCTACCCATGATCAAACATTTAACAATGTTGCAAGCCTCACATCCAGGTCTGTTGCACTCAGTGACAGCAATTCATACATGACATTGATCCAAATATATTGTAGCACATTCAGTGACACACTTCACTCTCTGTTCCAGTCTCTGCACTTGATAGGAGTACTAGAGCAGGCAGAGACATACAGGAGGAAACAATGAGGAAATGCACAAGAGCAATTAGGTTGGTTTGAAAAGGGTACTTTTGTTGAGTCTTGTCTTTGTACTGTGATCATGGGAATGACATGATGGTCCATGACAGAGGAAAGATAAAGGATAGAACTCTTGGTAAATGAGGAATTCCAGTTACTGGTATCACACTGTTTCTCCTCCCGCTCCACCTCCAATTCTGCTACTACTCCTTCTCATCACCCATTTTGTTTAAACTGCACGTATGGTTTCTGTTTATTCTCACTGTTATGTAGACCTCCTCAGGCAGTCATGACTGGGAGCAACTAGCTTCCATAGAAGTCTTGAAGTCAGCATGAAGTATTTCATCACCTGCTACACCATTCCCAATAGATATTTGAATCTTGAAATAATTATGGCAAATCCCCAAAATGTGTAGAATTGTTTAACAATAAAACCAGCAACTAACCTGTAAGTGGATGATCCCCTTAAATAACGCTGCTGGCTTGTTGCAGGAGCTCTTCATAGTATTTAACACAAGTTCAGCTGTTCAGTTTTGAGAGAAAGCATTAGCTGGAGTGTGAAGACCCAAAATGACACCATTGCATTGGTATCAAATCAGTAACTAAATGTCATCTGGTGTGCTTTACAACAGCATTGTTCATGCATGCTTCAGATATTACATTGAAAACATAAAAGTACTCTTTTCACCCAGAAAACCGGTGCTACTGAGTCTCCCCCATCATTTTCTATTCCCACTACAAACTCAAGTCCCAATCACTGACTCAGACTCATCACCCAGCCATTGGCTGATGCTGACCCAGACCATTTGTCACTTTGCCAACAGATTTGGCTATGAGCTGAGTATCCCACCTGATATTCCTCCCTCTCACCAAAACTGTCCTCATTTACTTCCATAATGTAGTCCGCTTCTACCTCTGCATCAGCTCAGCTGCTGGCTGAAACGCTCATTCATGCTTTTGTTATCTCAGAATGCTAGAACTCCCTCCCTAATGGAATTGAGTTCAACTATAGCAAATGGGGCAACTAGGCATTGGCAATATCTGAAAATGTGTTGCTGGAGAAGCGCAGCAGGTCAGGCAGCATCCAGGGAACAGGAGAGTCGACGTTTCAGGCATAAGCCCTTCTTCAGGAAGGGCCTATGCCCGAAACGTCGATTCTCCTGTTCCCTGGATGCTGCCTGACCTGCTGCGCTTCTCCAGCAACACATTTTCAGCTCTGATCTCCAGCATCTGCAGACCTCACCTACTCCCCATTGGCAATATCTACCAACCCACATTCCATGAATGAATTTTTAAAATATAAACTATTACAGCTTCTCAGCCACATTCCCACCTTGCATTCTCCATGATCTTGAGCTCATCCAAACTATATCTTAAATTACATCATGTTCTGTTCATCCCTCACCTCTGTGCTTATTGATCTACATTGGATCCCAGCCAAAAACAAAGCTGTGATTTAGCAATCTTATGCTTCTTTTAAAAAAAAACCCTCCCTGTCCTGGCCCCTCCAATTCTAGCCTGTGACATGTCTCAAGGAGTCATTTATGGGAGTAGTGCAAAGACCCCCTGATAACCACATGGCTGGATAGAGTATCGAGTCAGAAATAGTTGGAGCTTTCAGAAGGGTAGGTTAATAATCATATGGCATTTTAATTTACATAGAGACCAGAAAAATCCAAGAGGCAAATTTAGCCTAGATGAGTTCGGGGACTGTGCTCAAGATAGTTCCTTAGAACAGCACGTTCTGGAGCCTAGCAGAAAACCGGCTACACCAAACCTGGTCTTGTGCAACAAGATTAGATTGATTAATTAATGTATAATAATGTATAGCTAATAGTAACTGTGCCCATGGGTTACAATGACTATAATATGATTGAAATTTACATGCAATCTAAGGAGAGAAGCATGGGTCCAAGACAAATATTTAATATTTAAATAAGGCCAATTATGATGTCATGAAAGCAGAGCTAATTAAGGTGAAGTTATAAATTAGCTTACGGAACAGGTTAATAAACATGCGGTGTAAGGGAATATAAAGGAAACATACATTTTAGCATGAAAGAAAAATTCCAAGGGGAGGACCCAAGTTTTTATCTAAAATTTTAACAGTGACACTAAGGAAAAATACATGTGCTTGCAAAAAGAATTATGACAAGTCAGAAGATTGGATAGAATATCAAAATAGCAATGAATGATTAACAAATTAATAAGGTGGGAAAAAGTAGTGGGTAACAGATTGAAAAGAGGGATTATCTATTTAAGATAGAGTTAAGGAGAATATTTTGTTTTCTCTTGCAGATTGTTGTGTGTCTTTGCAACTCTCTTTGGTTAAAGATGGTGGAAGCAGAGTTCTTGAGTGTTTCTAAGGCAAAAGTAAATTCTTGATGAGCAAGGGGTGATAGGTTGTCGGGGTTAGGTAGGAATGTGAAGTAATCCGATCAGCCTTGGATGGGCTGAGCGGCCTACCTCTGGTCATAATACATATGGTCAGCCCCAGATTTCATCACTTCACCATTAATGGCAGTGTCTTCAGCTGTCTGGAACGAACTTCTGAGATTACTTCCTGAAACCATTGTGCCTCTCCACATTTCTTCTCCTCCTACATGACACTTCTTAGAACCTACTTATTACCTGTCCTAATATCATCTGCATTCCTCTAAGTTGAATGATGTTTGATAATTCCCCTGTACAGTGCCTTGGGAAGTTGTACTTCAAAAAAAGTCACTATCAAAGACACATCTTAAAATTTCTTGTTTGCCTTAATGTGTTTTCTCGGTGTTGCTTTCATTAGCATGTTTAACATGTATCACCATCTTTACAGCTCAGTGAGGGAAATGTGATGTTAAGTGTGTATCGCTCAAGCAGTCGGATCACAGCACTGACAATGGACCAAATAAAAGTAAATGATGGTGATTGGCATCACTTGCAGCTAGAACTTAATAGTTCCAAAGATGAGTTGAAAACCAAATACACAGCTCTCATGTCTATAGACTATGGACATCACCAGGTAAGGACTGTCGACATGAAAAACTGTTTCAAATTTTCAATTTACTTTATTTGACTGGAACAAAGAGGAAACTTGAATTAGTTTGGAATTAAATCTGTTGGTAAATATATTTTCTTCTAATCTATACATCAGCGCGTTTGTCATTAATTAAGTTTGATAAGAAGACTCTTGCTTCTGATTTTATTCCTCAATCATTAGTGTGGGTACTCAAACAGATCCTGGGTAACAATTGATCATCAGTCAGGTGGCTTTCATGATAATTATTCAAATGTTCAATCTTTTAGTGTTGAGGTTCAATCAGAAGAATAATCAATTGTGTGAATCGTAAGGGTGCCACTCCTCATTGAGCCTTACCCCAGAATAAGTAACACCTTCAAGACAGGCGGGAAAGGACAAAAACAAATAACATTTTGGCAGCCTTATCATTCCACTCCGTTCACGTCTAAAATCAGCACTAATTAATTTGCAGAAGAAAAATCGTTCACTAAAGTAATTGAAGGACGGTAACCCTCTGCAACATTTGGATCAGTGCATTGCTTTCCATTTACATTGAATTTTTCAGTCATGTCTCCATGCAGTACCATTTTCTCTTTTCATTTCATCACATGGTCTAGTCTGTTCTTCCATGACCCCCTTCTACCAGTTGCATGTCTGAGCTAATAGCTTGTTTGGCTTTTGGTCTGATTCTGATGTAAAAACCATTGTTGCCACAACAGCTTGGGTGTCCAGTGAAAGCTTCAACCTCAACGCTTTGGCTGTTTTGCAGCTTGGAAAGCAAGTAAAACTTCTTTCCTCATTGATGAAAAATAGCTGCCTAAAACCCATGAGGGAACAGTTTTTTTCTTATTCAATCAAAGACATTTACATCGCTCAAGGAGGCCATTTGACCCATTGTGTCTACACACCAATATCTGACTACACTCATCCCATTTTCAAGCTCTTGCTGCACAGCCCTGAAGGCTATTTCAACACAAGTGAATGTCAGTATACTGCTCAAATGATATGAAAACTTCCGCACCGACCTCTCTCAAGTAGTGATTTCCAGACTTACATCAGGGTCTGGATAAAAAACATTTCTCCTTGACTCTTCTCTTAGCTTTCTACCTTTTTGTGCCCATTCATTACTGACCTCTCTATTCAAGGAAGAAGTGCCTTTCTATCCACCTTGTCTATGCCTCTCTTCATCTTATAAACTTCTATCAGGCTCCATGCAATCTTTGTTGCTCCAAGGAAGACAGTCCCAATCTATCCAATCATTCCGCATAGCTCAGACCCTCTAGCCCAGACAGTAACCTGGTATTGCTTGCGTGCAATCACATCCTCCCCTATAATGTGTTGACCAGAACTGCACACCATACCCCAGCTGTAGCCTAGCCAGCTTTTTATACAGTTCCAGCATAATCTCCCTTCTGTTCTATTATATGCCTTGGCTAATTAACCATCTTATCCATTTGTGCTGGTTTCTTCAGGGATCTGTGGATTTTCACACCAAGGTTCCTCTGATCTTCAATACTTTTCTAAGGTCATCTCCTTCATATTGTAATCCTTTGCCTTAATAGCCCTCCCCATGTGCATTACATCACATTTTTACAGACTGAATTCCATTTTCCACTGCTCTGCTCAGCCCAGCTGACCAGTCAGTTGACATCCTTTGTGCAGTTTGTCGCTATTCTTCATATTTACCATATCATGTTGTCGGTGAAGTTCTAAGTCCAAACTATTTATCTACACCATAAACAGTAAGGGTCCCAATGCTAAGACCTGCAGATCCCCACTGGAAACAGACTTCCTGTCACAGAAGCATCCCTCTCTGTTATCCTTTATTTCCTGTCTTTCCATTGGTTTTGGATCCAATGTACCACTTCACCTCAGATCCTACAGTCTCTTACTTTCTTGACCCATCATCCATGAAGGACCTTATCAAAAGCCTTGTAAAACTCCATGTTGATCACATCAAATGCCTTGCCCTCATCAACACTGCTGGTTATCTTCTCAAAAAAAAATTCAATCAAATTTGTCAATCATGACTTTCCCTTAGCAAATCCGTGCTGACTCTCCCCGTCTCTCCAAGTGCACACATATTCGGTCCCACAGAATTCTTTCTGATAGCTTGCCCATCTCTAAAGTTAGACTGATATACATGTAATTTCCTGACCTCTCCTTTCCTTGCTTTCAAAATAACAGGTCGAGAGTATGGTGCTGGAACAGCACAGCAGGTTAGGCAGCATTCGAGGAGCAGGACAATCGACGTTTCGGGCATAAGCCCTTCATCAGGAATCATCTTACCTAATGAAGGGTTTATGCTTGAATCGATTCTCCTGCTCCTCAGATGCTGCCTGACCTGTGCTTTTCCAGAACCATAGTCTCGATTCTGATCTCCAGCATCTGCAGTCCTCACTTTCTCCCTTTTAAAATAATGGGACAATGTTAGTAATCCTGTGCTGTTTCAGCTGTGGCTAGAGAGAATTTGAAAATTACTGGTCCAATTCATCCATGTTGACCAAATATCCTAAATTGAGCTAGTCCCATTTGCCAGCATTTGCCCCATGTCCCTCTGAACCCTTCCTATTCATGTACCCATCCAGATGCCTTTTAAATGTTGTACTAACATCCCCAGGCAGCTTGTTCCATACACGTGCCACCCCCTGCATAAGAAAGTTGCCCCTCAGGTCATTGTTAAATCTTTCCCTTCTCACCTTATTTGCCTGATTTTCAATTTACATGCCAGGACTGCTGATATTTCCTCTCATGCCTTTTTCAACTGCCTGAAATACTTTAATCTGAGCCTACAGATTTGGCCACTTTTAGCTGCTCAACACATTAATATTTTCCCTCCCTCTCTCTCTTTCCCTCTCTCTATTAACTAATTCTAATATTTCTGAGTCCTCCACCCTAATGTTTATGCATGTATCATCCTTATCCATTGTTAAGGCCGACACAAAGTATTCATTGGGGACAGTGTCCAAATCTCCCACATCCATGCACACACGACTTTTATGGATCCTAATGGGCACTAGTATTTTTGGAGTTATTGTCTTGCTCTTTATTTAAAAAAAAACCTCTTTGAGTTTTTCTTTCTTCCACCTGTCAATGTTTACTCATGGAATCAAACGTGGGAACTTTAAGGAAATTATATTGAAAGCTAATGTTTCTTAAAAATGTGAGTGTAGAAACTGTGAATGAGATAAAAAGAATTTGCAGGCCACACTTACTCCATAAGCTTCTTCTTGGATATACTTACCATACACTGCTCAACAACACTTCCCCGACACTGACATATGTGTGCACAAATACACACCCAGGCATATTTCATTTCACTTCTGCTGCTTGAAAGGCTCCATCAAGGTGTGTTCCTTTGCATGTAAAAGGATGTTTTCATTTAACGTTTATCAAGGGTGGACAAGAGTTAGTATTGCACTGCACTGCAATGTAATTTGGCTGAGGAGAAGCTGAACATGTTTTGCTTTGGGGTATTTAACAGAGGTCTAAGATAACCGTTGAAGGTGAGGAATATTGTAATCATACTTCACATACTGATCTGTCCTTGAATAACGCATGCATAAAGGGAAAGGAACAATCTCATTTAAACAAACCAGTGCTTGCTGGTCAATAACTACAATTCAAGTTAAAAGCATAGTTTGCTTCTGACTGATTGATATCTTTCATATAAGGAGATGGCTGACTCTCTTACAAGCCAAAAGTTCTTTAATGAAATATTGATATTGATGTCATCATACAAGTTGGAAAATGCGATGTATTGTGCGATTGGAGATGATTATCGAGGAGATGATGTCAGAGATAAACATATGAAGAAAGACTCTAAATTATTAGTATCCAAGATCCAGGGAATTGGCTTTTGCATTAGTTGATGAGCAAAGCCACATACGTTCTTCCCACCTCTTGACCACAAACCAATGATGTATCCCCATAGCCACTTGAGAATCTCAGATATGTTAAACATTTATGAAACAGATCCATGTCTCCCTCTGTATTACCACCTCACTATTACCACATCTTGGAACCAATGTTGTAACAATGCTGTCATTTTTAGAGGTTATTTTGTCCTGTTTAGTTTTGAAGAAAGGTTGTAAGGCAGCGGTTCCAAGATGACTATTGAACACCATTGGAGTAAACAGCTTGAGAGGCCTTGAGTTTTTTTTAACAGCCTGAATGGATGTGGACAGCTCTCATAGATCAGGAAATCTGGATTTTGGTTTTTCAGTAGCATCAGAAGCTGTTGGGGTCTCAACATAGTTGGAAGCTTTGGTAAATGTCTCTTGTCTGCTACTCTCTCTGAATTTTCTCTGTTTTTTAACTTCCGCATTGGAGAACTGCATGTGAAAATCTGTGTCTGAATTTGCCTTTTTGCCAAGGTGTGTTATGGCATGTTACTATATTGGAGCAGTTAATTAGTAATGGTTACTGTATCTATTAGTCTGTTAAGTTTCCATTAGAGTTGCGTTATTCAAAATTCCTCTTTCTTTGGCTATATTTTACCTACAGTGTTTAAATAGATTGTCTTCCATTTAATGTTGAGTAGTTTTACTGGTCATATTGCATCTGAAACAGACTATACATCTGTCTTTAAAATCAGAAAAGGTTAGGGTCTAGGCTACCTTAAAATATTTTGAGGGGTTCTGGTCTGTTCCATAACATTGTACACAATCTTACCATCAGGAGCATTTCTAAACTTCTCCAGAGAAGGAAATTCTCCCTATGCTCGCAGAGAATGGAACATTCTGAGTAATTGAAAATACCTTTTTGTATGGAGAAATCGTCTCTGGTTTTTTGAACCAAGGAATTTTGGTATTCTTCAAACGCAATAAAACATTTGTCCTTTTTAGGTATCCATTGCTGAGTAATCAGACTCATCAAGATACTTCATTGATGTCTATTAAATTTAGACAAGCATTGGTAACTTCAGACTTCTGAGTTGATTTTTAAAAACGTATTCATTCATGAGATGTGGGCATAGGCCAGCATTTATTGCCCATCCTTAAATCCCCAGAGGGCAGTTTAGATTCAACCACTATGGTGTGGTTTTGGAGTCACATGTAGGCCAGGCCAAGCAGATTTCTTCCCTGATGTGCATTCATGAGTCAGAGGAATTTTTACGATAGTCAGCAATGTTTATATGGTCACTGTTAGGTTAGCTTTTAATTCCAGACTTTTAAAAATTAAGTTCAAATTTCATAGAATCATGGAGATGCATAACATGGACCTTCAGTTCAATTTATCTATGCCAACCAGATATTCTAAATTAATCTAGTCCTATTTGCTAGCAATTGGCCCATATCCCTCTGAATGTTTCCTATCCATATGCCTATCCAGGAGACTTTTAAATGCTGTACTTATAACAGCCTCCACCACTTTCTTGGACAGCTCATTCCACACACGCACCACCTTCTGCATGAAAAGGTTGCCCTTTAGATCCCTTTTAAACCTTGCCCCTTTCACTGTAAGCCTATGCTCTCTAGTTCTGGATTCCCCCACTCCAGAGAAAAGACCTTGTCTATTTACCCTATTCATGTCCCCCATGATTTTACAAACCTCTATAAGGTCACCCCTCAGACTCCAATGGTGCAGGGAAAACAGCTCCAGCCTATTCAGTGTCTCCTTATAGCTCAATGTCATCATCTGCTGTAATGGGATTCAAATCCATGATCCCGGATCATTAGCCTGGGGCTCAAGATAACTAGTCCAGTGATATTGCCATCATGTCACCACCTTTCTATAGAGTCATACAGACCCTTTGGTCCAACTCATCCATGTTGACCAAATATCCTAAATTGAGCTAGTCCCATTTGCCAGCATTTGCCCCATGTCCCTCTGAACCCTTCCTATTCATGTACCCATCCAGATGCCTTTTAAATGTACCAACATCCCCAGGCAGCTTGTTCCATACACATGCCACCCCCTGCATGAGAAAGTTGCCCCTCAGGTCATTGTTAAATCTTTCCCTTCTCACCTTTATTTGCCTGATTTTCAATTTACATGCCAGCCATTGCTCTGGCATCTCTGACAGTACAGTTTAATGCATTCAGTCTTGTGTCCACTCAGTAATTGTTTGAGAAAGCTCCACTTCATTTTGCACACTATCCTAACAGTCATCAAACTGAGAAAAATGCTGCCACATTTTATAATGTCTATCCTAATCAGGGCATATTCATAATCATCTGTTGAGGTCCATTTGAGAACATTTAGACAATGCTTTGGCTTTTGTGAATTGCCCTTTGAAGACGAGTGTCTAGATTAGAGTGGTGCTGGAAAAGCACAGCTGTTTAGGCAGCATCCGAGGAGCAGTAAAATCGACGTTTCGGGCAAAAGCCCTTCATCAGGAAGACGAACCAAACCTCATGTCTGATTTCATTGACACAATAGATTATGTCGAGCAAACAATTAATACATTAGTGAGATTTTCTTTATTGATGAGTTATGGCTCTTGTGAGAATTTTCCCATTGATTTCTGACTCCATTCGATTCGACAGACAATGGTCGAAATTGGTAGCGAGCTGCATGGATTGAATCTGAAAACAATCAGTGTCGGTGGAGTCTCAGGAAATGATGGCAGTGTTCTTCATGGGTTCCGGGGATGTATACAGGTATGACAAACAGCAGGATATTATCGATGGTTTTCAATATTTCTAGCTATTTGGTTCCTCAGTAGACTTGTGAATAAACGAATGCTTTATGTTATGGCATTTACATTCAGTGGTTGAAATGTTATTTAGATTTCTCATCCCATAACAACACAGTGGCTCAGTGGTTAGCACTGCTGCCTCACAGTGCCCGGGATCCAGGTTTGATCCCACCTCGGGTGACTCTGTGGAGTTGGCACATTCTCCCCCGTCTGTGTGGGTTTCCTCTGGGTACTCTGGTTTTCTCCCACAATCCAAAGGTGTGCCGGTCAGGTGAATTGACCATGCAATATTAGTCATGTATTAGTCAGGGGTAAATGTAAAGTAGGGGAATGGGTCTGGGTGGGTGACTCTTTGAGGGTCAGTGTGGACTTGTTGGGCAGAAGGGCCTACTTCCGTGCTGTGGGGATTCTAATGTAATAATAGCTCATTGAATGATAGTCCCATATTGTCTGCCATAGGGTCAGTTTAGCTCAGTTGACTGGATAGCCAGTTTGCATTGCAGAACATTGCCAACAGTGTGGTTTCAATCTGCGCCAGTTGAGGTTACCATGAAGGACTCTCCTCTCTTCACACTGAGGTTTTTCTCTCTTTCTCTCTCTCTCTCTCTTTCTCTCTCTAATGAAAGAATAGCCCTATGTCTGTTAAGATTATGGTGACTTTACCTTTTTTACTGCAGAGTCACAGAAACAACAAAGTTATTCGATTCACTCCCTGCTTTATGGTTACTTGGTTGACATGAGGCAAGGTGGCAATTAACCAGCAATTGTCCTCATCAACTTTTGGTTTAAAAGGTGAAAATTGAGCATGGATTTTCGAGATTGTTGCTGTCCTGTAAGCCTCAATTAGAAGTTCACGTGTAGATATTTAGAACATGACAATCAGGTTTCCTTATGCTGGTCCTGAGATTGAATAACAGACTGATATCACCTACTCAGGCTCAGACCTTGGTAAATTCATGGCAGGAATGTATGGACTAAAGGTCTGAGCTCAGTCTGAATGTGTGGCATATATGAATTTAACGTCCAGGTTCCCTGATCAACATCAGTGCTACTTGGCAATTGGTTCATATCAAGCACACAAGTGTACTTTTTCACTGAGAGTCTCTTCTGCAGTATGTGAGCTGAAATCCTTCAATTCTGTGACCTGTCAGAATGAAATGAGTCTTGCCCAGTTGCCTTTGGAGAATTCGGCAATCTGTAGGAAATAAAACCAGGCCTCTGACTGTGAGATCAATGTTGCACTCCTGTTGCTTCTACACTGCTGCGAAGTCCATCTCTTGATTCCCTACAAAATTGTCTGATTATAAAGCTAGAGTGTTCCCTTGGCAGCTGGCTTTAGTTCGCAAAATTATTGTTCACAGCTGCTCCTGAATGGAAACCCAGCTGACATTTCAATTTAGTCGCAAGTGTGGAAATTCAAAAACAAAGGAACCATAATACTTCTGCACAAAGAATGATCTTAAACAGATACAGATGCAAACGATTTTGTTGCTGGCGTGAGCTGCTGTAAAATGAGCAATTCTTTCCTCAGGGGATTCGTATTGGTGAGACACCATCCACAGCAGTGGCATTGAATATAAACCATGCTGAAAAGGTGAATGTGGAGAGAGGCTGCAGCATTCCTGATCCCTGTGATTCCAGCCCATGTCCTACAAACAGCTACTGCAGTGATGACTGGGATAGCTACTCCTGCAGCTGTGACCCAGGTAAGAATTTACACCACTTTAGTAATGGGGTCACTGAGAAGCTCAGCATTTTATAGCCTGTGTGATTCTCTTTAGGTCTTAAAGCACAAAGGCAGGCTCCTGAGATTCAAGATGGTGATATTCTAGGTTTCACATCCCATAGATCACCCGCTATAATCTTTGGTTTTGTTATCATAAAAACTGTTAAACATGTGTGTATCATTATGCTGTCACATTACTATTCAGAATATTGTACTAAATGATAGATGCTCAATTAAATTGGCCAGCATTAAATTTCAGTTAATGATTGACTTTTATCATGTGATGTTCTGTGGAAACCCAAGTCCAATGTAGCTGAGTGTTTGTGTTTGCTGACTGACAACATGCGTAAATTTCAGACTATCAGAAACTGGCATATGACTACCCCTTTGTATTGTAACCTTGGTTTTTATTTCTGATGATTAGATATGTACAAACAATACTGAATCTTTTCACTTGTACCTGTCATAGAGACGTACAGCACGAAAACAGACCCTTTGGTCCAACCCATGCTGACCAGATATCCCAACCTGATCTAGTCCAATTTGCCATTACTTGGCCCATATCCCTCCAAACCCTTCCTATTCATATACCCATCCAGATACTTTTTAAATGCTGCAATTGAATCAGCCTCCACCACTTCTTTTGGCAACTCATTTCATACACGCACCACCCTCTGCGTGAAAACTTTGCCCCTTAAGTTCCAATGCCCTTTAGTTCTGGACTCCCCCATCCTATCCATGTCCCTCTTGATTTTATAAACCTCTATAAGATCACCCCTCAGCCCCCGACGCTCCAGGGAAAACAGCCCCAGCCTACTCAACCTCTCCCTATAGCTCAAGTCTTCCAACATTGGCAACATCCTTGTAAATCTTTTCTGAACCATTTCAAGTTTCACAACATTCTTCTGATACAAAGGAGACCAGAATTGCACGCAATATTCCAACAGCAATATTGCACCAATGTCCTGCCACAACATGACCTCCCAACTCCTATACTCATTAATCTGACCAATAAAGGAAAGCATACTTGTCTACCTGCAACTCTACTTTCAAGGAGCTATGAGCCTGCACTCCAAGGTGTTGTTGTTCAGCAACACTCCCTAGGACCTTACCATTAAGTATAGAAGTCCAGCTAAGATTTGCTTTCCCAAAATGCAGCACCTCGCATTTATCTGAATTAAACTCCATCTGGCACTCCTCAGCCCATTGGCCTAGATGATCTTGAGTTTTTTGAAGAAGTAACAACGCCGATTGATGAGATCAGAGTGGTACTTGTGATCTATATGGACTTCAGTAAGGCATTCGACAAGGTTCCCCATGGTAGACTGGTGAGTAAGGTTAGATTTTTTTTAGATTAGATTACTTACAGTGTGGAAAAAAGTCCACACCGACTCTCTGAAGAGCAACCCACCCAGACACATTCCCCTACATTTACCCCTTCACCTAACACTATGGGCAATTTAACATGGCCAATTCACCTAACCTGCACATTTTTGGACTGTGGGAGGAAACCGGAGCACCCGGAGGAAACACAGAATACAGGGAGAACTAGCCATTTGGATACAGAACTGGCTCAAAGGTAGAAGACCTTTGCTGGAGGGTTGTTTTTCAGACGGGAGGCCTATGATCAGTGGAGTGCCACAAGGATCAGTGCTGAGTCCTCTACTTTTCATCATTTATTTAAATGATTTGGATGTGAGCATAAGAAGTATAGCTAGTAAGCTTGCAGATGACACCAAAATTGGAGGTATAGTGGACAGCCAAGAAGGTTACCTCAGATTTCAATAAGATTTTGATCAGATGGGCCAATGGGCTGAGAAGTGGCAGATGGAGTTTAATTCAGATAACTGCGAGATGCTGCATTATGGGAAAGCAATTCTCAGCAGGACTTATACACTTAATGGTAAGGTCCTTGGGAGCATTGCTGAACAAAGAGACTTTGGAGTGCAGGTTCATAGTCCTTGAAAGTGGAGTCGCAGGTAGATAGGTTAGTGAAGAAAGCATTTGGTAAGCTTGCCTTTATTGGTCAGAGTATTGAGTACAGGAGGTGGGAGGTCATGTTGCGGCTGTACGGGACATTGGTTGGACCACTGTTGGAATATTGTATGCAATTCTGGTCTCCTTCCTATCAGAAAGATGTTGTGAAACTTGAAATGGTTCAGAAAAGATTTACAAGGATGTTGCCAGGGTTGGAGGATTTGAGCTATAGGGAGAGGCTGAACAAGCTGGGGCTGTTTTCCCTGTCGGAGACTGAGGGGTGACCTTATGGAGGTTTACAAAATTATGAGGGGCATGGATAGGATAAATAGACAAAGTCTTTTCTCTGGGGTGGGATAGTCCAGAACTAGAGGGCATAGGTTTAGGGTGAGAGGGGAAAGATATAAAAGAGACCTAAGGGGCAACTTTCTCACATAGAGGTTAGTACATGTATGGAATGAGCTGCCAGAGGAAGTGGTGGAGGCTGGTACAATTGCAACATTCAAAAGGTATTTGGATGGGTATATGAATAGGAAGGGTTTGGAGGGATAGGGGCCGGGTGCTGGCAGATGGGACTAGATTGGGTTAGGATATCTGGTCGGCATGGACGGGTTGGACCGAAAGGTCTGTTTCCATGCTGTACATCTCTATGACTCTATCATCAAGATCCCATTTAAATCTGAAGTAACCTTCTTCAGTGTCCACTACACTTCCAATTTTAGTGTCATCAGCAGACTTACTAACTATATCTCCTATGTTCACATGCAAATCATTTATACAAATGACGAAAAGTAGAGGACCCAGCACTGATCCTTGTGGCACGCCACTGGTCACAGGCCTCCAGTCTGAAAAACAACCCTCCACCAACACCCTCTGTCTTCTACCTTCGAGCCAGTTATGTATCCAAATGACTAGTCTCCATGTATTCCATGAGCTCTAACCTTGCTAACCAATCTCCCATGGAGAGCCTTGTCGAATGCCACACTGAGATCCACATAGATCACATCCACTGATCTGTCTTCTTCAATCCTCTTTATTACGTTTTCAAAAAACTCAATCATGTTTGTGAGACATGATTTCCCACTCACAAAGCCATGTTGACTATCCCTAATCAGTCCTTGCCTTTCCAAAAACAAGTAAATCCTGTCCCTTGGGATTTCCTCCAACACCTGCCCACCACTGACTCAGGCTCACCAGTCTATAGTTCCCTGGCTTGTCCTTACCAACTTTCTTAAATAATGGCATCACGTTAGCCAACCTCCAGTCTTCTAGCACCTCACCTGCAACTACCGATGATACAAATATCTCAGCAATCACTTCTCTAGCTTCCCACAGAGTTCTAGGGTACACCTGATCAGGTGCTGGGGATTTATCCACCTTTATGCATTTCAAGACATCCAGCACTTCTTCCTCTGTAATATGGACATTTTTCAAGATGTCACTATCTATTTCCCCTCATGTCCTTCTCCACAGTAAACACTGATGCAAAATACTTGTTTAGTTTCTCCCCCCCTCTCTTGTGGCTCCACACAGAGGCTGCCTTGCTGATCTTTGAGGGGCCCTATTTGCTTCGTAGTTACCCTTTTGTCCTTAATGTTTTCATAAAAAGACTTTGGATTCTCCTTAACCCTATTGCCAAAGCTATCTCATGTTCCCTTTTTGCCCTCCTGATTTTCCTCTTAGTTATATTCCTACTGCCTTTATAATCTTCTGAGGATTCACTCGATCTCTCCTGTCTATATTGACATATGCTTCCTTCTGTTTCTTAACTAAACCCTCAATTTCTTTAGTCATCCAGCATTCCCTACACCTACCAGCTTTGCCTTTCACCCTAACAAGAATATACTGTCTCTGGATTCTCATTATCTCATTTCTGGAGGCTTCCCATTTTCCAACTGTCCCTTTACCTGCAAGCATCTGCCCCCAATCAGCTTTTGAAAGTTCTTGACTAATACCGTCAAAATTGGCCTTTCTCCAATTTAGAACTTCAGCTTTTAGTTCTGGTCTATCCTTTTCCATCTATTTTAAAACTAATAGAATTATGGTCGTTGGCCCCTAAGTGCTCCCCCACTGACACTTCAGTCACCTGCCCTGCCTTATTTCCCAAGAGTAGGTCAGGTTTTACACCTTCTCTCGTAGGTGCATCCACATACTGACTCAGAAAATTTTTTTGTTAACAAATTCCTCTCCATCTAAACCCTTAACACTATGGCCGTCCCAGTCTATGTTTGGAAAGTTAAAATCCCAGGGTATCACCTTTCTTGAAAACAGTAGGACTGAGGAGTGACCTAATTGAACTTTTTTAAATAATGCAACATATTTGCTGGAGTTGACACAGAAAGATTATTTCTGCTTGTGAGAAGAGCAAAGCCAGAGCTAGTGAACATAAAGTGGTTGGCAAGAAATCGAACAGGGAATTATCGAGAGTGGTGAGGATGTAGAATTTGTAACCAAAAAAAAGGTAGTTGTGCTGAGTAGTACAGATGCATTTAAAGAGAGGTTATACAAGAAGGAGACATTAATAGGAACTTGTGCTAATGTACTAGAGGAAGGATACAAGGAGGCTCGTAGAGCTGGCAAGGCCTGTTTGCACTGAAATGACACTATTTTGCTGTATATTTTGTACAGTTATGTATAATTTATCTTTTTATTAAGAGTATTGACAGGCAATTGTTTATTGTTTCTAGGTTACTATGGTGAGGATTGTAAGGATGTTTGCACACTAAATCCTTGTGAACATCTATCTGTGTGTACCCGTAAACCCAGTTCTTCTCATGGTTACACTTGCGATTGCTCAGTGAATTATTTTGGACAATACTGTGAGACCAAGTAAGTAAGAGTCTGAGCTAAGGCCTCATCAAAACTGTACTCTTAAGGCCTAAGTATTGTGTAAGGCTGTTGTTAATTTGAAGAGTCATATTAAGTAATATGTCTAATTTATGGATTCTGCATAATTCTAACAAGCCGATTAAGAGATGGTTAATGGGTGGACATATCACAATAATATCAGAACACTTATAAATCTCTATTGTCATTAGAACTTGCAGGAAAATGTTTAAAGATTGAAAGTATTTTTGAAGTGTCTATTTAGTAAACATAGAAATATGATTCTCCAGTCAAAATGGATTTCTTTATATGGTTTTGTAACTTTGAACCCCAATGAGATTGAAGGCACAGCTTAACAAATCAAATAGAGGGTGGAGCTTTCCCAATTCCAGCACGGGAGTTTCTAGGAGACAACCTAACAGCTTATGAAAGTGAGAAAGCCCACTGGATCTTCCAGCAATAAAGCACTTGATAGGCTGTTGGAAGGCTTTCTGCTGGATTTAGGAACCGGGACAAGGAAGTCCCACCCCCAGAGGGCTGCCAGCCAATTAGAATGCTGTTTTGGAGGCGCTTGAGGAGAAGGTTTCAAAATAGGATTCACATGGAGTGAGAGAGTCGGGACAAGGGAATGGGGATTGGCTGTCAGTGCCCATTCCCTGCCTGAAGACCAGTCCCTTGATTGCATGGAAAATGCTGAAATAATTGATGCTCAGGCGGGATGTAGTCCTTAAACGGTCATTAATTGATCTCTTGGGTGGGGGTGGAAGGAAAGTGATGCTTGGTTATTGCCACCCAAAATCTAATCAGGGTGGGGTCAGAAACATGGCAGAGCTCTGGTGTACCACCAACTTACTTCAATAATTTCACAAGCCCAGAAAATACTACTCACTTGTGACAGTTTAATTCAAGCAAAGGCCATCAGTCCAGACCTATTTACGCCATTTTCTTGATGCATTTTGTGTAATCTTGAATCCCAGGGAATTGAATCATAGATAGAAACCTGTACGGCACAACCGAACCATTCTTCCAAAGAAAGTTTAATATTCCCCCCACTCACTAATCCCATAATGGGATTTTATACTAACATATATCATTGCTTGAATATCGATATTTTTGTTTCTCAAATGATAACAATCTGAATATTTAACTGTTCACCAAATTTGCACTCTCCAATTACAGGATTGATCAGCCTTGTCCTAAAGGATGGTGGGGAAATCCTATGTGTGGACCCTGTAACTGTGATACAAGAACTGGATTTGATGTAGACTGTAACAAGACCTCTGGAGAATGCAGGTGCAAGGTGAGGAATACAAACTCAGCTGTTAAAGCACAATAGTCTAACATACAGGGAATAACTTCACATATCCATTTTTTGCATGCTAAATTTCCCCCAGTACCTTTAGCACTGAGTTTCAGTTCATTAACACTTAGCTACAGTGAAAAGAATTATGTATGGATACAACCCAACCTATTAAAATTTAAATTTAAAATAACCTTTTCAACTTCTTACATGTCCAGACCAAATGTTTGTCTGATTTTGAGCTGAATATTTGAAATTGACTGCCTTTTTCAAAAGGAAAACACTGCCCTGTGCACGCCAAGCTATAAGGGTTGGACATATGAGACTCATGGTGGTAATGTTTTGATCCAGAGTGTACACATCTAATGGCAATGTTTAAAAAAAAGGAAAAAGAGAAATTGTGGTACTGGCTAGCCCACTTAGAAATGCACACGTACCTGAATCCACGTAGCCTGGCACCCAAGGAAACTAATTTTGCCTCAAGCAGGCCTTGGATGCCTTTATTCAGTACCTATCACATTCTTTGACAATACAGCAATTTGACAGCAATATGCAGTCTAAATTGTGTTCATCTCTTAATGCGGTATTTGAAACCACTACCATCTAACTGAAGGTTAGAAGTCGAAGCAGTCACTTATGATTCAGGTATTCTGAAGATAAACTAGTAACGGTGAAACTGTTGAATCTTGTGGAGCGATTCCTCTAAACAAGGAAATTTTAGGAAATCAATTTGCAGGCCTAGTCATCACAAACCTATACATCAGTGTAATTAATGCCGTAGATTTTTCTGACAGGTGTTTCATGATACAGGATGAGAGCTATTTTCCCATTATTCTTTGTAGCTCTTCACACAATAGAGGAATATAAAATGGATTAAACTGAGCTTTAGGGCTTGCAAACAGTTCACAAAACTGAATATCAGTCCCTTTGGGCATGACTGGCAATAGTGGTGTTTGAAGTGTAATATCTGAGATTTTATTCTAGATTCATTGTTATCCTGTTGGTATTGTAGCACAAGCTAACATGTTTCGTTCACTGATCCTTCTTGGAATGGGTAGCAGAGGTATCAGCATCAATCTAAAATAGAGACATCTTGCAACAGTCTAAGTAAGATAAATAAAGATTCAAGACTTCCCAGAATTGTCAACACTCTGTTGAAATTAGTTAAAAAAGGGAGTTCAAAAGAAAACTTGTTCCTGTCATTTCATTCCTTTTTATCTTTTTTTAGAATACATTTCCTCAGGAAATGCAGTTAAATACACCACATCACCAGTAACACTAATTAAGTAGAATGTTGACAAATCATTCAAGAAAATATGTTTTTTTTTAAACCATAAAATCCTTTGTTAATTTGTGAGTCTGCATGATGAATGGTAAATATTTACACCTAAATAATTCCAAATACTTTATGAATGTATTGGTGTTGCAACTATTCATCCATTTATTTCCACCTTCAGAGTTATATTTATTCAAGCAGCTGAGTAGCCATTTAGGGTGGTTAATTTTGAGAACTGGAAGATGCTTAGCAATTTTTAAGAAAATACTTTACATCACGCTAAGTACATTTCCTCCATCATATGTCAAATGAAGTGATAAATTAAATCTGTATAATATTCCAAGGACTTTCACATTGTTATCAAGCAACATTTGACTTCAAGTTGCATCGGAAGATGAAAAGATTAATGACTTAAAAGCTTCAGGAGCATTTTTAAAGAAGAAAGAAAAGTTAGTGAGCCTGGCTGATATGGAAGGAAATTTAGCGATTATGATCTTGACAGTTGAAAGTCATCCTACGACTGATCCACATTTCCAGAGTGGGGGAAGGTGGATTGACAGCTACAATTTCTCACCTGTTCCTGTCAGGAAGGAGGGAAGCTTTCCCAAATATTGGAAGGCTAGCTCCATTGTAGACGTTTACGTGAGTGATGATATTGAATGTTTGGAAACTGGTTACCTGCCACTATTTGTGGTATGTGCTCAAAATCTGGAGAGAAAATAAAGAAGAGGGGAAATATAGAAAGTTAATCAGTGTCTCTATTTGGCAATTTTGACTGCAAGTTATAAAATAATGTGTAATTTTATTTAGGAAAACCACTACAGACCTCCAGAAAGCAATGCCTGCTACCCTTGTGACTGTTACTCAACTGGTTCACTTGCTCGCTCCTGTGATATGGAGACAGGACAGTGTCAGTGTAAACCTGGTGTGATTGGAAGGCAGTGCAACCGCTGTGACAATCCGTTTGCAGAAGTCTTCACCCAAGGGTGTGAAGGTATGTTTTGTACAACTAGATGTTATACCATAAGAATTTATATTAAAAATGCAGGATCAAATTGGGCAGCCGTTAGTCTTAATTAATGTTCAGTGCTGGTGAAAATGTAGCTCCAGAGTTCTGCACCGTCTGGATTTTGAAATTTCCGTTGACATAATGAATTATGACCATTACAAAATCCCACATGTGAGTCATATATAATTTTGACAAGAACTGTTCTGGCTTCTGTGCTTTGTATCATATGTTACTTTGTAACAGGAGCTCTGTACTTGCTAATGGCCTTATGAAACTAAAACATAAAAACACTATTTTTTACTATACTGTTTAATGAACTGAATCCAATGAGATATCAACATGGATTTTTGGGTTAGCAGCTAACAGATGGTGCCATCATTTCTCCAAAGACTTTTTGTAAATTTTGAACTCAACCTTCTGTGATTTGAAAGCTTTTTCAGCACAGCATCTTCCACATAAATATGTCACTAATGTAAGTGAGGCAAAAACCTGTGTCTCATAAACCAGTTCAATAAAGATTTTTTTAACAAATATGCAAAACCTGAATTAAGGCGCAGGTTAGAATACTTAATGCCAAATAATGAACAAAAATGAAATAAAATTGAATAACAGATTAACAACAAAAGAGGTTCGAACAAAGAGAAAGGAAAAGGTCTTTTAAAAATTGCTTATTTTATTTTAAAAACGCTCCACAACTAGTTAAAAACTGAAAGAATGCAGCTTGTAGATGTTATTTTCAGTGCTAGAGAGGTTGTCTTGAGGTAATTGGAAGTTGTCATATTATTAAAAATTATTTACACTGAAGTGGACAGACATAACCTTTTCTGTTATCGTGTTGGGGGTATCTATCATTTTTTAGCTTAACCTCATGCACTTCCAAGTAACTTGATGCTGAGTCTCTGAGCAAAACCTCTGAAGGAGCAGAACCATAGCGAACACATACTGGTTTCTACTTTGAAACTGCTCATGTGCAGTTCTCAGATGTTACTATGTAATTTACACATAGCATTGAGTGCTAATAGCATTTACACATAGCATTGAGTGACATATAATCTGAGTCATTTACTATATTCTATTGTTAACTTTTGATTCCTTTTGCTGACAAGAACCAATTAACTTCAACTTAAAATCATCCAATAACCACGTCCATTAACTTCGAAGATTGCGATTTCCAAAATCGCACAATCTTCTAAGAGAGAGAGAGAATTTCTCCTCCTCTCTGTCCTAAAAGGACAATCCTTAATTTATAAACAGTGCCCTTTGTTCTAGACTCACCTTGTCAAGATCATTCAGGATGCTATGCACTTCAATTGAGTCACCCATCGCTTCTTTAAACTCCAATGGAAACCAATTCAGTCTGTTCAACCTATCCTCATAAGTCAACTTGCTCATTCCAGGTATCAATCTAGTATAAACCTTCTCTGAACTGCCTCCAATGCATTTTGAACAGGAGATAAAAATTGCATACAATAATTTGAGATGTGCTCTCACCAGTGGTCTGCGTACTGAAGGTTAACATCCTTGCTCACAGGTTCATCCCATAAAAAAAGACAGCATTTCATTGGCCTCCTTAGTTACTTGCTGTAACTAAACACTAACATTTTGTGACTTGTGTACCATATTACCTGGACCCCTCTGTACCTTGGAATTCTGCTGTCATTCTCCGCTTATTTTTGCTGCCAAAGTGAACAAGTTCACATTTTTCCATATTTTACTCCATCTACTAGATTTTCCCCAAACACTTGACCTACTGATATACATCTGCAACCTCTTTCTGTCCTCTTTATATTTTCTGTCCTAAATATTTCTACATTAATTGTAATTCTTTCTCTTGTTATCTAAATTATTAATATAAATTTTTAAAAGCTGAGGCTTCAGCACAGACTTCTGCCAGACTCAACTCCTCAAATTCTGCTGATCACAAAAAGACCCATTTATGCACACTCTGTTTTTTGCTTGCTAACTAATCGATCCATGCTGATCTGCTACCCCTACACCGTGAGCTCCTGTTTTGCATAATAACCTTTCCTGTGACACTTTGTCAAATAGCTTCTGGAAATCCAAGTACAGTATGTCTATGGTCTCCCCTTTATCCAATATGCATGTTCCTCCTTCAAAAAAAAACTCAAATAAATAGGCTAAACGTGGTTCCCTTTCACAAAACTCAGGCTCAAACTGCCCAGCTATAACTCAATGACTGATTCAAACACCTCCTTTTGATAGACATCAAGCGAAGTGGCCTATAATCTGTTTTCTGCCCTTCCCCCTTTCTTGAATAGTTATATTTGCTACTTTCGAGTCTGATGGAACCTTTCCATAATCTAGTGATTTTTGGAAAATTAACACCATCACATCTATTGCCTCATCAGCCAACTCTTTTAAGATTCTAGGATGAAGTTCATCAGAATATAGAAACTTGTCAGCCTGGAACTCCAAGAATTTGCTCATTACCACTTCCTTGATGACAGCAATTTCTAGATATAGAAATGGCTGATCTGATTGCAATCTCTACTCCATATTCCAGTCTAGTCACAAGAACCTTTCATTTCCTTACTTTCAAATAATCTATCTACTTCTGTCTTAAAAATGTTCAAAGACTGCTTCACCGACTCTTGGGGAAGAGAGTTCCAAAGACTGATGACCCATTGAGCAAAACATTCATCTTAATTCCTCTTCGTCTTAATTAGCAATCCCTTATTTTGAAAGTTATTTTTTCTTAGTTGCTTTGAGCAAAGTGAGGTTGCTAGTTACCCATAATTCAGAGCTACTTGATGACATATTAATTGGTTGTAGAATTAAGGCTCTATTTTACAAATCTGCATAACCAGATAAAAAGATGGTAGAACTAAAGTTTGAAAAATAACTTTAAAATGATGCCATAATATTTAACAATAACTTGGGTTTATATAACATCCATATTATAGTAAAATGTAACAAGATGTTTCATAGGAACATTATAAAATAACATTTGACATTCAACCACATCAGATACTAGCTTAAATAACCACAAGTTTGCACAAAGCATTGGAGAAGTAGCAAAGCAAATCAGGAACTTACTACAAAGTTAGACTTGATGCTTCCCTACTGGTCATTATTGAATCTGATGTGAGTTATGAATATTACTCAGAGATGTTAAGATAATAGTTTTATTGAATTCTTATGATGATGTTCTCAGGTGTTTGAGCAGCAATTCATTTGTGCATGTCGAAGGTACTCTTCAGATGTGTTTACGCAATGTTCAATAACTAGTTTTAAAATTTAAATATTTGAAATATAATGACAACAATGCACAACTGACAGGAATGATAATTTACTTAGTATATTACTGGAACAAACCCAAAATCTTGGTTGTATTTCTGTTTTACACAGAAATACCAGTCTAGGTTTATACTTAGCGACATTCAGAAGTTTTTTATGAAAGTAATTAACCGATATGATGGAGAAGTAATTTATTTTTGGTGTCACTAGAGGTTTAACAGTATCCTGCATTTTTCATGTATTTATTTTTCCTCCAGTGATTTATGACAGTTGTCCACGAGCTATGGAGGCAGAGATCTGGTGGCCCAGAACTAAGTTTGGACTCCCCGCTGCAGTACCTTGTCCCAGAGGATCAATGGGTAATGCTATTACAGTTTCATAAGTCTTCAAAATATTTCCTTGTTAATTAGCCGGAACAGTTTAATCTGACTCAGTTGTTGACACATTGTAAGGAATTAGTATAATGCCACAGGAGGTGAGGAATGGCTTTTACTGAAGCTGCCAGTGATTGCTGAGCTCCTTGGCTTTTTTTATATTTCAGCTGGCTTTCTAATTGTATGAGTAAAGAGAGATATTCTCTCTGAAGTTTAAAAAAAATGCAGCCAAACTGACTGAGGACGGAACTTCAAAACTATGCGTAAACAGGGAATTTCTTCATCCCTTCTCCCACTCATGCTCTAACTTGTGGCAGGAAGCTCAATTTCCATGTGTAAACAAGAGACTTTGTCAGAATGACAGTGCAAGTCAAGGCAGGAGTGTAGGAGAAACTCCTGAAATGACCCACATACAGACCAATGACCTGGAAAGAAAGGAATTCCCCAACCACCCCAATGGACAATGTTCCACCTCCAACACTCTTCTAAGTAATGCATTCCAAATCCTATCATTTCTGAGTAAAGAAGCTTCTCCTCATCACACTCCTAGCCCACTTACTGACAATATTGAAATTGTGACCCCCTGTTACTGACATACCAAGTAGTGGAAACAGGATATCTTTCTCTACCCCATCAATATTGTTTTGAACACTTCAATAAGGTCAACTCTTAATTGTCTTTGTTACAAGGAGAATAATCCCAAACTCTCTAATCTTTCCTTTTATCTAAACTTCCTTATTCCTGGTATCATTCTCGTAAAATCTCCTATGCACTCTCTTCAGGGCTTTACCATCCTTTAAATAAGATGCCTCGAACTGAACCCAATACTCGAAATGTGATCTGACGAACCACTTTGTTTTTATGCTCTATGCATCTCTTCAGAAATACACCAATCCTATAAGCTTTCTTAATAACTGTTTGAACTTGCCTGTCCTCATTCAGAGAATTAGGCATGTAAACCCTGAAGTCTCTCTGCTAATATACTCCCCTCAAAGTTGTTTCTCCAGATATGTCCTTTTCACAAAAGGCAGACTAAACCCAAACCAGCAAATTACTGCTTTATCTATTCTCCATCATTAACAGAAGAATCTAAAGAGTCACCCTCAGTGCCATCAAATGGTGCTTACACAGTAATCACCTGCATTTCATTGTTCAATTTGGATCCTGCCAGGGCCATTCAGCTCCTGATCTTGCTTTAACCTTAGTTCAAACATGGACAGAAGAGGAAGCATAAGAGATGGAATGAGCATGACTGCTTTTAACATCAAAGCAACATTTGGCTGAATTTAGCATCATGGGGCCCTAGCAATAATGAGAATACTACCACCTGCACTCTTCAAGCCACACAGCATCCTGATTTGGAAATATAATGCCATTCTTTCATTGTTGGTTAGGTCAATGTCTAAGGCTCCCTTTCTAACAGTTTTATGGGTATTCCTACACTCCAAGACCAGCAGTGGTTCAAGAAGGCATCCCACCAAAACCTTTTGAAGGGCAGTTAGGGATGGACAATAAATGCAGGCCTGGCCAACAATGCCCACAAACCATGTATGAACACATAAAAAGTCTTCTGTGTCTCTACATAAGTCTGTTTATTTAAGTTTTTGCTGAGGAAGCAGTAAATGATACCTGCTTATCTTGTTTTGTGTATTGTAGTTGCTAAGCTGCATAGCTCTCTGTCTGTTCACTTGTGTGTATTTGTATGAGATTTTTACAGCAAAACTTTGTATTGTATGTCGGGTTGAATTTCTTCCTTTAGAAAGAATCACTATTGAAATCAAAAGTGAGAATTGTTTGTTGATTGAACACCACCCGTCAGTTTTCTTAACGAACAAAGCTGGGTGCATTGGTCATGACCTCAACCCCCACCCCCACCTTCTCAGTAGGTAGAACATCAAATCAAAACTAGGATAAAATAAAGAGCTGCAGATGCTGTAAATCTGAAACAAAAGCAGAAATTGCTGGGGAAACTCAACAGGTCTGGCAACATCTGTGGATAGAAAACTGATTTAAAGTTTCAGTTCCATTTCTGAAGAAGGATCTCTTGATTCAAAACATTAACTCTGCTTTTTGTCCATTGATGCTGTCAAATCTGCTGAGTTTCTCCAGCAATTTGTGTTTTTGTAAACCACAACACGGAACAGTAGTAGGCAATTCAGCCCCTTGTGCCTGCTCCGCCATTTAATATAATTGTGACTGATCTCACTTTGAACTCAATTCCACTTTCCTGCCCGCTGTTCCTAACCCTTTAATCCATTACTAATTAAAATCTGTCTATCTCCTCATTAAATTATTCCATGTCTCAGCATCCATTGCACTCTGGATTGGTGAATTCCACTGATTCCGAGTCATTTGAGTGAATTAATTCCTCCTCATCTCTGTTTTAAATCTGCCACCCTTCAGCCTAAAATTATGACCTCTCTTTCTAGATTGGCCCACAAGGGGAAACATCTACTCTGCATCTACTTTGTCAATTCCCTTTAGCACCTTCTATACTTCAATCAGATATCCTGTCATTTTTCTAAACTCAAGTGAGGTAGTCCCAAACTGCTCAATCTCTCCCCAGTGGACAAGCCTTTTATGTCTCGAATTAATATAGTGAACCTTCTCTGACATGCTCTAATGTAATTATATCCTTTCTCAAGTAAAGGTTCCAAAACTCTACATAGTCTCACCAATGCCTTGCACAATAAGAACACTTCCCTACTTTCATACTCTATTCCATTTGCTGTCCTTGTTACCTGCTTTACTTGCATACTAGCTTCCTGCAATTCATGCAGCAGGACACCCACATCACTCTGCATCTCTCCATTTATTCTTCCAAACAAAACAGACAGTCACACACTTATCCACATGAAACTCCACCTGCCAAATGTCAATTGCGAGGCCATTGACTTAAACAAAGGCTACTCACTGCGATTGTACATCAGAGCCAGCCTGTATGAGATAATGGTAAGACCCCCTTCCTACAGCAAGAGGAAATCCTGCCCTCAATCTCAGTAGTGACCAATCCTGATACTACACTTAGGCCCAAGGAGAAGATTGATGGTGACTGATGTAGAAGTATGTTTGGAGATCTAATGGGGGAGGGGGGGAATACAAAGTCACAATGGAAAGTTAAAAACCTGGTTGAGAGTTCCCCCTAAAGAACGTCTGTGTTTCTCATTTGAGATGTAAAGGAGCAGGCTAGCATCTTTCATTCTGTTCGCCCAAGCTGCACCTATTGTGGTGATAAGATGACTATTAATTGGCTAGTTTTGGGGGCCTCAATAGTTGTTGAATAATCAAGTTGGCTGATATCTTGCCTATTCACGATATTACAGAGGGCAGAGTTCAGGAGTGAGCGGGAAGATGGTGCAGATAGTTGCATACCTTATTTTACACAGAATCAGAGAATCCCTACAGTGTTGAAGCAGGCATTCAGTCCATGGAGTCCACACGGACTCTCCAAAGAGCATCCCACCCAGACCCATCCCCTAACCCTATACCTAGAAACCTACATATCCCATGGTTAATCCAGTTAACCTACACATGCCTGGACACTATGGGCGATTTACCATAGCCAATCCACCTAACCTGTACATCTATGGACTGTGACCAGAAATCAAAGCACCCAGAGGAAGCCTACACAGACACTGGGAGAATGTGCAAACTCCACAAACTCAGTGAGTCGCCCAAGGGTGGAATCAAACCTGCGTTCCTGGCACTGTGAGGTAGTAATGCTAACCTCGGAGACACTGTGCTGCCCTCGTTGCCTCTCCATCTGCAAATATCCCTGCTCTGAGCATGAGGGGAGATGTGGGGGCAAGGTTGTGGTGGTGTAAAGTTTGCACTAACAACACAACCCCCCCATCCCCCCCCCCCAATATCTTTCAAAATTACCAATCTGTTGTTGATACAATCCCTTCCATTGGCAGTTATGTGTTTTACGTGTTCCATGACTCTTTGCTATATTTTACTGAAACAAATGGAGAGGCATCTGGAGTCAAAACATTGAAGTTGGGAATATAAATTTTAAAAATACAAATTATATCTAGCTACACTTGGGAAGAACCACAAAGGTCATCTGCTATATTTGATTCCATCCAATAGATAATATCTCCTTGAAGTGATTCAGTTCCTCCAAGTCAATTATGTGTATGAGTTATTCCACATAACAGTTTTCATAACACCTCTCCTTGTGCCAAAAACTGTACTTGGTAGTTGCTGAGAATGTATATCCTTTTGTTTTATACAGGAACAGGAATTCGACATTGTGATGAACACAGGGGCTGGCTCCCTCCTGATCTCTTTAATTGTACCACCAATGTTTTTGTAGAGCTGAAAACCTTTGTAAGTTTCATTCAGAGAGCTTAATTTATAAGGTTGCAGTGAATAAAATGCTGAGGTTTATTGGTTCCTTTTCATGATCTTGAACGGTTTTCACGTTTCCATGTCTAGTACATTTCTTTCGGAAAACTTAACAGGAGGCAACAGAGGAACTCCTGAAATTATAGTTGCAGTTATCTGAAAATCACTAAGCCTCGATGCGATCCTAGTTTAGTGCTCTCATTAAATGGTGGAATGGAAATCTGTAAACATAAATTTCCAGGCAGCCATTTATCTTCTGTGAGTGACAAAATGAAGGGCAATTTTAAGATTATAACTGGTAATTTGATCATGTTATGCAAATACTTATTATGGCTAGACTCAACCTGATATACATTCATCTATAATTAATGCTTTGTCCCTGTTGGTTGGGAGAAGGTGAAAGGAAATGTGAGATGTCAGGATGACCAAATTAGAAACTTCATATTCATAGTATTCTTAGAAGTAAAATATGTTAATTACATTTTTTTTTGTTGGTGTTTAGATTTTTTTCTGAAACACTCAATGAGGAGGGAACAATTTGTTATTTTAGACTCAATTCCAATTGCTGAACCCTTCTAATTTATTGCATAACTCTTATTTTTTTTCTTTTAGCAATTGTAGTTAAAGTCCTGCTGACAATTTAATCCAATAATGACTTTGAAAAGACTTCACATTAAGCTTTCCTTTAACCTAAAAAATAGCACTGGTCTCTGAAATTTAGTAACAGAAATATCCCTAATTGTATGATTGTTGAGAGCTTCAGCCACTTACTCAGGATGTGTCTTTTGTGCAGGCTGATAAATTGAAACGGAATGAGACTTTGCTGGACATGGAAAAATCCAAGAAAATTGCCCTCATGTTGCGGAATGCCACCCAGCACACAGATGAATATTTCGGTAGTGATGTCAAGGTCGCGTACCATGTGACCTCAAAAATCTTAGAATTTGAGAACACACAGCGGGGATTTGACTTGGCTGCAACCCAGGAAGTCCAGTTCACAGAGGTAAAGGAGCTACAGAGCACCAAAAGTTCCTGATGCAGTTCATGGAACTTTGATCCATTCAGTGCCAGGAGTGTAGTCACTTTACGTCATCAAGTATTGAGACCTACAAAACATCTGATATGTTAGGATTCTTCATGTTGCACTCCCCAAATAATCATAGCGCATACGCAAGCAAGTGGGCCTTTTCTCATGGAAAGCGATTCTTCTGAAAGAGTTAATGTTGGAAAGTTCAATCCAATCTGATGATGTCATGCAGTCACAGTGGGGAAAAGAGAAGTCTAACCCAAGATCCCAGTGGAGACACCTGTATTATCAGTAACTTTGATTTATGATTGTCACATGTAGTAAGGTCAGTGAAAGGTATTGTTTTGCATACTATCCAGGCAAATCACACCCTACGTAAGTACATCAGGGTAATAGAACAGAGTGCAGAATATAGTGTTACAGATAGAGAGAAGATGCAGAGAAAGGTCGACTTTAATATATTAGATTAGATTTCCTACAGTATGGAAACAGGCCCTTCAGCCCAACAAGTCCACACTGACCCTCTGAAGAGTAACCCAGACCTATTCCCCTACTCTATATTTACCCCTGCCTAATGCACCTAACACTGTGGGCAATTTAACATGGCCAGTTCACCTGACCAGCACATCTTTGAATTGTGGGAGGAATCTGGAGCACCCAGAGGAAACGCAGAGAAGGGGAAGAACATGCAAACTCCACACAAGACAGTCGCCCAAGGCAGAAATCGAACCCGGGTCCCAGGCACTGTGAGGGATCAGTGCTAACCACTGAGCCACCATGCCATCTTATGTCCATTCAACCCACTGATAACAGTGGGGAAGAAGCTGTTCTTGAATCTATTGGTATGTGTTTGCAAACCTTTGTATCCTCTGCCCAATGCAAGAGGGTGAAAGAGAGTATAATTAGGCTGGGAGGGTTTTTGAGTACGTTGGCTGTTTTCCTGAGGCAGTGGGAAGTATAGACTGAATTAATGGATGTAACTCCTGAAGTCTGAATTATTAGGTCTTGCTAGTCAATGTAACTTGTTTATTGCACAATTACAGTTGGTACATCTTATTAATTCGAGTGCTGAGCTCCTTAAGGCACACTGCTGGTTCCCCATCTAATAATGCTAATCAAATAGGTACGTAACCCAGTATAGCAAGAAGTAGATGGCATAGTTACTCAGTGGTTAGCACTGCTTCCCTACAGTACAAAGGGTATGGTTCAACTCCAGTGCTGGTTGACTGTGCAGAGTTTGCACATTCTCCCCATACCTGTGTGGGTTTCCTCCAGGTGCTCTAGTTTCCTCCCATACTCCAAAGATGTGCAGGTTAGGTAGATTGGCCCTGGTAAATGGTCCCATAGTGTTCGGGAATAAGTGGTCTACATGAGTTAGTCATGATAAGTAAGGAGTTACAAGAATAGAGTGGGGCCTGGTTCATGGTGAATGCTCCTTAAAGGCTCAGTGCAGACTCGATAGGCCAAATGGCCTCTTTCACATTGTAGGGATTCTCTGATTCTGTGGTAGCAGCATACACCCCAATCATTAACTGGTAGTGGTTGGTTCCACAAAATAAATAATATTATTAAATCCACAATTAATGATGGAAACAAGGGGCAGATTTCAAGGCACGTTTGGGTAGAGTAGCAAACACTTCACAATTTCTAGCAGGTGCTGCAAGGGAGACATTTCAATGAATGGGATGCATTATTCATTGAACATGCCCTCTGGAGATGGCATGTGTCATTGCAGTTCTTCATCTCCAATACACAAGGAATAAAGCAAACATTTGTGTTAGTAATTTCAAAACAAAGGAATCAGTCACTGCTTTAAAAGTAATCCGTAGTTCTGAACTGGTTAGTGGCACCTAGTCACCTTAATCTAAAATCTTAGTACTCTCTAAGCATGTCACGTACAAATATTTAAATTAGCAGATCTTGCCAATATTTGGCAGAACTACCTTTGAAATCTCATTGTGATGGAGATTGACAGTGTATGCTACTAGTCTTAATTGTGTAATTTCAGTGATCAATTATCACAGGCATGCCATTTACATTGTACTTTTGCATAACATGAAGCCTTGAACAAGCAATCATTTTTGTTAAGACATTTTTTGTTAATTTTGGAGTCACTTATTTACATTTGCTTTGAAAAGTTTGAAAACTGATTTGTTTTATCTGTATTTTGCAATTATTACTGTAAACAAAAAAATTAAAGATTTGGTGATCAAACTGATCTCCAAATGAGTGTGCAATTTTTCAGCTTACTATCCTAACATGAAAAACATCTAAGTTCATTCTTTGCCTGGTTTTTACCAAGTTGACCTTTCACCAGTTTAGTTTGTTCCCTGTTTAGTCATTCCTGCAGCAAAAGGAATATCAGTATCCAGGTCTTTTGCAATGCTTTATCTGGTTGGCACCAGAAAGCAAGACACTGGTATGGAATAGTTCATCATCTGATCTTATACATGTTTCCCCAAGTTGTAATAGAGGGACCCTCTGATAGTAAGAGCAGTATGAATCATTAACAATGTAAATTCAAATGCCTGTATGGTGATTTCACCACACTTTTGAGAAAGTCACACTGGCAGAACTGAAGTGAAGTGAATTTACCAGGTTAGGTGTCTCATTACATAGTAGCATAATGGCAAAGGTCTCTGCAGCACTACAAGCTCAATTATACCAACCAGGATTTAAGAGACTATTTGATCCATTATAACTTGCTAAATGAAGAAAGGCCTTTATCTTTTAAAGAGAGCCATCCTGTTTTGAATGTTTGATTAATTACCTATGGCAATCAAGAAATTTAGCATAACCCCTATCAGTAGATTCAGCAGATGGATGAAGCTGACAACGATATTGATTGCGTATGTTATGTGGAGGAAATCAAAGACTTCTTGCTAATTCAAACGTAACTAACTTATTAATAAAACCATTTATTTTGTTTTGTTACATTTGCAGAACCTTATTAAAGTTGGAAGTGCAATTCTTGATATCAGTAACAAGAAGCACTGGGACATAATCCAGCAATCAGATGGAGGAACTGCACACTTGCTAAAGCACTATGAAGATTATGCAAATGCTCTGGCACAAAACATGAGAAAAACCTACCTCACCCCCTTCACCATTGTCACACCCAATATTGGTGAGCAGTATAGAGACTGGAGTATGAGCAGCCTTGAGCCAGCAACATGTAGTACCTTCTGGAATATATTACCTCTTTCATTCCAAGTGATTTGCAAACTGTATCATATGCACTGTGTTCTTTCATCAACTTTATTGTTGGCTACACGAATCACACTTTTCCTGTAATTAGGGCTCCAGTGATATGTTTTACCCTTTAAAAACTGAATTTCAAAAATTCTTGTTCTTTTTACAATATGTCATGGATTTCACCTTCAAAAGTCATTAGAAACTAAACTTTCTGTCCAGACATTTATCTTCAAACAGCATGCCATTTACATACAGCATTTCATGTTAAATCAAACACTGGATCATTTCATCATCCAGAATTGAGATATTTCTGATTGTACTTCTGAACATTTGAATTTGTGGTTTTCTAGTTTCCACCAAGTTATCATTGAGATAAGTTAAAAGGAACATATATGGACTGAAATGGATGGAGATTTTACAGGTTGTGTTATTGGCAGAATTCTGAGCTACGTGTGCCCCAGGTAGACAGGAGAACGAATAGCTTGCCCACATTTTGTTTTATTTTGATGCAAACACATTTCTAGTTAATTATTGAAACATTAGATGGAATTAAGAAAAGTAGACTACAGCTTTTGTTATGCTTGGCACACCCTCCTCATTCCTGAAGAAGGGCTTATGCCCAAAACGTTGATTCTCCTTCTCCTTTGATGCTGCCTGACCTGCTGCGCTTTTCCAGCAATACATTTTTAAGCTTTTGTTATGTACAAGTTATTGACCTGAGTCATTCTTCACTTGATGTAGATTTATTTGCAGATTGAAACATTACAAGTATATAGCTCCTGACTCAACTTCACTCCATTGAAAGCATCTCTCTATGTGTAACCATCTAATCAACACTCTCTACCTGCATTTGTTTAACTTGAGTTGGTACAGTTAATATTCAAAATTAACCCTCAACCAAATGACATTGAGAATCAGCTTCAGTAATTTAAGGGTCCATTGTATGATAATTTTAGTGTTGGCATTAAGCAATTTAACTTTAATGCTACAGGGGCATCCCTCTTGGAAGAACAGCTTGTCAAAATAGGATTTATAGCATTGAAACCCTAGTTTTGTGTGCACTATTTGCAAATGCAGGACTGTGGATTTACCCCCTATTTACCCCGTATCTGAAACTCCTTGTTGGCAATAAGAAATTTCAGTGTAAATGCATTTTTTAGTTCATTGAAATGGAGTTTCGGTTTGAGTTGAGTTCTTGCCTTGCTCATAAATGTCACTGGAGGCTCAGTGAAGAATAACATTAATGGCATCAATATAGATAGATTTTGATATGTTTCTGATCTGAGAATTTAGTGTAAACATAAGTATTATTATTGAGAATAAGAGAGTGGATTGTATTATAATAATTGGATGGTTGATGCGCAGTGTGTGCTGGCTGGCTGCATGATACTACTAATGCAGCGTATCCTGCCATTATAAGGAAAACCTGGTGGGGTGCAAAATATTTGCTGCTGTTCTCTCTCCTCCATCTCTCCCCCCACCCCCAACCACACCACACACCTCCACCCGGTACAATTTGCATGAGTAAGTCAGTAAGCTATTTTCTAGACACTCTTCAATCCAGGAAGCCTGAGCTAAAAATGTATTGTCATATGTAAATGTAAGACTCTAGTTTCCCTCCTCCTTGTCCTCAGCTTTTAATTTTGGGGCAGATTATATCTGAACATCAAAAGCTAACTGAAGTCTTTTCTCTTCCAGTGATTTCAGTAGCTCGTCTTCACAAAATGAACTTTTCTGGAGTGAAACTTCCACGGTATGACTTCATCCGAGGAGAGAAGCCTAAAGACTTGGAGACCATTGCAATCCTTCCAGAGACAATTTTTACACCTGCAGAAACTAAAGGTAAGAACATTTTCTGTTAAAAAGTAGAATAATAAGTATAATAATTTGTGAAGGCAGCATTTCAAATTCCACAATACCTTGTTATCTTTCTGGTCTCTGATCCACACTGGGAAGAGTGACAAAATTTGTTGGCAATACTTCTAAGCATTAGCTGCACTGATAAAGTGATTTAAGGTGTTTTAAATATAATACAAACGATTTCCCCCTCCCCACCCCGGCAGCGACTTTTCAAAAATTTCTGCTAAAATAAATTCACAATCGTGACCAAGTGATATAACACTAATTTGCCAGCCAAATAACAATGATTAAATCTCAAAAGTAATCAATAGATGATAACAAACTTTGGATTGCCCAAAGGGGGACAACATTTAAAAAAAAAATAAAATGGTGTTATTTCTTTATTTTTACCAACTTGTGGCTTCAGACAAATCTAATGGGATTAAATTTTGTTAGGGCTTGATTAGCTCCACCACTTTCACCATTAGATACTGTGTTTCCACATATCAAGTGGGATTTTCTTTGAGCTCATGATAGTGGATTATGAAAAATGCCAAGGAAATTCATCTTGCAGTGAATTTATTCTGTCCACTACAAAATTAATACCTACAGGGTGTTAGTTATTTGCCTTGTAATAACACAGTATTGTTCCAAGAATGCTGAGTCGCTTCTTGCATGATAAAAAGACCTACAACCTGTTTGTATTTAGCCTCAAATCTCTGGCAATATAGGTTAACTCTTGTGTTCTTATGTTTAATGTAATGCTTTTAAAATTATTTTCATCACCACCCCTCTCTAAATGACCAATGTATAAGACAAAACCTTATTCAATGAGTGACAAAATATCACTCAGAAAACACCTATCATAATGTATGCTGAGGAGGTAAGATGACATTTCAATTGTTTTTCGCATTTTTACATTTTTTGTAGAGTCATAGAGATGTACAGCACGGAAACACCCTTTAGTTCAACTCGTCCATTGTCAACCAGATATCCTAAACTGATCTAATTCCATTTGCCAGTATTTGGCCCATATCTCTCCAAACCTTTCCTTTTCATATACCCATCCAGATGCCTTTTATATGTTATAATTGTACCAGCCTCCACCACTTCCTCTGGCAGCTCATTCCATACACACACCAATCTCTGCATGAAAAGGTTGCCCCTCAGGTCCCTTTTAAATTTTTCCCCTCTCACTTCAAACCACTGCCCTCTATTTTTGGACTCCCCCACCCTGGGGTAAATTCCTTGTCTATTCACCCTATCCATGCCCCTGGTGATCTTGTAAACCTGGGTGCAAGTTTGCTCGCTGAGCTGGAAGGTTCATTTTCAGATGTTTCATCACCATACTAGGGGACATCATCAGTGAGCCTCTGGTGAAGCGCTGGTCTGAGGTCCTGCTCTTTATTTATGTGTTCATGTTTCCAAGGGTTATTGATATCATTTCATGTGTTGATGTTATATCCTGTGTTGGTGATGTCATTTCTGGTTCTTTTTCCTCAGAGGGTGATAGATGGGGTCCAAGTCAATGCATTTGTTGATAGAGTTCCATTTGGAATGCCATGCTTCTAGGAATTCTCGTGCATGTCTCTCTTTGGCTTGTCCTAGGTTAGGTGTGTTGTCCCAGTCAAAGTGGTGTTCTTCCTCATCTGTATGTAAGGATACTCGTGATAGTGGGTCATGATTTTTTGTGGCTAATTGATGTTCATGCATTCTGGTGGCTAGTTTTATGCCTGTTTGTTCAGTGAAGTATTTGTTACAGTTCTTGCAAGTTTTTTTTGTAAATGTCATTTACAAATGACGAACATCATTTACAAAACTACCTTGCAAGAACTGTAACAAACACTACATTGGACAAACAGGCAGAAAACTAGCCACCAGGATGCATGAACATCAATTAGCCACAAAAAAACATGACCCACTATCACGAGTATCCTTGCATACAAATGAGGAAGAACACCATTTTGACTGTGACAACACATCTATCCTAAGACAAACCAAACAGAGACATGCACGAGAATTCTGAGAAGCATGGCATTCCAACTGGAGCTATATCAACAAGCACATCAACTTGGACCCCATCTACCACCCTCTGAGAAAAAGAACAGGAAATGAGATCAACAATTCTAGGAAACCTGAACACATACAATAAAGAGCGGGACATAACACCAGCACTTCACCAGAAGCTCACTGATGATGTTACCTAGTATGATGATGAAAAATCTGAAAATGAACCTTCTAGCTCAGTGAGCAAACTTAGATCCAGAGCTCAACCTGAGCTACAAATCTCCTCAAAACTCGCTGTTTTGTAAACCTGTATTAGGTCAGCCTTCAGCCTCCGATACTCCAGGGAAAATAGTCCTAGTCAATTCAGCCTCTCACTATCACTCAACCCAAAGCCTAATAGTTTCTAGCAGGCACAGGGACAGAAACCATGGGTACCCTTGCAACTCCTCGTCCCAACCCCCAGCTCCTGACCCAAGCATAGTAATGCCAACATAGACCTGAGCCCAGTGGCCTTCCCCAGAGCCCCTGGTCCTGATTATTGGGCCCTGATATTGCCCCCTGTCCCAGATCCTGATTGCTAGGCTGTTAACGGAAGTTTGATAACCCAGACCTCTGGACTAAAACAACTTTCTAACAAAAAAAATTGCTGCTTAACCATAGGTGTAATTATGGCATTACTGTGTAGGTATATTAAGTTTGACTTAAAAAAAATTAACTGTATGTGTCATGCAGGTAAAAATATGTATTCAAATTGACAAACATAATTTCATTGAAAAAAAGACTTGCATTTAAATATTGCCTCTAGGACCCTCACAATATATCCTACAGTTCAAGCTATTCTAGAACTGTAGTTAATGTTATTGTTGTAATATATGAAATCAGGCTGCCAGTTTGTCTCACAAAACTCCCCCAGGCAGCAATGTGTTGATAAGATATTCTGTTTTAGTGAGGTTGCTTGAGGATAAATATTATTCAGGACATTGGGTTATTCTTACATCCTCTACTCCATAAGATATTGCCATGAGATTTTTTTACTTAATCTGATAGAGCATTAGAGAGCCTCTGTTTAATATTTCATCCAAAATACATCACCTCTGACAATGACCTCAGCTTTGCCTTTTTGAGTCCAATCCGACTCCTCTTCAAAACTGAAGAGTTCAGAACTCAGTTCTGAAGAAGAATTTGACTGGACTCAAAACATTAACTCGGTTTCCCTTTCCGCAGGTGCTAACAGATCTTCTAAATTTCTCCATTTTGTCTGCTTTTATTTTAGATCTCCAGCACTCACTCTGTTTTTCTTCAATAACCATGATGATGGCTTCTCTGTCAATATCATGTTACTGGTGTTTACATCTGGGTTACACACTATTCCAGCACATAATCACCAAGCAACAAACAATGTAACAAGTTCGGCGCAATGATCTAAAACACTTGGACACTTGTTTTTAGCACTTGCCAACAAACGCACAATGTGGTTACATTTGTACACTGTGACTACGAGAAGCGGTTTGGTTTATTCAGATGGGCTGGTTTGCAATGCAGAGTGATGCCACAGGCATGGGTTTAATTCCCACACTGGTTGAGGTTGCCATGAAAGACCCTCCTTCTCAACCTCTCTCCTGGCCCTTAGATTAAACCATTGCCAGTAGTCTCTGTCAGATGAGAGAGCAGTCCTGTGGTCGTGTAGGCCTATGGTGACTTTACCTTTACTGTTAATACAAGCATTGATATCTTAGGGAGAACTTTTTTAGAATGGCACAAGACAGAGGTTGGCAAGCTATGGCAGATTGGATCCCTGACCACTGAGGCACATTACTGATGGTTGACAAGGGAGCAGACAAGGCCTTCTAGCACAGGGTGAAAGGAAGCTAATTTGATTATGCAAAGCATTAACGTGGACATATTTTGGCAATGGCAGATTGAACCCAGGGTCCATTTCTCCAAATGGGAAGGCCCCCAGCAGAATGAGGACCTCCTCCTAGCAATAGCCCAGGGTGATTGTTTTTTTAAACAAAGCCTTCAAGCTCCCAGTAATGTCCTCTGTGGGGTCTCTTCTCCATCCAGAGTGACATTATGTTTTTAAACATTTTCTGTAGCCTTTCACTGAACCAACAGCTCTTGGGGGACTGGAAACCATTCTGATGGCAGCTTATTTGTGAGCTTCAAAATGAAGTGGGAAAGACTCGTTGACCAGCTCAGCGTGTTGCTAACACACTTTTCCACCTAATCTTGGCACCTCACTGCCTTTTAGAAAATCTGGCCCCACATAGCTTGCACAATGTCCAGTACTCACTTTACTGAAGAAAAATACAATGAACAACACTTGGACCAACACTGCTGGATAACATTATTGTAAAGCCATTGCAGCTTAGTGGAGCGGCCATAGATAAAATAGAAAATTGCAAAGCAAAACTTTGTTCTCATTAATTAGTAAGGAAGCATTGAAATGAAGTAAACCTATACCATTGCACCTTCTCACAAACACACCACGTGCTGCTGTGTGATAGTCAATTGCATCCATTTTCTGACCCACAAATAGAGGCATTGTTTTCAACACAGTCTGTTTGAGTGCCAAAATTAACTCCTGGCACCAAATGTTACAGCAAATTGGAAAATCTAGCAGACAAGAGTTCAGTATTTACGGTTCAACCAGTATTTCTTATGAATGTTTTTGATGACTAATATCAGTTAAAAGGAAACATGAACTTGTTTTATTTGGTTTCTTGACCAGAAAATCCCAAAGTCCCAACCTCCTCATCGGAAGACGAAAGCACAGCTCTGAGCAGAAAACGGAGACAGTCTGATTTAAATGAGCAGGATGCCATCGCTAGTATAATAATCTATTGGACACTGGGACAGCTTTTACCAGAACGTTATGATCCTGACAAAAGAAGTCTAAGGTAAACCTTAATGGGTAAAGAAAATAAATAAGTAGCTTTCCTGTTGAGTCCTCAAGCCACATATTAGTAAAGCATAGTAACAAATGTAGAAATAAAGTTAATTTGTTAATTCAGTTTCTGAATTGATTTTTGTCTGTCCCAGGGTTCCTAAGCGACCTGTCATTAACAGCCCCATAGTGAGTATTGCCGTCCATGACAACGATGAATTACTACAGCACCAACTGGAAAAGCCCATCAGAGTGCAGTATAGGCTTTTTGAAACTGAAGAACGATCCAAGCCCATTTGTGTCTTCTGGAACCATTCCATCCCGTAAGACCTCTCAGTCGTTATTTGTAAACTTGATTGTCTAGGGGAAAAGAATGTAGAATGTCTGAAAAGTCCACACATAGCAAGTATGGATGTATGAACAAAGGCTTAGCTATCTGGTAATGGTCAACCTGGTCTTTTCAAGGGATGATCGTTCTTTCTTAACACAGGGGCAGTTTTAAATCATATGTCAAGGTGACACTGTAATTTTCCAAGCTCTAATCGGGCATCACAAAGAAAACAGGTATTTCAGTCTAGTTAAATAATTCTTTTCTGCCTCTTTGATTTAAAAAAAATTCTCATTTTTCCAGGGGTCAGAAAAGGATAGAATTTGCCATTTTAAAACCCCTGAATGTTGCATTCTTGCACGGTTCAGTGATCTGAATTTGAAATGCATATTGGATAAATGAAAAGGGGCAGTCTGACCCAAATAGTTGTCCAATGAACAGTTACAAATTTACATTACTATAAAAGTCTGACAGGATATCACCAACCTGGGTCTATTTGTATAGCAGTTAACATTTTCTGACCATTGATTCATTCCTGTATCTACTCTCTCCTTCATTGAATGCAGTAGTTGATGAACTGTAGCTCTCTGGGGTCAACTAGCTCTTTGTTAGCGCTTCCAAGGAAACATTGTCAAAATACTATTTTCCATATCTGTTAACTCAGCTATACCTGAAATGACCATCAAAGGCTGTCATGGGTGGAAACTTGGCCAGTTTACTCCCTGTCAAAGTCCTACTGTGTGTACGGCTGAGTGCAAATAACCTAGCCTAGATGTAGGTCTGAATCAAGAAATATTCTTATTTGATATAATCAAAGAATGGTTGCAGCACAGGAAGAGGCTATTTTGAGCAAAGAAAAGTACAGCACAGGGCCCTTTGGTCCACAATGTTGTGCCAAACATGACGCTGAATTAAAGTAATCCCTTCTGCTGCCCTTGGTTAATCTCTCTCCATTCCTTGCATATTAATGTGCTTATCTAAAAGTCCTTTAAGCACCTCCATCGTCTCTGCATCATTTGGCCTAATGTGACTTTGTTAGCCTGTTACCTTTTCCTCACAGTCCTGAAAACCTTTCCTTTCCACTTGGCCAACTTCATTCCAAAGTATAAGGTCACTCTGTGCCTTCTTTCTTGTTGGGCTGGAA
The DNA here is from genome assembly GCF_004010195.1 of Chiloscyllium plagiosum. Taxonomy (NCBI): domain Eukaryota; kingdom Metazoa; phylum Chordata; class Chondrichthyes; order Orectolobiformes; family Hemiscylliidae; genus Chiloscyllium; species Chiloscyllium plagiosum. Next base: position 22,081,005 of record NC_057735.1, read on the forward strand.
ACATAATACTACTATCCCAGCCTATCTTCAGATAATTAATGTCCCCCATTCTAATTACTATTATTTTTATTCCTTTTAGTAATTTCCTACCGAACCTTTAGTTGGTAGCTTGTAAACTGCACTGACTAATGTAATGACAAATTATTATTCCTTAGCTCAGCAAAATTCTGCCTTTGACCTGTCTACCACATCCTCTCCAAAACTGCAAACATCCTCTGTCTCCAGCGCCACAATGTTCTCTTCAGTCAATACTGCCAACCTTCATATCTTTCCTGAACATTGGTTAACCAGAAATCTTTAATAAGCAGTCCTGCCCTTTTTGAACCCAGTCCCTATTATTACACAACAACATCTTTCCCAGGTGACTAGCTGCATCTCACACTCACCAATTTTATTTCCCAGTTTTAGCACATTCATCTATATGCACCATAATCCTAATTTAGATTTTATTACTTTTCCTCTTATGCTGAATGGACTTAAAACCTTCCTGTTTTCCTCATCTAGTACTACTTATCTCCCAAGATAGTTTGCACTTTAGTCTCTCTCTCTGCTATTAACTCCTGGCTCCTACCCCCTTAAGTTAGTTTCAACCCTCCACAAAAGCAATAAGCAAATCACCTCAGAGGAAATTAGGCCGAGCACTTGTTTTGATGCAAATCATTTGGCTTATACACGTTCCATCGCCTCTACAACCAATCCCAATGTCCCAAAGAATCAAACACTCCCTCTTCATCTGATCATTTCTCTAGCCATGTGTTCAACTGCTTCATCGTCCTAATGATGTACTCATTAAACTTTCTTCCATTCAAAGATGATTACTTTTGAGGCCCTGCTTGCGAATTTTTTATTTAACTTCTTAAATTTTAACTGCGGGTCCACGTCTGTCTTTCTAGCATTGATGCCATTGTAAGCCTCAGTACCTTTCTCCTTTCAATACGTTGCTTGTGTTCAAAGAAATAGCCATTTTTGGTACCAGGATGCAGCTTACCATCCTGGATGCATGCCTCCCACTGCAAACGTGCCTGTCTGTCCCTGAACTAACAAATCTCTTATCACTGTTGCTTTTCTAGTCCTCTTTATGCTTTTACCGCAATCCCCAGATGAACCATCCTTTCCGTCCAATATTTTGTGTGTTTTATTTCCAGTATAATTTATTAATATGGAGTGGTGATTATTTGTAGATGTTTTAGATTGCATTGGGAACATAATTGGATTATACTCAAAACCTTTAATATGTGAATATGCTTTTCTCTTCCCTTCTAATATCCCTCCAATGCTCACTCTTTCTTACCTGCTTTTAAAGTTTTACATTGATATGCAGTTCCACAGAAATGAATAGCCTTCAGGATTTCACTGATACAATCATTTTTATACTAGCCCAGGTAGGGAGTGGTGCTGAGTAGAATCTGATTTTGCTGTCATCTGAGATGCATATATGGACTGCTGGACGGGACTCAGGTGTTAGCTTCATTCATAAAAGAGGTAGCTTAATGTGCCTCTTCTGAGGTGGCTCGTTGGCAAATAGTGATTACATGATGGTTTGGGTACTGCTTCTGACTAGTACAACCTGTTTAATGTGCTGCAGGTTAACAACCTTAGACATTCACTGCCATTAGCACCAACTGTGGCTGCAGTGTGAGCCAAATACAGAATGCAAGACAGCAATTGCTAAGGTCTCTTCAAACCTATCTCCAAAATCTGCAACCACCATTGTCTAGAAGGACAAAAGTAGCAGGCACTTAGGGACATCACCACCTACAATTTATCCTCAAGAACATGCATTATCCTGACTCAGAACAGTATTATCACTCATTAATTTTCACTGGGTCAAAATCAAGGAACTCCACTTGGCTGTACAATGGGAGTGTCATCACCACATCTACTGCAGTGGTTCATCACAGTGGCTCACCACCATTTTAATGTGGGTAATAAATCCTGATCTTCCTGTTGATCTCTCTAAGCGATGGTTGGAAATAGAGAGAAAAAAATTGGCAGTGTGATCAATGGGTTTGACAAGACTCAAGCTGTTGGTCAATATTGAAAGCTTCTCCTAATTCATGTTGAGGACATAATTATTGCAAGAAATTTTACTGCAAGGACAAAATAACATTGCAGAATAGTTTTACCTGATTTTCATAGGGTACATAAACAAAACACAAAAACAAATACAAAAACACATGCTTCAAATTATGGTACCAAGATCATGTATAGAATAGAAATCCTATAGTGAGGGTTCAACATTTTGTTTTCATTCATTTTAGAATAAGATATGGGTAGTGAAATAACAGAGTACCATTTTTATTTATTTCTGGGCTGTAGTGTTGCTGACATGGTCAGCATTTGTTGCCGATCTTGAATTGGTTTTGAGAAAGTCTGGTGAGCTGTTGCCTTGAATCATTGCATTCCATGTACTGTGCTGTTAGAGAGCGGATCCTGAGCAAAAGTGATAGGGAGTGGTAATATAGTTTAACTCACCTGGTTTCCTATGGAGTCTGCAGTGTACTAACTTTAGTATAAGATCTCCAGCTGCTTCTAAGTTGCTTTAAGTTGATTTGATCTGAAAATATATTATGTGACACACATGTTTATTAACATACTTTTAAATGCCTCTTTTTTTCATTCTGTGGTCTGTACTTGTGCAGTGTTGGTGGAACCGGAGGCTGGTCATCAAAAGGATGTGAATTAGTCTTCAGGAATGAGACCCATATCAGCTGTCAGTGTAATCATATGACAAGCTTTGCTGTTCTGATGGACATTTCTAGACGAGAGGTAACTCTGTCTCTTTGAAGAAAACTATCACCCTTTTTTCACTTCTCATTGCAGTTCCAGTATTGCACTTCTCATTGCAGTAAGTATACAATAACAGATTCTGTTATTGTATACTTAAATGCATAGCATTTACTTTCTCATAAGCAGACAGTGTGTGCTCCTTTGTACAATATTAGCATTTAAATTTAAGATGATTGTACCCTCCCTCCTGTACTTTTTTCTGGCTGAGTTATTTTGTAGAGCTGTTTCCTCCTTTCTGCCAGTCAGAGTCTATATTTAGCCTGAAGTGTATGTGACTGTCATTGAGATACCGATGTAGATGATTCAACCCCAGTCACTTTAAAGTGTGGCCTTAGTATTGCAGTTTTTTGTTGAATTGAGAAACTGCAGCAAAGTACCACAGCCAGTTGTTCAGATGTCCCTACAATTAAAAAAGAGGAATGATTAATAGGAAAAAAAATGGCATTAACCTTCAGTCTTAAAAGTCAGAAACATTTAGCAAGGATGAAAATCAAGAAAAGAATGGTAGAATTTAGATTTGTATAGCCTCTTTGACATTCCTTCAGATATATGTGAACTCCCACAAACAGCACTATAGTAAATTACAAGGTTATCTGTTCTAGTGATGTAAGTTGAAGGACAAGCTTTAGCCAGAAAACCTACTTCGAATCTCTTCAACTAAGATCATTTATATTCACCTGAGTGGACAGATGGGGCCAAAGTTTTATGTTTTATATGATAATGGGGGCTGCTGTGGTCTATCAGTACAGCACAGGAGTGTTAGCCTGCATTAGTCCAGAAGGCCTTAGGATGGAGCGTGAACCAACAACCATACAATTCAACGCCAGTGTGTCACCACCAAACTATGACTAGGAGTACTTGGGTTTGAGTGTCGTGTAAAAGAATTATTTAGAGTAGATGTGTTGATCCATTTGGGCCAGGATTGAGAAGATTTAAAAAAACCTAAAAGTTATTGGTTGCTGAATATGTTGGCCTTTCTTGGCACCCATTTTCTTTAGCTGAAAATGTGTTGCTGAAAAAGCGAGCAGGTCAGGCAGCATCCAAAGAGCAGGAGAATCGACGTTTCGGGCATGAGCCTTTCCTCACTTTCTCCACCCATTTTCTTTAATCAATATTGTTTTACTATTTTGTTAAGCACATACCCTATGAATATTTGTTGAACAAAGTTTCTATACTGCCGACATTTAATTGAAGTTTTGGCACTTGTAATCAATTGGCATAGCCACCAGGTGTTTCCACCATGTGGTCAGTGTACTAAATTAATATAGCTCGTGTCGCCCCTGTTTAATTTGTAATGAGTCAAGTTAATGGAGAACAACAGTCAAGCTTTTGGTAAAAGTTAGTTTATTGCAAGTTATTACTGAACATTTCTTAAGGATAGAGATGATATTATTTGATGTTATACAGGACATTGGTGAGGCCTCTTCCTGAGTACTGTGTCCAGTTATGATCTCCCTGTTATAGAAAGGGTGTTATTAAGGTGGAGACGGTTCAAAAGAGATTTACTAGGAAATTACCAGGAAAGGCTGGAGATGCTGAGCATAGGAGGTTTAGAGGTGAGCTAATAGTTTATAAAATAATGAGGAATATAGATAGGGTGAATGGCAAATGTCTCATCCCAAGAGGAGAAAGATTTTTTTAAAAAGACATGAGGGGCTTTTTTTATTTACACAGATTGGTTTGTGTATGAAATGAACTTCCAGAGGATATAGTGGATGCGGGTACGGTTAGGATTTTTAAAAGACATTTAGATAAGTACATGAATAAGAAATGTTTGGAGTGATATGAGCCAAGTGCAGGCAGGTGGGACTAGTTTAGTTTGGGATTATGGTCAGCATAGAGCCAAAGGGTCTGTTTCTGTGCTGTATGACTCTATTTAACAGGTAGCAAGATTAAAACAGATACCGACACGACAAAAAAAACAATTGATAAGAAAATCCCAATAGATCTCTGGTGTATAATTTTGAGGGCCAGTGATTCAGTACCTGGTTACCAAGGTTAAGACTTTAAGTCAGGTTCAGCAGTTGCAGTAACGTGTGTAGTTGGATGGTTGTGAATTTCTTATGCCGCTAGATTTCTGCAGGACAGCAGATTTTAAGAGACAGAGATAATTCTTGGCTTCTGGTTCTGCAGGCAGGTACTTTCAGCTATTTGATTACAACACGCTACTAGTGGCTTGAGATCTCTCTCTCTCTTTTCTTCTAAACGATTCAAAATGAATCTTTCTTTGTCTGAGTAGATTGCCATTATTGACTCATTCTTAGCTGCCAAGGTGACCTGTACAGAAACAAAGTCAAATCTCATCAAAGGCAGTGGTATTATGGACACAGCTCTTCTCCCATTTGTGGATCTTAGTTTTTTTTTCTGGTCAGTGGCCAATTTACAATACCATAATGAGTCAATGAATTATGTGAACTCCTCGATGAGAGTTTTTGCATATCTGTAAATACATTTGATATTTCTCTATAATCTACAGGCAGCTTGCATTTATATAGTCAGGCGATTGTACCAGCTTTGTTTTTAGTTTCTTGCCTAGTAACAGTCAGATTAACACTTTTTTTTACAATAAATTGGAATATTGTGTGCAATTCTGGTCTCCTTCCTATCGGAAAGATGTTGTGAAACTTGAAAGGCTTCAGAAAAGATTTACAAGGATGTTGCCAGGGTTGGAGGATCTGAGCTACAGGGAAAGGCTGAACAGGCTGGGGCTGTTTTCCCTGGAGTGTCGGAGGCTGAGGGGTGACCTTATAGAGGTTTACAAAATTATGAGGGGCATGGATAGGATAAATAGGCAAAGTCTTTTCCCTGAGGTTGGGGAGTCCAGAACTAGAGGGCATAGGTTTAGGGTGAGAGGGGAAAGATATAAAAGAGACCTAAGGGGCAACTTTTTCACGCAGAGGGTGGTACATGTATGGAATGAGCTGTCAGAGGATGTGGTGGAGGCTGGTACAATTGCAACATTTAATAGGCATTTGGATGGGTATATGAATAGGAAGGGTTTGGAGGGATATGGGCCGGGTGCTGGCAGGTGGGACTAGATTGGGTTAGGGTACCTGGTCGGCATGGACGGGTTGGACCGAAGGGTCTGTTTCCATGCTGTACATCTCTATGACTCTAAGTGGTACCATTTCACGATTGTTCTGGAAATTACCAGACCATAACCATATAATCATGACAGCAGTCAAATCCTTAGGGATAATATGTATTGCATGGATCTTCCCAATGTTAATAGACATGGGTTTCTACTTTTATGGTGCAATGCAATTAAATATCTTGTGTACCATTCAGTATACTTTGCAATATTAACAGCATGAACAATATTTGTAAATTCTTCCTACTGCCAGTGATTACAGATTGTCTAATGTTATGAGTAGCTAATAAGACTCCAGGAGCTGCAACTATAGCATTTATCATTATTATATTATTATACTGTACTGAAAATCATATTTCTACAATTCTCCCCTCAGAATGGTGAAATTCTGCCTCTGAAGCTGGTCACATACTCCACTGTGGCTGTCTCACTCAGTGCTTTGCTGCTGTCCTTCTTGATTCTCCTGTTTCTAAGGGCCCTTCGTTCAAACCAGCACAGCATCAGTAAAAACATGGTCATGGCTCTCTTCTTGTCTGAACTCATCTTTGTCCTTGGAATTAACCAAGCAGATAATCCAGTAAGTATTACGGGAAACCATCTCTATGTGACGTGGGGATAATTTGACCAACATCAAATTCATGTCCTTCAATCAATGACACTGAATGAAGTCAGTATTTTGTCATATCGGTTGAGGTGGATAACCCCAACAATTTTGGCAGTTCATCGTACAATACCACATAAGAGATTGGTGGTAGATACTTTATCAAATGGGGTTAACTGGAGTAATCTCAGCATAGTCCTCACAAGATTGCTGTTTACACATTGTACGTGGGAAGGCAGTGGACTAATGGCATCATTGCTGGCCTGATATTCCAGATAGTGGGAGGAAGTGAGGACTGCAGAGACCGGAGAGTCAGAGTTGAAATGGATGGCGCTGGAAAAGGCACAGCAGGTCAGGCAGCATCTGAAGAGCAGGAGAGTCAACATTTTGGGCATCAGCACTTCGTCATTCCTGATGAAGGGCTTATTCCCAAAATGTCAACACTCCTGTTCCTCGGATGGGCAATAACTGTTGGTCTAGCCAGTGACACCCACATCCCGTGAATGAATAAAAAATGTCAGATTGTGTCAGCGTGACCGCCTTGGTTCAATGCATAGGTGGCAATATGTTATTTTTTTCCATTCATGATCTTGTTTGCAGGACCAGCATTAATTGGCCATCCCCAATTTCTCTGAGGCAGTTAAGAGTCTATCACGTTGTTGAGAGCCTGGAGTCACATGTAGGCCCGACCAGTTAAGGACAGCAGATTTCCTTGCTTAAAGGATATTTGTAAAGCAGACGGGTTTTTACAACAATCGATGGTAGCTACCTACTTGCCTTTAGCTGGCTTTTTATTGCCGGACTTTTTTTAAAATTCAAATTTCACCTTATGCCGTGGTGGATTCAAATCCATGTCGCCAAATCATTAACCGAGTTTCTTAATTACTAGACATTACCTTATTGTCTCTCCTGAGACCTTGTTATTGAGTCTAATTGCACATGTGTAAGAGTTACCACTGCTCACTAACCTGTGAAAATGAGAACCTAGTTTACTCCTTTTTTTAAAAAAAATTTGCAAGCTGTAGAGAAGACTGTATAATTGATTTTCCGTATAATCTCTGAGGAAGTGCTTCTGTTTTTCCTTTTGTGCTAAACCTGATTTGGGATTACCTTAAGTTTTATTAGTTACATGATCAAGCTATTATTGTTTCATAGCTAAATTCTCATTCCGAATAAACAAACTTACTGACCATAATTACAGTGCTTAATAACTGTTTGAAATATTATAAATTTTTATAATTTAAAATAAAGAAGTATTAGGATTTAGTATTCAAAATTAATAATTCCTGTCATCTTTAGAATTGTGGTTTTATGCTCTAAATGTAGTGTTTAATCTGTACAGTGGATCCCTCTGGTGGTATATTGAATGAACTGCAGTACTAGAAACTAGAAAATTGGAAAATAAAACTTGACCACAGAGCTTTAATTAAAATTCTCTAACAAAGGGGAAATAAATTAGATCACCTATTTCATGTAATGTCATAAGAGAAAAAAAAGTAATCTGTTAAGTGTTGGTAATATATATTAGCATTGGAGGCAGTCCAGAGAAGATTCACTAGATTGATCCTGGGTATGGAGGGATTTTCTTCTGATAAGAAGTGGTTAAGTTGGAGTTGAGAAGAAAGATAGATGTTATTGAAGCAGTGATACTGCCCGCATCTCTGAGCCAGGAGGCATGGGTTTAAGTCCCCACCTGCTCCAGAGCTGTGTAATAACATCTTTGAATATGTCAATTAGAAAATATCGATAAGATTCTTACAGGACTTAACAGGACGGATGTAGAGAGGTAATTTCTCCTTTTGGGAGAGCCTAGGACCAGAGGCAATAATCAGAGTAAGGAGTTACACACTTAAGGTGAGATATGGGGAATTTTTATCCCTCAGAGGGTAACCAATCTGTGGAATTCTTTAATGGAAAGGGCTGTCAAGTCTGGACCGTTATTTATGTTCACAGCTGAGCTAGACATATTTCTAATCATTATGGGAAAGGGTTATAGGGATAAGGCTGGAAAGTGGAGTTAGAGAATATCAGATCAACCACGATCTCAATAAATGGCAGAGCAGACTTGATGGGCCAAATGACCTATTTCTGCTCCGATGTCTCATGGTCTTGATTAGTAACTACTGTATTGTCCTTGTGGAGACAAAGAACTGTCTTCCCATTGAGGATGCTTGGAGGTTACTATTGACCAGGAACTGAACTGAACCAGCCAAATAAATGTTGTGTTCAGAAGAGCAGGTCAAAGACTGGGAGTTCTGCAGCAAACAATGTACCTCCTCAATTGTCAAAACCTGTCCAACATTGACAGTACCCAAGTCATGAATATGATATAATGCTCTGTACTTATCTGGTTGAGTGCAGTTCCAACAATACTCAAGAAACTCAATGCCATCTAGGACAATGCAGCCTGCTTGATTAGCACCACATTGAGCATTCACTCCCTCCATACATAAAACACACTGGCAGCAGCATGTAGCATGAACAAGGTGTAATGCAACAACAGACTAACACTCTTTTGACAGCTCCTACCAAGCCAAGCCTTCCTCTACCATCCAGAGTCGTGGTGATGTACAGCATAGAAACCGACGGTTTGCTCCAACTATGCTAAATTCATCTAGTCCCATTTGCCAGCAAATGGCCGATATCTCTCTAAACCCTTCCTATTTATATACCCATCCCATATGCCTTTTAAATGTTGTAATTGTACCAGCCTCCACCACCTCCTCTGGCAGCTTATTACATACACGCACTACCCTCTGCATGAAAAGTTGCCCCTTATGTCCCTTTTAAATCTTTCCCCTCTCACTTTAAATCTATGCACTCTAGTTTTGGACTCTTCACCCCTTGACTAATTATCCTATCTATGCCCCTCATGATTTTATAAACCTCTATAAGGTTAACCCTCAGCCTCCGAAGCTCCAGGTAAAACAGCCCCAGCCTATACAGCCTCTCCCTATACCTCAAGCCCTCCAACCCTGGTAACATTTTTTAAAATCCTTTCAAGTTTCACAACATCCCTTCTTTAGCAGAGAGATCAGAATTGCACACAGTATTCCTAACCAGTGTCCTGTACAGCTGCAACATGACCTTCTAACTCCTATACTCAATGCACTGACCAATAAAGGAAAGCATATCAAATACCACCTTCACTATCCTAGCTCCCTGCAACTCCACTTTCAGTGAACTATGAACCTGCAGACCAAGGTCTTTTTGTTCAGCAACACTCCCCAGGACCTTACCATTAAATCTGTAAGTCCTGCCCTGATTTGCCTTTCCAAATGCAGCACCTCTCCTTTATCTAAATTAAAATCCACCTCCCACTCCTCAGCCCATTGGCCCATCTGATCAAGATCCTTTTGTACAGGTCATTCTGCTATAATGTGTGTTTCATCTATGCAAATTCGCCTGTAATGCAATTGACGAATTGGGGATGCTGTTTCTGAAGCGCGGACTTTTAAAGTGTGCGTTGGCTGTAATGCGATTACATTGTCCACACTTTAGATGCTGTTTCTAAAACACGATCTTCCTATAGCACGGGGTTGCACAAGAACGCAACCATCGCATTACAGAAGACCTGACTATACTCTCAGGTACCCTTCTCCGCTGTCCACTATGCCTTCAATTTTGGTGTCATCTGCAAACTTAGTAACTACATCCCACCTAAGTTCACATCCTAATCATTTATATAAAAGACGAAAAGTATTGGACCCAGCGCCAATTCTTCTGGCACACCACTGGTCACAGGTCTCCAGTCTGAAAAGCAACCTTCCTCCATCTTCTCTGTCTTCTACCTTTTGAGCCAGTTCTATATCCAAATGGCTAGCTCTCTTTGTATTTCATGTGATCTAACCTTGCTAACCAGTCTACCATGAGGAACCTTGTTGAATGCCTTACTGAAATCCATATAGATCACATCCACCACTCTGACCTCAACAATCCTCTTTGTTACTTCTTCAAAAAAACTCCATCAAGTTAATGAGACATGATTTCCCATTGACAAAGCCAAAGAAATATGGGAGCACCACCACTTAGAAGCTCCCCTGCAAGCCAGTCACCATCTTGACTTGGAATATATTACTATCCCTTCACTCTGTCTGAGTCAAAAATACTGGAACTCTGCACTTGACTACATCAGTTCACGAAGATGGCTCACTACCTGTTCATGGAGGGTCACCCGTGACTGTCAATAATACCAGCCCAGCCAGCAAAGCCAACATCCCTTGAAAGAGTGTAATTTTTCAAAAATGAGTGAGAAGGGAGTGGCTGATGGGGTTTAATGAAGGAGGGTGAGAGGAGCTTTTTGTGGAGCAGGATGGTTAGCATAAACCAGTTTGCCAAATGCTACATTACTATATTGTAAATTGTATGCAATTTCCAGTGCACATACCTCCATCCACTTGAACTTGATATTATAACCAATATCTAATGAATGCATTGCATTTGTCCTTTCTCTTGTCATTCACAGTTTGTTTGCACTGTGATTGCCATTCTCCTCCATTTCTTCTACATGTGCACCTTTGCCTGGATGTTCTTGGAAGGGCTTCACATTTACCGCATGTTAACAGAGGTTCGTGATATCAACTATGGCCCCATGCGATTCTACTATATGGTTGGCTGGGGTGTCCCTGCCTTCATCACAGGTATTTGTTCTTTGCAGTACATTGGGAATGAGGACTTTGTTTTCATTTTTGAACTAGATGCATTATACATAGAATATAGACACCCATTTTCCAAGCTGTGTTCATCTTCAGTAATAGAGCAAGGATCCTAAAGATTTGTGGATAAGAAGAAATATGATTTGTCTTCTTAGATACTAAAAATTCCAGGAATGCTTTGTCATTTTATTATGTTTCCACTAATTACAATGCAGGGTTGCAGCATGAGCCAATTAGTCTGCAGAATGGTTTAGAATCACAGAATGGTATTAGCATAGAAAGAGGTTATTGGGACCATCATATTCTTGCCATCCCTCAAAGTTTTACTCTGCTGGTATCACTCTTCCTTTTCCTGATAGCCCTACAATGGTTTTCTCGTTAAATAATGATCTAATTCCCTTGTCAAAGCTACACTTTAATCTGCTTCCACCACACTCTCAGGTAGTACATTCTAGATCTTAGCAACCTGCTGTATAACAGAATGTTCCTCATGTCACTGTTGCTTCTTTTGCATTTACCTAAAATTAATCTTCTCTTGCTCTCTACCCTTCCATTAATGGGAAGTTTCTCCCTATCCATTGTTCAGCCTCATCAAGATTTTGAACCCTACTATAAAATCATCTTTCAGCTTTCTCTCAAGGAAATTGTTCAATGTTGCCAATCTATTATTGTAACTGATATCTATCATCCCTGGAATCATTTTTATAAATTTTTCACTTTCCTCTGTGGAGCATTCCACAAAGATCTTAACATCATTTTTATTTGTTACAATACTGTGCGTTTAGTACAGTTATTTAGCTTCGTCAATTTTATTATTTCCTTGAGCCATTGTAAAGGTGAAAAAGCAATACTTGTTATCTTTTCAGTTTGAATGTGAAGCCCATGAAACTGAGTGATTCACTTATTTAGAGAAAACCATTGTAGGGCTATCAGGAAAAGGAAGAGTGATACCAGCAGAGTAAAACTTTGAGGGATGGCAAGAATATGATGGTCCCAATAACCTCTTTCTATGCTAATACCATTCTGTGATTCTAAACCATTCTGCAGACTAATTGGCTCAGATCAATGTGTAACCAAAGGATACATGAATTTGTATTACCTCTGTCTCTCATAGACTTATCTGCATTTGTTTTTTGACATGCCATTAGGCTATGTATCATAGCGCCTTGAGAGAGGTGGGGAGCTGTGGCCTGTGTATCATAGCCCCAAGAGAAAGGTTGGGGGCTTGTGGGCAATTCATTCCAGGGTTCGACCAATAGCTGATTACCTGAAGGTTAAACATGAGGGTGATTGCTCCTTCAATCTTGGCTTCACTACTAGCGATGCAGTGTGTGGAATCATGAACTACAAAATCTGATGCGAAACATCTTGATGATGCTGCATGTGAAAGTACTGAATAAAGTATGCACGTCAGAAAGTTCTTGGCAAATTTACATGGTTATATGACATTGAAACACCTGTGTGATATCCTACCCTATTAGTAGTGCGGCTACTCTACTTTCTGACAAGCTGTATTAGTAAAAATATTTATTTGCAATTTTACATTGCCAACCTGTGTTACCCAATAACTGCAAATGGTACACTATAATTTTCTGTGAGGTTATTACTTTTTTGTTTGATTTCCACTAATCGTCATGAATTGGTAAAGATAGGGAAATTCTAGAAGCCCTGCCCTATTTGCATAAGTGCAATAAGCCAGAAAAAAGCACCTGGGTTCCAAGATAGCATCCTAACAGAGTCAAAACATGTGCAAGACGTCCACTTTGGGTATTGGAATTCATCAATAAAAGATGGAAATCATGTAGAAATGGGACCCATGCTACATTACCTTTTTCCACCTCCATCCTAATTGAACCTCAGTTTACTTCTTTAACCCTTAAACAATTATGTTCTAAATATCGTCTTGTTGGGTTGTGACTTCTTTCACAGGGTTGGCTGTTGGCCTTGATCCTGAAGGTTATGGTAATCCTGATTTCTGCTGGTTGTCCATCTATGACACTTTGATATGGAGCTTTGTCGGTCCCATAACTGCAGCAGTTTCTGTAAGTTTGCAAATGTGTTCTTCAGTAACTAAGTCTACCTCTAAAAGAAATGTCAGTGTTATCGTACTATTATTGTCTGTTAACAGTGAACATGAACTTAGTACCTTTAAAACACCTCAACAGACTTTAACACCCAAATTCTAAAAAAAAGTCAATACATTAGAATTTCTGAATAGCTAATAAAGCAATGGTGGCAGTAATGGCTGTCATATAATCAGAACATTTGACAGGTTAGAAGCAAGCCACGTATTCTACAAGTCAGTAGTAATGATTTTCTTCACAAAAACCATCCAGATTATTCTCACTCTACTGCTTACTCTGCATACATTTCAATGTTTCCACTTTCCAAGTATTTTTAAATTATTTTAAAATGTAAATTTAGAGGATATTGCAACATTCAGGCAAAATGCTTCTATCAGTACATTTAAATCTTACTGGTTTCTTTCATTTGATAATAAAAAAGCCCCATTTTGTTTTAAGCTCCTTCCATGTTGTGCAAGGCCCATCAAGTCCTTATCACCTTGTGTTCACTGAACCATATTGGCTGCATGTTGGCAAAGGAGTAGAAAGCAAGGACTGCAGATGCTGGAGATCAGAGTCAAAGAGTGTGGTGCTGGAAAAGCACAGCAGGTCAGGCAGCATCCGAGAAGCAGGAGGTTCGACATTTCGAGCATAAGCCCTTCATCAGGAATTTCTTTCTCAGATGCTGCCTGACCAGCTGTGCTTTTCCAGCACCACACTCTTTGACTCCATGTTGGCAAGGCCTGAATTTTAAAACTAACATGCTCCTTTACGTTGTTGTCATTGTGTTTTCTACGTTACAGATGAATGTTTTTCTTTATATTCTGTCTGCCAAAACTTCCTGCAGACCAGGACATCAAGGTTTTGAGAAGAAAGGAAGTGTGTAAGTCCTGTTGAATTCAATCTTTGATAAAACATTAATGAGCTCACACTTTTTTTTAAAAATTGCTTGTTATTGTGACTAAACTTTGAAAGAACTCCGAATAGGAGCAGAAAATCTACAGTTCAAAAGCACTTGTTTAAATTAGGAACTTGTATTGAAATAATGTCTGCTGGATGCTAACATACTAAATACTTAAATTTGTTAACCAATCAGGTGTTGAATAGCATTTTATATTTTAAAGTCTATATATGGATCTAATTCTTTCAATGAGGTAAAAGTGCCGTTTTCAAGACATTTGGGGTGAAAAATGGACAAAATGTCAAATCAGCTGCTCATTATAGAGACCCCAATGTTCAGCAACATTACTAGTGTTTCCTGACTTTTTCATTAAAGTTGCAATGGAAGATTGGAACTCATGAGGAATTTGTTCCCAAACATGTTTATCAGTATGTGATTTCAAAATTCTCATCCTTGATTTCAAATCCCTCTGGGATCTTATCCCTCCTTATCTCTGTAACTTCTTGCAGCCCCAACTGTCTGATAGATCTTAACTCCTGATTTATGGCTTCTTGAGGAAGCCCACTATTTAATTCCTCCATCATTGATGGCATGTCTTCATTTCATTAGGGCCTAAGCTATGAGGTTCTGTCCCCACCCCCACTAACGTCTTTGCTTCTCCTCATGTTCCCCCTTTAAGATACTCCTTGGTCATCTGAATGAATATTATCCTATGGCACTCAGTGCTGAACTTGTAATGCTTCAATGAATTTAATGTGCATTTTATTGTATATGTCATTGGGGTACTGTGTTTTATGCAAGAATAGTGTTTAAAAAGCAGATGCTAAGTTGGTATTGCACATCAATATGATGATTGGAATTGTTGTTTTAATAGGTCTGGATTGCGTACAGCATTTGTGGTGCTGCTGCTTGTCAGTACAACCTGGTTCTTGGCCTTGTTGGCTGTGAACAGTGACACCATTGTTTTCCACTATCTCTTTGCTGGTTTTAATTGTCTCCAGGTAAAGCTGTCAAATAAGTATTTTGTTCTTTTAAAATACCATTCCAGTTGCTAAAAGTTATCTGTCATTCAATGAGCTACATTAATGAGGAGACACATTGAAAGTGTAATTTTCTGTTGGAAATGTTGAGCTGGCACAAATACTCAGTAAAAACTGAAAGAACTAGAGATACTGTAAATCAGAAACAAAAACAGAAATTGCTGAAAAAGCTCAGCAGATTACTGGACCCGAAATGTTAATTCTAATTTCTCTCCACAGATACTGTCAGACCTGCTGAGCTTTTCCAGCAATTTCTATTTCAGTATTGATTGCTTTTTCACTCATGAAATTAGGTGTTAAAAATCATTAATGGAACAAAATGTTTATGTTTTCACTGTTACTCGTACAAAAAGTGGTAGTTTATCAGTTTGAGCAAGATTACTAAATGAAAAGTACTACAGTGCGTTTATGGTAGAGTTAGTTTGTACTAATGACTTTCTTGCTTACAGGGTCCATTTATTTTCATCCGTTGCATCCTCAACAATGAAGTAAGAAAAGCTTTTAAATATACCTTCAGTAAGAAGCACACAGATGATACTGTTGGCACAACAAAATCAACATTGGCATCAGTTAGTAACTTTTATTTCTTTCTCGTGTGCATTTATTCCTCACTTTCTGCTAAAAATGTCCAATAAAATCTAGTCTAATGATAGTTTACTTTTCTGCAAATAAAGTACTCTTTCCAAACTAATTTCTCAGAAATACAATAATAAGTTTGTTTTTGGGGCTGTCTGTGTAACTTGGGTTAAAATGGAAGAAGGATGTGACCAGTTCTGTAATCTGCCCAGCAACAAACTTGGATATCTTGCTTGTTAAGAGTTAAAGGGGAGCTCAGGTTATTTTGTTTGGAAGAAGGTAAAGATGTTAACCCTGTAAGTAACAGCAAGAACATCCATGCTGGTTGTGGGTAGACTATTCATTTCCAAATTACAGAGAGGCATTAGAAATGTCAGGTTTTCTAAACAGTTATTCTGCAAACTCTGATTAATTCTCAGATAGATTGAAGTCAGAGGTCTCTGGAATAGCTAAGCAGCATTTCTACCCCAATTAAAGACCTACGTGCTTTGTATTGCCATGGAGATATGCTTTGAGAGAGGAATAATGGACATTTTCCCCTTCTTCAAGGTGGTGAGCAGCGGAAATAACTGAGTATGTCAGCCCTGGAAAAATGTTCACTCCTCACCACTTCAGCAATTAATGTTGGAGTGAGAAGGTCCACTGGGGACTTGCTTGACTTTCCAACAGTCAAGGGTAGGTAGGGTAGAGTTGATAAAGAGAAATATTTCCCCTAAGTGGAGGGCTCAGTATTGATGGAGTTGCAGTTTAAAGGTAAAGAGCAGGGGTTTAATGGGGATTTGAGGAAAGTAATTTTCACCTAGAGGATACTGGGTATCTGGAAGTCACTAGCTAAAAGAGTGATAGAGGTGAGAACCCTCAAGACATTTAAAAAGTATTTAAGTGAGCAGGGAGGCAATGGCCTAGTGGTTTTATAGCTGGACTGTTACTCCAGAGACCCAGGTAATGTCCCGGTGACCTGGATTCAAATCCTGCCATGGAATTTGAATTCAATAAAAGTTGGAATTGAGTCTAATGATGACCATAAATCCATTGTTAATTGGCAGAACAGCCCATTTGGCTAACTAACAATCTTTCACGAAAGAAACTGCCATCCTTACCTGGTGTGTGGCCTACATTTGACCCTAAATCTAACCCAGACTGTTTATTGATCTCTGAGCAATTAAAGATGGGCAACAAAAAAATGATGGCCAAGCCAACAACACCCATCTCCTGTGAAGGAATAAAACAAAACTTGAAATACCATAGCATACAGGGCCAAGTGCTCAAAAATGCAATTAGAAGAGGTAAATTCTTGATGACTGGCATGAGCACGATGGGCCGAACATCATTTTGAGTGCTGTAAAACCTCTATGATTGTAAAACCTTTAAGTCGTCAATCACTGACTGAGGGCCCTCGCGTGCAACCTCCCCAATTACTTACCTTCCCCGCAGGCTAGAAAAATAGCTGGTTTCCTGACCAGGTATCCAGGGTAACCTGCCTCCAATAGATTCCCCCAATTTGGTATGGATGTGGGGCAAGGAGGTAGACTCTGAAAGTTAGGTCCTGCCCTTGTTTCCGAACCCCTCTCTCCACATCCTCCCTCTCAAGAGAAGCAGAATAAAACTACCTTACCATCTCTCTGCTGGATCCAAAGACTAATACGCCTCAATTTGTCATTCTTTACGATCCAGCAGCACCAACTTCTGATTCAGCAGTCTCTGTGAGTCAGAATACCTCTATTGAGGTCTGCAGCTGTAAAACTGATTGGCAGGGTCTAGTTTTAATGAGGCCGGTAGGTGAGTCAACAGTAAACATGTCTGCCCGATGCTGTCCCAAGAAGAGGAAATCCTGGCTGAAGAGTTCATAGGAAGCTGCAGTAATATTGTCTTACAGAGTGTTAAAAGATATCACTGATCCTGACAGAGAGAGGCTAGTCCACAAGAATCTGTGAGAGAGAGAGGAACAGAGATAGAGGCAGCTATTTGTCCACCTTAAGGAGAGAAAATGCTGTCTTTTTCATTCACTACATGGAAGGCAGGTGGGAGCTCCACACTGAGATTGAGGAAACCAAGTCCATGAGGATTGAAACGAGGTTGGAAGAATTGCTTAACTTCGACTGAAAGGAGGAATTTCCAGGAGAATCCTTACTGTGAAAGTCAATCCTTGCAGTCAGAAGTTTCTCAGCTGGGAAAGGAAAATGGAAGTAGGTGATCAGGAGTGAAAATTGTTTTGGACAGGTTCCATGGAATTTACATGCCATCCTAAAGGATAGTGTAAGGTATAACCATGACGGGGGAATTTTTGGTCTTTTTAAAAGTTTGGTCACTTCTTAAAAGTTTTTTGTGGTCTAATATTGCAGTTGTCAACAAAGTTGCTTAGTTTTTAATGGATTTTGTTTTTAGTTTGTTGTAGTACAAGTCTTGAAACTTGAAATCTTGTTGTATGAGCCTTCCATTCAGATGAAATTTAAATATCATTTTAGAGTTTCTAGTCCACTGTAATAAATATTTTATCAGAATTTCCTTGTAATGTTGAAAATGAAAGATGGAATTATGATAAAACTGCTTCAGAACAGATTCTAGTGATCCCAGGTAGCTGCAGCAGAATTTGAATAGTTTGTTTAGTCATTGATAACCTGATGTCACAACTACACCCACCTTCATCTTTTTAAATGATATGAAGCACTTAATACAATTTTTCATATCGTGAATTCTATTGAAATTAAAGTCATGATTTTTTTCTGCTACTATTGCCATTTAACATCAAAGAAATTGAAAAGATATCGTGACATTCTGTACTTTGCTGAAAATCTCAATCTTTTAGAGGCTAACAGACAATTGTATTGTATGATTAAACTTTGTAAAAACATGACTGAAGGTGAAGGTATATTCACTGGTGTGTACCAGTGAATAGAAATGTGTTGTTAACCATATGTGTATAAACACCTGGGATGGACAACATCTATATTTGCTAGATTAGATGAGTTGATCTAAATGTTATTTTCTTCTAACAGAACAAAGATTTCTCTACTTCTGAGTAGTACATTTTTCTATAAGTGAGATGCACTTCTCAATGTTTGAACAGTTGCATGAAATAGTTGATTTCAAATGAAACAAAATAATCTATATTTCCTCATGCCTTTTGTTTCAAACAGTCATTGTGTAACAACACGTATATTGATGGTCGTGCATGTCACTCAACCTTTGGTGATTCAGCTGCATCAGTAAGCAGTACTTCAAGGTCAGGGAAAAGCCATAACAGTTACATTGCATTCGTCCTCAGGTAATATGACACAGAGTGTTTTTGTGCATAAGTCATTCTAGTGGCAGAATAAGTTAAGAAAGTGGTTAATAAAGCATGCACTATCCCAGACTTTATTAACAGATACGTAAGTGGATAAGAGCAAGGAAGTTATATTGACCTTATATAAACCACTAGTTCAGCTTCATAATCCAGATCTGGGCACAGTGTTTTTGGCAGACATGAAGGAATTAAAGAGCATGCAGAAATGATTCAAGAGAATCATTGGAGAGATGAGGGACGGAGAAGTTGAAATTTTTTTCCTTGGAGGGGAAAAAGACGCAAGTGTTATAATAACGTGCTGATCTTGTAAGGGAGAGTGGCTAGAGCCTTGCCTATATTTCACAGTCAAATTGGTGACCCTAAGTGCTTGTATTAACATAACTGGCTGCCTGTTCATGACAAATTACTATCTTATTTTTCAGGGAAGAAGCTGCTTTGAATAATAGTACCTCAAGTCAAGCCCATGTTGCTCTCACTGACCATGCCACTTCCTTATTCCATGAGATTAAGACAAACCCAGATGGTAAGAAGAATATTGGTGCTAATGTGCAGGCTTCACACACACCTTTCAGAAGACGTGCAAGCCCACATTAATTGATTTAGTATCTGTTTCTCAGCCAAATGTAATTAAATTGGAATGAAAGCATTAATCCATTTAAAACCCAATTTAAATAACAAGGCCATTCTTTATGAATCTGTTATTTAATCTTTGAATTGCTGTAAAGTAGGTCTTTTTTATCATTAAAAATGAAAACATTTAACAAAATAATCTAATAATGTTGGAGGAAGGAATAGATTATAGTTCATTCAAGTTACATGAACTGTAAAACTCTCAAGAATTATCCTACGTTACCTCTGTGCTAATTGTGCTGAAAATTCTGACTAATTTGCTTTGCAAATCTTATTTGAGAGTATATCAGAGATTTGCATCTTTCCTGCCTCTGGATGATGAATAAAGGAAAGAAATGCTTATGTGCTCTTCAATAATAAGGAAATGACTTTGATGGATTCCCTGGCTTACATTTCACTATTAGTCCAGTGAAAGGGATGTACCAGCAAATTTCCATATCTTGAATAATAGCTGATGAGAGGATTTAGTGCATATGTAATCCAGGTGGAATTCGTCCATTTGGAATTGTCTTCATGAAAATAGCTGAAACAATGCAAGTGTTTGATCATATGGAAGAAATATTTCTATGATGTTTTGAAATAAGAAAACAATTTTCTGTTGCTTTCCTGCTACTTAATGGTGGTAGAACTTATTTCTGTTTGAAAGGTTTATATTAAGAGTACTATCGAATGAATATATTCAACTAAATTCTCCCATAAACTTTGTGGTAATTAATGGAGAGATGCCCATTTAGTGTGCAAGTATTTTAGTTAACCATTTGTTCCGTAGTTGGTTAGTTATTACTTGTGAGGTGATATTTTGTGATGTATAGCTGATATATCAGAAATCAGTGAGGTGATGCATGGGAATTGGTGGAGTATAACAAAATATTCTTCAGTCATGCTATCAGTGAATAGAATTTCAGATCAGTACATATTTTACAGATAATTTCTACTCTCAAGTTGCCAAAAATCAATAGCAGGGATTGATTCAGCCACAGAGATCTTTATTCATAACATGTAAGAGATTGCTGGGATTCAGTAGTACAGTCCTACCATTTGTCATGAGCTTGAATTTTCACTGGGAGAGAGAGTCTCTGGCTTAGCCAACATGATGCCAGAAACTGATTACAAATGTTTTGTCCCAAATCTGGCATCTCCCTTCATCATTGGGCATACCTATAGTAAATAATGGTACATACAGCTGCCATAAAAAAGATCCAGTTTTTATTAGTGGGATGTGGGCTGGACACCTTTCAGGAGATGATCCAACTAAACTTATTGGAATTCTTGAGAGATGTAAAGCACTTATTCGGATAGATCCAGTGACACCACTGGGAGAGGTTAAGTGTCTTTTGGGATTTATAAAAACAGACATTATGTGTGCAAAGAGTGGATAAAGTCATGGGAATTGTCAGGACCTTTAAATCTATAGGTTTTAAAATGTGAAAAGTCTGCTTTTTAAAAGTCAGTGCTTGCTATTTCACTCTATTGATTGCCTGATTGCTAACATTATAAGATTTGTCTGGCATGACTGATTTCACAACTTGGGGCATAGATTGTTGTGAGTTTGCACAATGGAGGCATAGGGCTAAAAAGAGCCATGAACGTACATGGGCGGCCTAAGTTGACATGGAAAGGTTTGAGAATGAGGACATAGAGAGTGTGAGGTGGAGATAAGGGATTTGGTTTATAAGTTTTTTTCTTTTATTTGCTGAACAACTGAAAATATAGTGTTTATTGTTTCTTTACAGAACACGATTCAGACTCTGACAGTGATCTGTCACTGGAAGATGACCAAAGTGGATCTTATGCCTCCACACATTCTTCAGATAGTGAAGATGATGATTATCAAGGAGACCCAGGTTGGGAAAAAATTATATCCCCAAATAATGAAAAACATCATCATCACAGTACTCCAAAAGGTAACTATAAAGCTGCTCAGACTTCCTCAATCAATTCATGAGGGTACATGGCACCAGCACTAAACCCAGTATCTGATAAGCTCTCATGACTCTGAGTGAAGTCTTCTCTGCATTTTCTTCTTTTATTTATAACTAAATGTAGTTAACTTCACAGCAATTAAGTTATTAAAATATGTACCTCCTCCAACTACAACCTTACATCATGCACCCTACTTCTTTTCCCACTTAGGTAATCCACCCCATTATTTTATTCCAATGATAGAGCATTCTGAGAAAGCTCTCCAATTTCAGATACACTCTGTATTTCCATAGAGGCCAGGATAGGATGTTCCAATCAAAAATGTGGAGCTTGATCTTAGCAGAAAAAAGTAGAAGCCAGTAACATTCCATTGTAGATTGTTGCTCCATGGAAGGTTTATACTGTGGTCTTATCTCAGAGCTTGTGCAGTTTCTTCTCTGAAAGTGGTAAGACGCATTAATTAAACATTTCTTGTTATATTTTTAGTAACATATGCTTTAAATTTATTGATCAGAGTTTTGTACCATTTGAAAGGTGATGTGGCGGTGTTAATTATTTGTGGGTCTTTGCAGGAAGAGATTGTGGTCTCAGTTATGGTACTTGTAACAACAGTGCACCTCTTTATTAATGGACTACTTCTGTTGAAATAAGCTGATCAATGTTACTTGGGTTTACACTGCTGCTATCAATCTTGATTTCACGTTTATTTATTAAAAAACAGAAATACTCATTAAGGTGCAAAGCTTAACTATTCCAATGTTGTAGTAAAATTATTAAAACTCAAATTTAGAAGCAAGTCAATCAAATTTATTAAATCAAATGTATTAAATCGAAAGCTTTTGGGAGGGGCAGCATGATTCTGACCCTAACAGCGGGCCTTGATCATGCCGTCTCTACTCGAATAACAGGTAGAGCGTTTTTTATAGTCTGGATGACGTGTACAACAAAAACTCGCAAAAGATGGTTTCTAGTGTTCTGCGCATGCGCGCACAGTTTACTGATTCCAGGAATGGCATACCATGATGTTGTATTGTGCGCATGTGCACACAAAGATCACAGGTTCCAGGAGCAGCATACCATGATATTGTGTTCTGCGCATGCGCATACAGAGATCACTGGTTCTGGGAATGGCATACCACGACGTTGTATTCTGTAAGTATTTCTTCTTTAGTTAGTTTCTGTCTTCAGTACCCCACCTTGTGGTATGAGACATGCAGGAGCATGACAAACAGACCACCTACACCCAGTAATCATCAGTGGGGACAGAAAGGCAGTAACTCTCAGACGATGCCAAGTGGAGGCCAGCATCGGCACAATTCTCGCTGTCAAAACTTTACAACATGAGTTAAGGATAGCCATAACAACACAACAAGCAATGACAATAACAATGAACATGATGAAGGCATGCAAAAGGTACGAGCCCCAAGATCCGCCTTATAGCCATCCTAGGGGATTATAATCACAAAACTGTTTCCATTCCTGCTGGATCTATCAGCCTCCAAGCGGATGTGATACACTAGGTTGGTTATATTGGCTGAGGTGTCTGGAGTGTATATGCAGAACTCAGGGCCGATAACAGCACAGGTGCCACTAGCAAATAGTCAAGGACTAAACGATTTTGCAACGCAACAGTACGGGTGGAAATGACCTCAGGCGACACCTCAGAGATGGCCATGCTAACAGCTACAAAGCCATTGGCAGTCTCATTAGCCAGCCTTTGCAAGGTTGAGGCCATATTGATCAGTTCCCTAGCAGCACCATAAAGAATCGCTCGGTCTCAGTGATAGACTGTTTGGATTGAAGCAGGTGTAGGTTGGGATGAAGGCGGAGGGAACTGTAGAGCCATAGAGTCATAGAGATGTACAGCATGGAAACAGACCCTTCGATCCAACCTGTCCATGCTGACCAGTTATCCCAACCCAATCTAGACCCACCTGCAAGCACGCGGCCCATATCCCTCCAAACCCTTTCTATTCTTATACCCATCCAAATGCCTATTAAATGTTGCAATTGTACCAGCCTCCACCACTTCCTCTGGCAGCTCATTCCCTACATGTACCACCTTCTGTGTGAAACAGCGCCCCTTAGGTCTCTTTTATATCTTTCCCCTCTCACCCTAAACCTATGCCCTTTAGTTCTGGACTCCGACAACCCAGAGAAAAGACTTTGTCTATTTACCCTTTCCATGCCCCTCATTGTTTTGTAGACCTCAATAAGGTCACTCCTCAGCCTCCGATGCTCCAGGGAAAACAGCCCCAGCCTATTCAGCCTCTCCCTATAGCTCAAATCCTCCAACACTGGCAACATCCTTCTAAATCTTTTCTGAACCATTTCAAGTTTCACAACATCTTTCGGATAAGAAGGAGACCAGAATTGCACACAATATTCCAACGGTGGCCTAACCAACATCCTGTACAGCCACAACATGACCTCCCAACTCCTGTACTCAATACTCTGACCAATAAAGGAAAGCATACCAAACACCTTCTTCACTATCCTATCTACCTGCAACTCCATTTTCAAGCAGCTATGAACCTGCACTCCAAGGTCTCTTTGTTCAGCAACACTCCCTAGGACCTTACCATTAAGTGTATAAGTCCTGCTAAGATTTGCTTTCCCAAAATGCAGCACCTCACGCTTATCTGAATTAAACTCCATCTGCCACTTCTCAGCCCATTGGCCCATCTGGTCAAGATCCTGTTGTAATCTGAGGTAACCCTCTTCGCTGTCCACTACACCTCCAATTTTGGTGTCATCTGCAAACTTACTAACTGTACTACTTATGCTCGAATCCAAATCATTTATGTAAATGACAAAAAGAAGAGGGCCCAGCACCGATCCTTGTGGCACTCCACTGGTCACAGGTCTCCAGTCTGAAAAACAACCCTCCACCACCACCCTCTGTCTACTACCTTTGAGCCAGTTCTGTATCCAAATGGCTAGTTCTCCCTGTATTCCGTGAGATCTAACTTTGCTAATCAGTCTCCCATGGGGAACCTTGTTGAAGTCCACATAGATCACATGTACCGCTCTGCCTTCATCAATCCTCTTTGTTACTTCAAAAAACTCAGTCAAGTTTGTGAGACATGATTTCCCATGCACAAAGCCATGTTGACTATCCCGAATCAGTCCTTGCCTTTCCAAATACATGTACATCCTGTCCCTTGGGATTCCCTCCAACAACTTGTCCACCACTGACATCAGGCTCACTGGTCTATAGTTCCCTGGCTTGTCCTTACCACCCTTCTTAAACAGTGGCACCACATTAGCCAACCTCCAGTCTTCTGGCACCTCACCTATGATTATCGATGATACAAATATCTCAGCAAGAGGCCCAGCAATCACTTCCCTAGCTTCTAGGGTACAGCTGATCAGGTCCTGATGATTTATCCACCTTTATGCAATTCAAGACATCCAGCATTTCCTCCTATGCTATATGGACTTTTTTCAAGATGTCACCATCTATTTCCCTACAGTCTATATCTTCCATATCCTTTTCCACAGTAAACACTGATGCAAAATACTCGTTCTGTAATGGCAAACAAAAGGGACCACATAGGCAAGATAGCAAGATTGGGACCAAACTGGATGACATGTACAACAAAAACCCGCGAAAGACAGTTTTTTGTGTTCTGCGCATGTGCGCAGAAATCGCTGGTTGTGTTCTGCGTTTGCGCATCTAGAGATCACTGTTTCAGGGAACGGCATAGCACAACATTGTAATCTGCGCATGCACACGCAGAGATAGCTGGTTCTGGGAGCGGCGTACTACAACATGGTGTTCTGTAAGTATTTCTTCTTTAGTTTCTGTCTTCACCACCATGGCAGCAATTTAATGAGTTTAATCAGTTGGAAATGTCCATTTGGAAATATTCAAAAATGAAAATCTTTCTCTAATTATCATATTTAAAGAGTGTATTTAAATTGATTTCCAAATCTGCATAAAACAGAAAGCAATCCTTTTCATTTGCCTGCCTTTAAAACAAATTTCAATTGATTTTCCAGTGGACAACATTTCTGCTCATGTGAAACCTTATTGGCCAGGAGAATTTATGACAACAGCAAGTGAAAGTGAAGGTCCTGGCGGGTCAGAGAATTTGAAAGTCGAAACTGTGGCAAACATTGAGCTTCACCGAGAAAAGCTTAACTATTTGGATGAGAAGCCAAAGGAAAATGGAGACAGCTTGTACAAAGAAAATGCATTATCATTGCCTAACCCTAACGCACAACCTCAGAAAGGTAAAAAAAACCCAAAAGAACTACTGATGCTCAAAAGCAGAAACAAAAACAGAAATTGCTGGAAAATCTCACCAACTGTGGAGAGAAATCAGAGTTAGTGTTTCAGCTCCAATGATCCTTCTTCAGAACTGGTGGTAGCTATGACAAAGTTATTTTTTAATCAGAGGTTGGGGGGGGGGCGGGGAGTTGGAAGGAGGGAGGAGGAGGAGGACTAAACAATAGATGGAAATAAAGCCCAAAGAGAGAGAGAAGTTGGACAAAGAAAAGAGTGAGTAACGGTCAGCTCAGGAGAATGAATGGCTGCTAATGGGGACTATTAGTTGCTAACAATGGGTTGTGTGTCATAGCAGACCATGTGATAACAAGGCCTGGTTTGTGCGGCTCAAGGTAAGGACGTGGATGAAGCTGCCTTCAGCCCTAAAATTGTTGAACTCAATATTGAGTCCAGAAAGAACTTGTTCATTGGCCAACATCTCTGTCTCAGGCTTGATGCAGTGCTCCAGCAAAGCTCAGCACAAGCTGGAAGAACAGCACCTCATTTCTGCTTGGGAACTATACAGCCTTTTGAACACGAGGCCTTGTGCAACTCATGCCCTTAAATGGATTTCAATACCCCAACTCATGAGCAAGGTATTGTTGGAAAATCTCAGCAGGTCTGGCATCATCTGTAAGGAGAGAAAAGAGCTGACGTTTCGAG
The DNA here is from genome assembly GCF_004010195.1 of Chiloscyllium plagiosum. Lineage (NCBI taxonomy): Eukaryota > Metazoa > Chordata > Chondrichthyes > Orectolobiformes > Hemiscylliidae > Chiloscyllium > Chiloscyllium plagiosum. Next base: position 22,107,497 of record NC_057735.1, read on the forward strand.
TCTAACTGACCCTATGAGAGAAGAGCAGTACTTCTTCAGAGTAGGCATTCCTGGAAGAGAGGTGGCAGTGGGTTAAACACTGGATAAAAGCAAATTACTGTGAATGCTGGAATCTGAAACCAAAAGAGAAAATGCTGGAAAATCTCAGCAGGTCTGGCAGCACCTGTAAGGAGAGAAAAGAGAAAAGAGTTTTGAGTCTAATTGACCCTGACAGTGGCAGGTTTATGGTTAGAAGATTAATTATGTTAGACTCGAAACATCAGCTCTTTTCTCTCCTTACAGATGCTGCCAGACCTGCTGAGATTTTCCAACATTTTCTCTTTTGGTTTCAGATTCCAGCATCCGCAGGAATTTGCTTTTATTTTCGCAAGGTATTGTTCTTACGTGACTTGTGGAGGAGCAGTGTAATTTGGACCTTCAGTTCCAAATTTCTGTATTTAACTGGATATGTCTTCTCCAAGTGTTGACTCAATTACTCCATAATAATGACATGCACTGTTAGCCTCATCATTACTCTCAACACAAAATCTGGGCCATTAATTTATGAGACAGTCCCTTTTGCTCTTGGTCTTATCTTTCCCATTTAATAACCAGCTGTTAAAAAGTAAACTGTCCCATCTGAATGCTTATCTAATTTCTCTACACTCCTCCACCAATCCAGTGAAGTTGCTCTTCAAGAAGGGAAAAGTGGAAAGTAACAGTTTGCCCTGTGAAAAATCCAGCTGCATTTGTCATTTTAAAGGCGAATGCAGCATATTTGAAATGCCACCCCCATACTATGTAATGTTACTGCATATACATTCTAAATTTAGCCTTTTGATTTTTGAAAGCCCTTCAATTTCCAACACAGAGACTGAAAATGTAACAAAATAAACATAATATTTATTTTCCTCAAAACAATTTTCTGTTAATCTTTAAGAATATTTATATTGTTGTTTGTGGTTTATTTGTTTGTTTGATTTGTTCCTGTTACATTGTCATTGTCTTTTTCAGTACAATGGGCAAACTAGATCCAAACTGGCAATTAATTCTGACTACAAACTTACATTTTAGCTATGATGTTTCACAATGCTTTCATCTGTTTTGGCTATAATGAGGGATAATCTGATAATCCCCTACCATTTTGTTTCATCATAAATGTGTCATATTTTAGTTAATTTTGTCATACTACGTTTACACTCATAAATGAAAAGTAACTTTAATGTAAATTATTTTGTTAACTGTATTAATCTACTTTTTGCAATTTATAGGAATTTTGAAAAATAAAGCATTACCATTATTCTCAGAGAAAAACAGCATCAATCGAATTCATAATGAACTTTCCAACCATAAACCTGCCACTGTCTGCTCACGAGCATCTTCAGTGGGATCCAGTGAAGGAAGTCGAGCAGGAGGTGTAACAAAACTGAGACAAACAACAGGGGAAATGAATGGAGTGATGCCCATACCTATGAGCATTAAAACAGGCACAGTTGATGAAGATTCATCAGGGTCTGAGTGAGTATCCCTTCCCTTTGTCACTTAGTGTTACCAAACAAAAATACAGCACATTGACAAAACTGCTGAAGTAAAGAAAAAAACCATTAAACATTGCCAAAGCTTAATGCAATGCGAAGGAGCTGAATTGTACGGTTTATACTAGTGCTGGCATCCAGTTGTTTCCATGCAAATGTATCATTAATATTTCTGGCAAAAGGAGCACAATGGTATGAAACATTTAAGAACCAAAGATAATCGCATCAGCAATATACATTGAAAATTCACACTGACTCTAGAAATTATTGTTTTGGAAAACATATTTAAAATAATATCAAAGTCAAGAATTTATGTCCAGTATATTAAGTATATATCAACATTATTCGATGGTGTAGTTTCAGGAACAAGTTTGGAAATTGTCTTCTTTATGTGTTTCTCACCAGATTGATCTTCTATAATTCACTATTTTTCATCACCTTTCTGTATGTTATTGATAATACTATGGTAATGGTACAGGTCAACTGTGTTAAGGTTGCAAAGAGATAATTACCTTACTTTGGTAGTTAAGGTTCTTCAGTGACACCTTACACTTGATGCCCTTTAATATGAAATGATGATTTCAATGTCATAATATTTGGCACGTTATGACATTCTATTACAGTTACTTTATATGCACATGCAGCACGACAGAGAAGTTCAGATTACTGAGGACAGAAAAGTAACCTACAGGGTACTTTTTCAACTTTCAACCAGGATGTTAAACTGTTTTCCTTGGAGAAGAGATTAAATTAGCAGCAATTTGATAATTAAAACAATTTGATAGAGCTTATCAAAATATTGAGGTGTTTGGATAGAAATAGGGAGAAACTGTTTGGGTTGGTCAAGAACCAAAGCACACTGGTTTACGATGATTGAAAAGGTAATGATGGCATGAGCAAAAAAATCCTTTTCACACAACTCATGGTAGGAATCTGAAATATAGGGCAGCACAATAACTAGCGCTGCTGCCTCACAGCAGCAGTTCTACCCTCGGGTAACTGGCTGTGTGGAGTTCGCACATTCTCCCTGTCTCTGTGTGGGTTTCCTCCAGTTTCACGCCATGTTCCAAAGATGTGTGGTTAGGTGGATTGGCCATTCTAAATTGCCCATAGTGTCGAGGGATGTGTAGACTAGGTAGATTAGTTGTGGGAAATGTAGAGTTACAAGGTGAGTCTGGGTGGGATGCTCTCTGGATTGGAAGGCGGGGGGGCATTGTTGGTGTGGACTCGATGGGATGAATAGCCTACTTCCTCAGTGTAGGGATTCTATTATTCTGTACTGTCCCTGAGAGTGTGATGGAGGCATGTTTAATTGGATAATAAACTTAAATAAAATAATTTGCAGGGGTATGAGGAAAGGCTGGGGGAGTGGGACTTGATGAATTGCTCTTCCAGAGAGTTGGCATGAACACAAAAGGCCAAATGGTATGTTTCTGTGCTGTAACCTTCTATGATACTATAAATATTTTGGGAATTACTTGATTTATCTTTTAAAGAGCAGGACAAATTTTGTGAAAGAAATCGTTTAGTGATCAGCATAGATTTTTCTCAGAGCTTTCTGTACCTTTTGGTCAATATCTTTTTTTATTAAACATAAGTGTTATTTTCAGCCTGGGATCTGGCAAAAAATTCTTAAAATATGTTCAGTCATATAAATTCAAATTAATATCTATGCCTCAGTGTATTTGACTTCTAAACTAATTTTTATCTCTTTTCTCTCCTCATCAAACTTACAGATTTCTATTTTTTAATTTCCTCCATTGAAACATTTGGTTAATTTCAAACAATATCTCACTGTCAGCCATATACCACCAATTATGAAATGCACAGTTGATTTCCATTACACTATTTTCAGCATACAATCATGATCATGCATTTTTTTTTCTTTTGTTCTTTTCACACCCAGTAGCAGTGATGAGACCTCGATATGACTTGTCAGCATAGGATGAAGAGGATTGCTAAAAAGCTGCGGCGATGTCACTTTGCTTACTTCCTATAGTGCTGGTGACTTGTGCCTTGTCCCAAAGCGCAATGCTCGCACATAAGCAGACTGTCTAATATGGAAAGGAAAGGAACTGCTGTCATCAGGAGAGGGTGTCTGGAAGAAGTGATCACTTATTGTCAGTGCCAAATCTTGCTGAAATGCTGTTCTGAACAAAGTGGGTGCCTGGAAACTACATTACACAATGATCAAAATGCACCCAGACATACTTCAGAACAGTGAGGACAGCGCATGGAGCAACCAAAATTCAAAGAAGCCAATTAAAGTTTCAGAATTTTGAGTTCTCAAACAATGTGCAGAAAAATGAAAGACTTAAAGCTTCAGGGAATTTATTGTAACTACTGTTTATATGATATCTGTTCATGATTATAGCTCCGTATTGAAAACTCCCCTTGACAACCTCAATCAAATGCTTTTTTTGATTTCAACTGTCCAAATTATAGGATGTAAGAGACACGCATTACAGGAATTATATAAATTGCCTTACAATAAGGTCACGTAACTTGTAATTATGGCTATCTTAAATTTAAACCTACAGTTTTTTTTAATATGCAAAAGCATTTAATTCTGTTACAATGATTAGAATGTTTTGCTGCACTGAAAACTTGTTTTCTCAATCACATATTCAATACAGTTGTAATGGATTGAGTATTTTCTCTAAAAACCATTGGTACTATTTGGGAATTGTATAAAGTAAAAATGGCATACATGGCCTGTTTTATTTGGTAATGATGAACCTTTATTTATAATCCAATTACCAGTTTTGATTTTGAGTTTGTCTTTGGGAAACTATATTGTCAAAGGTTGTACCTATGGCAGTCCCCTTTGAATAGCTCTCATAGAGGGCTGTATGCTATGACTGGGCAAATACAAGCCGTTTAACTGTAACTACATTCACCACATGTGAAAACAAATGCCTTTAGCCACATGGCCTTCATGCTCCAGCTATAGTGGAGTTGTTCTCAGACCAATGCCTACTTTGAACTTTTTTTTACAAGACAGTTGTTTGTAGATATTTTGATATAATTTTTAAGTTGTCTTGAGAGAAAATGTGTGTTGTACATGCTTTTCTGTTTTAAGTTGGTTAACATAGTTCTAAGGGAAAAATGAGTAGGAACTGCAGGATGTTTATTTAAAAAAATGCTGCTCATTTTTTTCTGTTAATATGGTGTCTGTTAATATTGTATAGATTCAATGTTTGACTGAAAGTAAAGGCTTCCACTATTTTATCTGAAAAAAAAATTTTTTCCATTGTTGTCACCACAAAAGACCAGAATACTGAATGCTTTCTAACAGTGAATTGTACAGTGAGTTCCTTAATGTACATACTGGCAGTTTTTAAATAAATGTAGTTGAAACAGATATAGTAACCTGAAATTGACAATGGAATAGTATATTATTTTGTCCGGAATGTTTTATTTCATGATTTAGGAATGTGCAAATATTCTAGTACACTTTCTAAGTTGAAAATACTTTCCCTTTTTAGTATTTTTTTTCAATGTGTACTTTATTATTATTTTAGAACAGAAACCAATAGATGCATAGTTACCAGTATTCATCACATTACAGCAGTTTCTCTGTGTACAGAAATAGGAACTGGATATGAGAACACCTGCCTTTTAATTTAGTAGAATCATGAATCTAATCAAGACTGAAATGAGCATCAAAGCAACGTTCTCAGAAACATTACGACTGGGAGACACTTTGCATTCCATCACCTCAGTCCCCCCAAAAAAGTCCTTAATAGAAAGATACAGGATCAGAAAAGCCCAAATTTATTGTTTTCAAAATTTTGCTGTACAATGGGGATGTCTGAATGCTTAACATTCTTTGTAAAATTTAGTTGTCTTCTATTCTAAGCAGGGCTTAAAATATTTTTTATAAGCAGGTTAATAACTAAGATATTGATCAAACATGTTAAGCAGTAGAATATTATTGTTATAGCATAATTTTAAGTCTTGTTCAAGTAACTTCTTCAACGTGGTTCTATGTAAAATGGTGTGAAAAGCAAGAGCACACAACTCAGTGAGCCAAGTACTGCAACATGGGATGAGAGTAGATAGGTGCTTGATGATTATCCTGGACAAAAAAACATTGAAGGGCCTCTTTTTGCACTGTAAGACACTATGATTCCCCTTACTGGAAGCTATAAAACAAACTGCACCCAAAACCAAGAAGCACAAGACCAAGATGCATTAATAAAATATTTGAAATAATGTTACAAAGCATTACTACATTGAAACTCAATCCATATAACAACCAATGTGCTTTAACTAAAAATACAGATTGTGCACAGTTTGCCCAGATTTGTAATTTGATGAATGTGACCAAGGGTTACATCAATGACACGACAACTTGGAGAATACGAGATTGGGGAAGTGGAAATGAAAGCAAGTCATTGGAGTTTCTACATTGCTGCAGACTTCCTAAATGATTCTAGGATACTGTAAAAGGAAAATTCAGTAACTATTGACTATCCTTTTGACTGTAAAAGAACTAAATGACTGGAAGGTAATTTTTCAATTATACACAACTTGTGAAGACATCTGATAAGAAAACTGACTTTCCTCTATTTTATCTGACTTTAACTTTACAATAAATCCTGATACCATAGTTAACATTCAGTTCTTAACAGTTTGGCTTCAGGATAAAAATTGTTTGAAATGATTATATTTTCCCAGATTTGTTGAGGAGCATCTCCTTTGCTTGACACTTTAAGTTACTGCTATGTTTTGAAATCCTGACTCAAATATTGTCACGAGTGCTTTTTACTACCTGATTTTTAAAGTTTTCTTACCCAATGTACAATTAAGTATTGCATCAGTTACACAGAGTTGTACATTCTAACCTAGAATACGACTGAATTAACCAAAATTACATAGATGAAACTAGCAGATTTCACATTTAAGACAAAACAAAATATTGTTTTTTTTTTAAATTGTATTAAGATGGGTATATTCCAAGACTTCAAAAAGAAAGCAAAGATGTTTGGCAGTTATAGAAGTACTTCAATTAATTTTCAAATACTGATAAGGGTGTTTGAAGCAAATTATTTCAAGTATATATAAATGATTTACTGTATTTGTATATGTTTTGCTTAATATTTACTCTAATGTTAGTCATTGTTTAGTATTTACTTTGGTGGTAATCCCATGAATCCAGGTTTTGCCATGAATTTGATGAACAGAGGTAAGTCTGACTATAGTACTAATACTAAAAGTTCAATATTCACTTCATCTATTATAAATTGTTGTGACAGAAGATGGAATAAACTAATTTCCTATAGTTCATGGATGCATATGAACAGATGTTTTCGTTATGGAAAAATGCTTTATTAAGGCAAAAATATGAGCTTAGGTATTGATGTATTTATTGTTGTGTTTGCAAATCAATAAACAAAAATTTACCAATTTCTTTTATCAAAAACAAACTTGTTTAAAATGTGAAATTCCTGAAAGATATAGGCTTCACTGCAAATATATTACTCAGTAAGAATATATGTAAATATGGGGCATTTTATAGAGGTAAAAAAACCTGGAATTTTATAGTGGAATTTTACAGCTTAATATTTCATACTTGTTACGTTTTAACTTTACAACAACAATTATTATGTGATGGCAAAGTCCAGACTTTCTTCCCTTCTAGAAAACCATCACAAATCAGAGTGGAATTTTTTTCTTTATGAGCTACTTGCAGACTAAGTCCAAATATTTAAAAAAGTAAACAAATTTTGATGTCAAAATAAAGGTGAGCTAGTATTTTATTCACCATTATCTATTGCAAATAGCGCAACAACTTTAGACAAGGGGAGATTCAGTTTTAAAAACAAATGTTCAAAGATTCCGGGCTGAGATACGTGCCTCCAACATTGATTTTGCAAAGATTGGCATCTCGCTTTCTGGCTCAACATTAAAAGATGTAATGTTTCTACTGCACTGTGTGTATGATCATGTTTGCCACAGAACATAGTCTTCTTCACTACTTTAAATATCTGTTTAAACATGTTGAAAACAATGTAGAACTTTTAAGTTTATATTTTGTATGTTAAGTTGAAAGGTGTGGTGCTGGTAAAGCACAGCAGGTCAGGCAGCATCTGAGGGGAAGGAGGGTCAACGTTTTGGGCATAAGCCTTTCATCAGGAATGATAAAGGGCTTATGCCTGAAACATGGAGCTTCCTGCTCCTCGGATACTGCCTGACCTGCTGAGCTTTTCTAGTGCCACACTTTTCAGCTCTGACTCTCCAGCATCTGCAGTCCTCACTTGCTCCATTTTGTATGTTACGCTGGGATTGGTCATTTTTAGAGTTTATTTGAAAGATTAGAGCTATTGTCATATCTACTGTAGTAAAGATATACCAGTGATTCAGTTTTGTTTTTGGTAACGATCCTTCACAATCTATTAACACACTTCCTTTCCATCTGTTAATGATATCTGAGCAGTATGACTACTTGATGAACAACTACACACTCTTCACTTGAGGAAGTCTGTAAGGAGTCATATACCACAGAAAGAGAGCGTTCAATCCAACTAGTGCATGTAGACCATAACGTCAAATTAAACTAGTCTCACTTGCCTGCACTTGGCCCATATTCCTCTAAACATTTTGTATCCATGTATTTGTCTAAATGTCTTTTAAATGTAGTAACTGCGCCCGCATCCACTGCTTCCTCTGGAAATTCATTTCACACATGACCCACTGTGTGTAAAATAATTGCTCCTGATGTCTTTTTAAAATGTGTTTTTAAAGTCTCCACTTCCTTATCAAAATCCCATTCTTGATGTCATACCACTCTGGAATTCCCTCAGCTTCAGGAGGAGCTGATTGTAATTTTCTTAACTCCAGAAGTTTGCTCAGTCTCTTTTGGATTATTAACATCTTTAAAGAAGGTTTTGACTTCCCTCCCATCTTGTTGTGCTTTCACTTTTGATACCTGGTTTTGGACTTTGCTTAGCCAATGCTCTACTCACTTCATGAAGGAAAACTTACTTGCAACTTGTTCTTGTAACTTTTCCATCTCTTTAACCTCACTTGGACTTTGTGATTATGGGCCAAGTTACAAGTTTCACTCCTACCAAATGGTACCCCAAGAAGGAAATTTATGAATAACCCCTACTATCCCTGTTCCTAACATTAAGTCATATCCTGTATGCACTGTGTTTAAAGGAGTGTATATATTCTGTACTAATTCACTCCAGGATCTGACAATTTGGGATTGTCACTGTTATAAGTGTCACTTCCTCCCACATTACCACTCCAGCACATAAAATTAACTATTACAACTTGGACTATTTTTTATTTTTTGTTCTATGGAAATTGTAAAAATGATATAATTCTTTGTTTCTCGTTCTCATTTCCTTCTCTGCACGCTTTACTATCGAACAAATCCATTCTAATTAAATTAAACTTCCTTCTCAGTATTTGAATTGATAATTTCCACAGTTCTCTCAAAATAATTGATTAAGGAGATATAGGTGATTGCCCTGTTCTCGAACTACTTGTTGCCATTTTACACTTGATTAAACGTTATTCCATCGGGATTCAAGAACCCAGCAAGTCTGAGTCTGTAGTGCTCTGCCTTAGACTCAGACAAAGTGGGGTACCCATCTTCATCTATTTTAGATAGCCTTTGCCCAGCATAGTTAGTCATTTTACATCAAACTTGGACAGTTTGGTGTTGTTTCTAAAATGATGAAGGGCAAAAATTCCTTCTGTTTGCAATAGGCAGGGACCCTTCCCCCACCCCCTCCCACAGCAGCAGAGATGTCCATGGCCGCCTCAGGGGACTTACCTGCAGAGGTGAGCCTGCTTTCCGGGATCACCAAACATCAAGAGAAGATCGACACCATTATTGAAGAGTCCAGGACCAGGTGGGAGTCGTTCTTGGTCATGCTGCAGAAACATGACCGAGAAATCGAAAAACTTGAACGGCGTGTTGGAGGGGCGGAGCAACAGGCTGCGGCCTTGGAGACGGCTGCCGAGTCATCCGTGGGTCAGGTTTGGGCTCTCGAGCAGCGAATCCAGACCCTGGAGGAGCGCATTGACAACCTCGACAATCGGTACCGTCGAAAAAGTATTCGGTTGCTTGGCCTTCCCGAACAGGCAGAGGAAGGCCAGCTTGCAGTCTTTTTGGAACAATGGCTCCCTCAAATATTAAAGTTGGAGTCGGGATCAGGCCCGGTGCGGGTAGAGTGGGCCCACCGGGTTGCTATACACAGGCCCGGGTTGGACCAGTGCCCCCGCCCGGTTCGATTCCGGCTCCAATGTTATAGAGATAAATAAATGCTTCTGGAAGCCTCCAGAGTCCTAGGGAAGGATCCCATGGCCATGATGCACGAGGGTTCCAGGTTAATGTTATTTCAGGATTTTTCTCCAACCGTGGTCCGCAAGAGGAGGGCATTCGATGAGGCAAAGAAGCGTTTAAAAGACTTAAATATTCTATACTCTATGCGTTACCCAGCAACGCTGCGTTTCAGGCACGAAGGATCCGTATATAACTTTGGATCACTGGACAAAGCTAAAGAATTCTTGGACTCTCTTAAATAGACTGCGGGACTTAAACCGTATGGATAACTATTTTATTTTGCCTCCCCCTGTCTACCCTTCTTTCCTTCTTTATCTCTTTTTCTTTTGTTTTCTTCCCTGGGCGTGGTTGGGGGGGGGGGGAGTACTCGTTCTTTTCTCTCTCTTTTTGTTTCTTTTTTACAGGTCGTGCGGCTTATTCAATTTGTGTGTGTGTGTGTGTGTTGGGGGGGGTGCGGAGGGTTGTTCTGTTTTACCTGTCTTTAGCGGGGGCTTTTCTTCTTTTGTCATTTTACTCAGTCGCCTAATACTTGCAGGGATTGTAACTTTGTAGTTTTATATAGTTATATTTTGTATTACGCTTGTTAAATGCACCTAGGTGTTGGTGTGAGAGGTGATGGGTCACTCACTTTTAACTTTGGTTTAATACAACACTTGAATTTGTCTACTCCATTTTATAACGCCTGGGCCAAGAGTAGGGCCCTTGTTAGGAGAGGTTATAGTGAGGTTATTGACAGGTAGTCACACCCCCTGGGACCAAGGGGGAAAGTCTCCCTTCAAATAGGTTTGTGGTTTTCTTTTACTTAGGAATAGTTTTTAATTGTGTTAGTGTAAATGTTTTAAAGAATTCTTCCATTTGTGAATTTTCTATGGTTTTATTCAAGGTATATTTGGTGGTGTTCTTCCTCGGACTGGCCCAGACGATCATGGCTAGCCATTTGCTTACGTGGTGCACCTGGAATGTCAAGGGGAGTAATTCACCAATCAAAAGGAAAAAGATATTATCAAGTCTCAAAAAAGAAACGGGTTGATGTAGCTCTCTTACAGGAGACACATTTACTCGACAAAAAGCACTTAAAGCTACAACAGGGTGGATTTGATCAGCCTTTTTTCTCATCCTTCAGTTCAAAAAGTAGGGGAGTGTTATTCTTATTCAGAAGAATCTTCCTTTCCAAATGTTAAGCCAGATAAAAGATGAGTCTGGATGGTACATACTGATCAAAGCCCTAATACATGGAGAAGAATATGGAATTTTGAATCTTGATTGCCCCCCGACACACCCCTTTAAATTTGTAACTGAAGCATTCTCTAAGTTTTGGGGCCCACCATACAATTATAGGAGAAGATTTTAACTGCATTATGGACCCAGAGACAGATAGGATACCTAAGAGCACTACGGGTATATCTCTGAGATCTAGACAACTGGCAGATCTGAATAAGGAGCTAGGGCTAGTAGATGTATGGAGGTGCCTTCACCCCCAGGGTAGAGACTTTACTTTCTACTCTAACCCACACAAGTGCCAAACCAGAATTGATATGTTTTTTGCCCCCTCAACTTTTTGAATTCCAGAGTGTCTTGTAAAATAGGTAATATAGTTATTTCTGATCATGCCGCAGTTTACATGGAAGTCAAGATTAGGGATGATCGGATAGGCTCCCGACATTGACGTATGGATCCTTTCTTATTGAAGGATAGCAAATTTATAAAATATTGTTCGCAGGAATTCAAAACCTTTTTGGAAATTAACTAAGGTACGGCCAATGACCCATCGATGATGTGGGAGACCATTGAGACTTATGTGCGAGGTTTTGTCGTCTCATATTCTGCGTCCCAGAAAAGACAAAAGGGAGAGCAATAGTGCCTACTCGAGGCTCGCTTGAAGGCAGCTGAGACAGCGTATGTTTATAGGCCCTCCATTACTAAGCTACAAAGGATCACAGTCATTAGGGCAGGCTTGAATACCGCATTTACCCAAATGGCAAAGAGGGAAATATTATTTGCAAAGCAAAGATTATATGAATATGGCGACAAGCCTGGCAGATACCTAGCATACCTTGCTCAGGAAAAAAATGGCTCCTCAAGCTATTATGTCCATTAGAGAAAGTGCTGGTACCTTGACTTGTGATCGTAAAAAGATTAATACAGCCTTTAGAAAATTCTATTTTGAACTGTATAAATCACAGCACTGTGAGGATAGAACTGAGAAGATGGAGACCTTCTTTAAAAACTTGGCCTTTCCGGGTCCAACCTCGGAGCAGGTATCGATCTTAAATGCCCCCCTGACAACCCAGGAAGCTCTCGACGCAGCTAGACAGCTCCAGATGGCAAAATGCCTGGACCAGATGGATTCCAGAGAATTTATAGGAGAACTGGCTGGGCCACTTATAAATATGTACAATTATTCACACAGTCAGGGCTGCCTCCTGCCTTCATTGAGAGAAGCAAACATCTCTCACATTCGTAAAAAAGGAAAGGCCCCAGAAGACTGCTCATCATATAGACCAATATCTTTGCTAAACGTGGAATTCTCTGTAAAATGTTAGCGTTAAGATTGGAGAGGGTCTTACCATACATCATAAAAGAGGATCAGATGGGGTTTATTAAAGGCTGCAGATCAACTAATAATATTAGAAGGGTCTTAAACATGATACAAGCCTGTCAACAGGGAACAATACCGGGTTTAGCCGTCTCCTTGGACGCGGAGAAGGCATTTGATCAGGTAGAATGACCATATCTTTTTTATACACTGGAAATGTTCGGTGTCGGAGAGGTATTTTCTAAATGGGTCTCGGTATTATACAATGACCCCAAAGTTGCTGTGATCATCAGTGGTTTATGTTCAGATAGCTTCAGTGTTGGTAGGGGCTACCGTCAGGAATGCCCTATCTCACCATTATTATTCACCCTCGTAATCGAACCACTAGCGGAAGCTATACGAACTGACCCTAGCATAACGGCCCCGTGGGTTGGTTCAGGTAGACATAAAATTACTCTCTATGCAGATGATGTCCTCCTTTTCTTAAGTGATCCTTTGATATCTGTGCCCTGCTTAATTCAAGTGGTCAATCTATTTAATTTGTTCTCAGGCTACAAAATTAATTGTATGAAATCGGAGGCCATGCCGTTGGGTGGTCTCGCCAGTATATCCAACTTGCTTTCCCTTTCGGTGGTCTCTGGGAGGTTTTCTATACTTAGGTATTTTTATTACCCCAGTATTTGGTCAGCTGTATAAAGCCAATTTTGTGCACTTATTAGAGAAAATAACTCAACGCTGGGCAAATCTTCCAATATCCTGGTTAGGCAGAGTAGCCTTAGTTAAACTGAATACTCTACCTCGTCTTCTATATCCCATGAGAATGCTCCCTCTGATGTTGCCAAGATTGGCATTGCGTAAGCACCACGACTGATTTGGTTCCTTTATCTGGAATCATAAACGGTCCCTTATCCAATTAGAAAAGCTGCAGCTTCCACAAGCAAAGAGGGAGGACTGGACTTTCCTGACTTCAGGAAGTATCAGTCGAGCTCTTTATTATTTTATGTGGCTGATTGGGTCTCTTGTGAACCCCAATCAATTTGGATAGTTATAGAGACCTCCCAAGCAAAGTGTCCCCTCATCAATCATTTATTTATGGATAAGATGAGAGCTATCATGCACTATTGCAAATGTCCTATCATACTTAACACAATTAAAGCCTGGAGGATAATGCGACAAGATAAGGGTAGCCTTCAAAAAACCTCCCCCTATACCCCCATAGTGGGAGCATCGGGTTTTCAGCCAGGGCTGACAGATGCTACATTTAAAACTTGGGAGGTCCAGAGGTATTTCTTCCCTGGGGGACCTGTTTGATGGGAAGGTTATGATGTCTTTTGAGCAGTTGCACCAGAAGTTTGGACTGCCTAACAGGGACCTTTTTCAGTATTTCCAAATACAAGATTACATACAGAAGAACACTACACTGATAGTCAATCCTTACAAATCGGATAGGGAGAGAAGAGTGCTATGGCCGATGGGGCCACCCTCGGTCAGTACTCTTTATCACTCATTACATAAGGATGTATCGAAAGACATGGAACGATTATTTAAAACATGGAACCAAGATTTGGGGTTAGAAATCTCTTCAGAAATATGGTAAGATATCTGGGAAAATGCCAGAAAGATTGCAATAGAGTTCAAGCTATTCAATTAAAGATACTCCACGGGGTTCATATAGCACCTGAACGACTCGCAAAATGTAAGGTAGGAGCATCTCCAGTGTGTCCTAAATGCAAAATAGAAGTTGGCACTCTCACGCACTGTCTATGGACATGTCATAAGATCCGCAGGTATTGGGACAGAGTAGTGAATTCCTTGACAGAGATCTTGGGTACGGAGATTAGGCTGGATCCAGTGTCTCTACTTTTGGGCTTTTCAGATTTTCCCTCCCTGAACGTGCACGGGAGAAAACTATTTTCCATTCTCCTCTTTTGTGCAAGGAAAAATATTTTAGTGAATTGGGCAGCTGAAGGCCCTCCAGGACTTTCAAACAGGCACAGGTTAATCATGGACTTCCTTACAAATATGGTGCACCAAAAAACTGAATTATTCTGTAAAACATGGCAGCCCTTTTTGAACCATATTGACACAGATATTTCGGCCATACTGACCAGGGCTTTTGTCTGTTTGTGGTAGTGGTTCTGGCTGATCCGGGGACCCCCAGGAGGAGGAATCCTGTATAAATATGGATTTTATTATGACTTGATGTAAATCTATTTTGAGCATGTACTTAGTTATTTAATTATTTTGTTGTTTATTGCTAGTAATGTATGATATCCTATTTTATGTTCTGGTTGTAGGATAGATTAGTAGTTAGTTGGGTTTTTCACCTTTTCTTGTTTGTCGTTTTGGTTATTATTTAATTTTCTTTCTTATTTATTCAATCTTATTTTGGTGTTTATACTTGTATTACTTTTGTAATTTTGTAGAAAAAACTTGAAAAAATTTTCTTTTTCAATAAAAATATCTATTAAAAAATGTTATTCCATCTCTTATTGCCCCTTCTTTATAATTGACTTATTTTTTTTTGTCAAAAGCTTCACTAATGCAGTCAGTTTAGTTGTACATGTGATGTAATTGGTGTATGTGAAATTAAATGGATTGTTTCTTAGTTTTCTTGGTGCCTCATGGAACTTTTCCAGTTGTTTGTGGTTGATCGATAAACACCTTATTTCTCCAAAAATAAAGGATAGTATTATCAAGGATAATATTTAATACAGATGGCAGGGGTCTCCTTCAGCAGTTGAGCCTCTTATAGCATCCGTTCGGGCTGGTCTGTTGGTACTAAGTGCTTGCTGTTATTTACAGGTGACACCTTTGGCTGTTTCCTGAAAGATCTGGTGCAAAAGTGAATATATGAGGAAATGTTTCTTCTCTTTCCTTTGTGTGTAGAAGTGCTTCCTAGCATCTCTTCTGAATGGTATGGCCTAACTTTGTTAGACTTTAACATCTAGTTCTATAATCTCCCAACAGTGGAAATATAGTTTTACTTACCCTGTGTTTTCCTGTTATTAACTTGAAAACGTTGATCAGATCACCTCTTAACTTTCTAAATTCTAGAGAAAACAGGTGTGAATTTTGTAATCTCCTCTCATAAGAGAGTCAGGTAAGCTAAGACATTGTGAAACGCTTTTAACAAATGAAAATTAATATTTGGTATGACTTCAAAAACAGCTGGTCTCAATTTACAGCACATTACCTCAGTGGGTTGTAAAGATGGTTACTAGTAGAGTACAGTCAATACTGCTATAATGAGTAGTTCTGATCTCGTGTAATAGCAGCACCATTTAAACTAATGGGGCTGGAATCGCGTTATGACCAATACATGCTTTAAAACTTCACGCTTTAGACAGTGTCCCCAAATCATCAATTGTGTTATAGCGAAGTTGTGTTAACAAAACACATGTTATAGTAGAATGGCCTGTATGGCAAGGAACAGTGCTAGCTCTACAACTATTCACTAAATGACTTGGATGTGGGAAATCAATTGTAATATTTATAAATCCACTGATGCCAAACTGGGTAGGATTATAAGTTGTTAGGAAGGAGCAAGGCTTTCAGAGGACTTGGACAGATTAAGTGAATGGAATTATAATATGACAGCTGGAATATTTTTCAGATTGGTAATAAAAACAAAGGCAGAATCATTCTTAAATGTGAAGAGGTTGAGAATGTAGGTGTTCAAAAGTATCAGTTTGTCCTTATCCATGAGTCACAAAAAAACTAGCATGTAGTTTTAGCATTAAAACAAACAGTATGTTGGGTATTTGAGTACACAAGATGGCTAACTGTAGACCTTTGGGGAGATCTCACATCACATATTGTGTACAGTATGTAAGTTAGCTCTCTGAGCTGGCAGGTTTGTTTTTAGACGTTTTGCCACCATGACTAGGGAACATCATCAGTGAGAGTCTCCAGTGAAGCGCTGGTGGTATGTCCCACCTCTCCATTTATAGATCTTAGTTTCTTAAGGTGGGTGATGTCATTTCCAGTTCTTTTTCCCCAAAGGAAGGTAGATGGGATCTAAATCAATGTGATTATTGATGGAGTTCTGGTTAGAATGCCATGCCTCTAAGAATTCTCATGCGTGTCTTTGTTTTGCCTGTTCTGGGATGGGTGAGTTGTCCCAGTCAAAGTGATGTCCTTCTCTCTCTGTATGTATGGAAACTAATGATAGTGGGTAATCCTTTTGGTGCCTAGTTGGTGTTCATGTATCCTGATGGCAAGTTTCCTGCTTGTTTGTCAGATATAGTGTGTTTTTTTATAGTTCTTGCAGGCTATCTTGTAAATTACGTTAGTTTTGCTGGTAGCATTTAATGGATCCTTTAGGCTCATTAGTCGCTGTTTAAGTGTGTTGGTATGTTTGTGGGCTATCGTGATGCCAAGGGGTCTGAGTAATCTGGAAGGCATTTCTGTTATGTCTTTGATGTAAGGTAATGTGGCTATAGTTTTTGGTTGTATTGTCTGCTTGTTTGAGTTTATTTCTGAGGAATTGGCAGACTGTGCTTGTTGGGTACCCGTTTTTCTTGAAAATGTTGTATAGATATTTATCTTCTGTTGTTTGTAGTTCTTGGGTGTTGCGGTGTGATGTAGCTCGTTGAAATAAGGTCTTGATGCAACTCTGTTTGTGGGCATTGGGATGATTGCTTCTGAAGTTTAAGTATTTGGTCTGTTTGTTGTTTTTCGGTACACACAGTTTGAAGCTCTCCATTAACTGTATGTCCAACTGTCACGTCTAGGAATGGGAGTCTGTTGTTATTCCCCTCCTCTTTTATGAATGTTATGCCTGTTAGGATATTGTTAATGGTGTTGAATGTTTCCACTAATTTGTTCCATTTTGGGATGACAAAGGAGTCATCCACAAAGCAGACCCAAGGTTTGGGTTGAATAGATGGGAAGGCAGAGCTGGAAATGTGTTGCTAGAAAAGCGCACAAGGTCAGGCAGCATCCAAGGAGCAGGAGAATCGACATGAGAAGGGCAGGAGAAGGGCATGAGCCCTTCTTCAGGAAGGGAAGGGATGGGAAGGCAGCTTGTTCAAGTCTCTGCATTACTGTTTCCACTATGAGCCCTGTTATTGGTGATCCCACAGATGTTATGTTGACTCGTTTGTAGGTTTTGTTATAGAATGTGAAGTGGGTGGTGAGGCACAGGTCCACTAGCTTGAGGATATCTTTACTGATGAAGTTAATACTGTTCAGTGTTTGTTGTCCTCGTTTTCCTGCCAGCTATACCAGTTTTTCTTTGGACAGATCGATGTTAATTGATGTGAAAAGGGTTGTAATGTCAAAGGAGATCATTACTTCGTCCTCTTCTATCTTGGTGTCTTTGGTGTTCAGGAATTCTTGGGTGGAGTGAATGGAGTGGTGTGAATCTTCAATTAGATGTTTGAGTTCTTTGGCGAGTTTGCGTGTTGGTGTATCGATGTTTCGGGCATGAGCCCTTCTTGAGGAATGAGGAAAGTGTGCCAAGCAGGCTAAGATAAAAGGTAGGGAGGAGGGACTTGGGGGAGGGGTGTTGGAAATGCGATTGGTGGAAGAAGGTTAAGGTGAGGGTGAGGCCGGGGTGGGGGCAGAGAGGTCAGGAAGAAGATTGCAGGTTAGGAAGGTGGTGCTGAGTTCGAGGGTTGGGACTGAGACAAGGTGGGGGGAGGGGAAATGAGGAAACTGGAGAAATCTGAGTTCATCCCTTGTGGTTGGAGGGTTCCTAGGCGGAAGATGAGGCGCTCTTTCTACAACCGTCATGTTGCTATGGTCTGGCGATGGAGGAGTCCAAGGACCTGCATGTCAGCTGATTTCCTAGAGTCGCTGATATCCTGAAACATTAACATTGATTTCTCTCCACAGATGCTGCCAGACCTGCTGAGTATTTCCAGCAATTTCTGTTTGTGTTTCTGATTTCCTGTATTCGCAGTTCTTTCGGTTTTCCTTTATTTCACATCTTTGGCTTTCATTGTTGATCCAACCAAAATGTATTACATCGTATTTCTTTAGGCTAAAATTCAGCTACCACTTATTCAATCATTCCATCAACCTGCCCATGCCCATTTGAAGTCTATCACTATCTTCCTCACATTCACAATACTTCCACATTTATGTGTAATCAGTAACTTTTAAAATTGTGCCAAAACCTAGTATGTTATTATAGATCATAAAAGAAGTAGCATTCCTAAAATGAACCCAATGGAGAATCCCGTACACACATACATTCCTCCATTTTGAAAGCAACATTCATCACTACTCTGCTTCCTGTCACTCAGGCAACATTATATTTATGCTGCTAATGTCCCAATTACTCTCTGGGCTTTAATTTTGCTGACAAGCCCTTTATGTGGTATTTTATTAAATGTCTTTTACAAGTCCATCTACAGCACATCAACTGCATTATTCTCATCAACCCTACCTGTTACTTCATTTAAAAACCCAATTAAGTTAGAATAACACAGTTTACCCTCAATAAATCTCTGTTGGCTTTTCTTAATTAATCCCCATTTGTCTGATTGACTGGTAATTCTGTCCTGGATTATCATATCTGAATGCTTCTACAACAACAAGATTAAACTTGGAAAGCTTATCCCATGGAAGAGGCTCAGTATCAATTTGTTTATCCAGTAATGAAATGGCAAGATGCTTTCTTGGGTTAGTAGCAATCGATATCACAAGACTAGGTGCCAGCATGTAGATATATACAGGTTAAATACTGCGTTCTTAGCGTAAAAGACATGGGAAATTTAATCTATTTTTGTCCTGTAAAGCTTAGTGAAGAATCAATGACCACGTTTGTTAATAGAGGTAAATGTATTAGTACAACCTGTGTCGAGAAGATACTTTCCAAAAGTTACTTGGCAAATCAGTATACCCAATGCAGTACAAACTATAATTATGTTAATTTTTTGGATGATTGAAATTAAGGCTGATGAAGCATGTTGAATACTTCCCAATTTTGTCGTAATGTGAGTGGAATGCACAAAAATGGTCTCCACCTTGTCTCAGTCCAAACCCTCGAACTCAGCACCACCTTCCTAATCTGCAATCTTCTTCCTGACTTCTCTGACCCCACCTCCACTCCCCCACCCTCAGTCCGGCCTATCACCCTCACCTTAACCTCCTTCCACCTATCGCATTTCCAACGCCCCTCCCCCACGTCCCTCCTTCCTACCTTTTATCTTAGCCTGCTTGGCACACTTTCCTCATTCCTGAAGAAGGGCTCATGCCCGAAACGTCAATTCTCCTGCTCCTTAGATGCTGCCTGACCTACTGCGCTTTTCCAGCAACACATTTTCAGCTCTGATCTCCAGCATCTGCAGTCCTCACTTTCTCCTGCATGTTGGTGTGCCAGGTAGGGAGACTGTGGGTCTGAGGGGTGCCCCAAGTTTGTGTATTCTTGATAATCCGTAGAAGCATGGTGTGTTGGATCCATCTGGTTTCATATGTTGGAAGCCTGTACTTTGAATTCTCCTGATTTTTAAAATTTGGTTAGAAAGTATGAGATTTTGTTTAGTAGTTATGGAGTCTAGTCTATTGCCACCTGCTGGTATGTGTCAGTATCTGCAAGAATACCATTTACATTTTTAAGATAGTCTGATTTGTTTAAAATAGTGTTCATGCATCCCTTGTCTGCAGGAATTATTACAATGCTTTTGTCTTTTTTAAGTCTTTAAAGCATTCCTTAAGCATTAAGGGTTCCTTTTTCAGTCTGACATAGGTGCAATAGCTTGTCTTATGGTCTACTGTGTTTCCTCTGACAGACCGTTATTTTTTTAATGTGGATTCAAATGCTTCGAAGAGGTCCTTTTTACTCGGGTCTTTGTAATTGTAGTTTAACTCTCTCACTACGACTGCTTTTCAGTATCAGTAAATGGACAGTCTGAAAGATCTTTTATCCAAGCATCAGTGTTGTATGAAATGTATTTTTGTGTGAAATTTATCTAATTTCTTTTCTTCTTCTGTGTTTGTTGTTTAAAGGTTATGGTGCATTCTAATGCATTTGTCCATTCAAGGTCTGGTGTTGTATTGAACTGAGTTTTTTGGCATGAAATCTCCCAATTGTATTTTCAGAGTCGATTATGGGCATCGTTTATCGTTCCTTTAAGCATTCTATGACCTTTTGCGGGGTTTTTTTTTGACTAGTGGAATGGTGAAGGGGTAGGGGGGATGGAATGGTGGTTTGTGTTTTATACATTTAAAAAGTTCTTGATTCCTGAGGCTTTCGTGCAGGAAGAACAATTGTTCGCAGGTAGCACTCAGTCGGAAGGTGAAGGTCTCCTATCTTCGGACCAGTTTTAGCATGTTTCACCCACACGTGTTAGCGATTTTTGATGAGATTTGTAGCTCAGGTTGATGACAAGATGTCACCGTGACTAGGTAAAATCATCAGAGTGTGTCCGGTGGTATGTCCCACTTCTCTATTTGCTCTTGGTTTCTCAAGGTGGGTGATGTCATTTACGGTTCTTCTTTTTCCAAGGGCAAGTATATAGGATCTAAATCGATGTGTTTATCTCTAAAACTTCTCATGCGAGTCTTTGTTTCGGCTGCCTCGGATGTGCGTGTTTAGATTTAGATTACATTACGGCATGGAAACAGGCCCTTCGGCCCAACAAGTCCACACCGAACCGCCAAAGCGCAACCCACCCATGCCCCTACATTTACCCCTTACCTAACACTTAGGGCAATTTAGCACGGCCAATTCACCTCCTGCACATCTTTGGACTGTGGGAGGAAACCGGAGCACCTGGGAGGAAACCCACGCAGACACGGGGAGAACGTGCAAACCCCACAATCAGTCGCCTGAGGCGGGAATTGAACCCAGGTCTCAGGCGCTGTGAGGCAGCAGTACTAACCCCTGTACCACCGTGCCGCCCATGTTGTCCCAGTCAAAGTGGTATCCTTCTTTGTGTGTACAGAAACACTGGCATCACTACTAGGAAAACGAGGTCCACAAATACCAGTCAGCATCAACTTCATCAGGAAAGACAACATCTTCAAGCTAATGGAACTGTGCATCATCACCCACTTCACATTCAATAACAAACCCTACAAACAAGTCAACAGAACACCCATGGGATCACCAATATCAGGGCTTAGAGCAGAAGTGGTAATGCAGAGACTTGAACAAGCTGCCCTCCCATCTATCCAACCCAAACTTTGGGTCTGCTATGTGGGTGACATCTTTGTCAGCCGAAAATGGAACAAATTAGAGGAAATAGTCAATCCCATCACTCATATCCAGCCAGACATAAAATTCACAAAAGCAGAGGAGAATAACAACAGACTCCCATTCCTAAACGTGAGAGTTGAACATACAGTTAACGGAGAGCTTCAAACCAGTGTCTACAGAAAAACAACAAAGAGAACAAATACTTAACTTCAAAAGCAATCATCTCAACACCCACAAACAGAGCTGCATCAAGTCATTATTTCAACAAGCTACATCACACTGCAACACCCAAGAACTACAAACAGAAGAAAAATATCTATACAACATTTTCAAGAAAAACGGGTACGTAATGAACATAATCCACCGATTCCTCAAATAAACCCAAACAAGCAGAAAACCCAAACAAGCAGACAACACAACCAAAAACTATAGCCACGCTACCTTGCATCAAAGGCATAACAGAAATGACTTCCAGAGTACTCAGACCTCTTAGCATCATGGTAGCCCACAAACGTACCGACACACTTAAACAGCAATTAATGAACCTAAAGGACCCATTAGATGCTACCAGCAAAATTAATGTAATTTACAAGATACCATGCAAGAACTGTAAAAACATACTATATCTGACAAACAAGCAGGAAACTTGCCATCAGGATACATGAACATCAACAAGCCACCAAAAGACACGACCCACTGTCACTAGTTTCCATACATTGACTGGGACAACACACTCATCCTAGGACAGGCATGAGAATTCTTAGAGGCATGGCAATCTAACCAGATCTCCATCAATGATCACATTGATTTAGATCCCATCTACCTTCCTTTGGGGGAAAAAAAATGAAATGACATCACCCACCTTAAGAAACCAAGATCTATAAATAGAGAGGTGGGACATACCACCAGCGCTTCACTGGAGACTCTCACTGATGATGTTACCTAGTCATGGTGACAAAACGTCTGAAAACAAACCTTCTAGCTCAGCGAGCTAACTTACAGGCTTATCATCAACCGGAGCTACAAATCTTCTCAAAAGTCATTAATATTGTGTGCAATTTTAGTCTCATTTGAGAAAAGATATACTTGCCATTTTTTTCAAAAGTGCAGAGGTTTGAGATTTACCTTTGGAATTGTATTTAAAGGAGAGATTGAAGAAGCTGGGTCATTATTTTCTGGAGTTTCAAATAAAAAAAAGGTGATTTCATTAAATTCTTAGAGTGTGACAGTAAATATAATAGAATGTTTCCCTGACTTCTGATTCTAGAACCAGGAGACAATCTCAAAGACAAAACCGGTTAAGATTGGAATGAAGGAGTTCCTCCTGCTCAAAGTGGAGAAATCTTTAGAATTCTCTCACCAGAGGGCTGCGAAAGTGCCAACAGTGAGCAGGTTCAACCAGAAATGACTTTAGTGGATTATGGAAATACAGAGGAACTTCAACCATCCAGCATTCGATTAACCGAATTTTGGATTATCCAGACAAGATCACAAGCTCGCAATGCTTGGCGAACTATGTTATCCGGCAATCGATTATCTGGAATTCGACTAACCAATTGAAATACTCCCTGACTGTTCCTTCAGGTTCCTTTGTAATGTGTGACAGTAGCATTGTGATGAACATTGTCGATGATATTGAACAGCAGGACAGACTCTATGGGTTGAACAGCTTACTCTTGTTCTGTGTCCCATGCTACACAGATACTGCAGTATAGATTGTGGATCTACAGTTGTCTTTTCTTCCCTTCAGTTCAACCATAATTGATCCCCTTAAACAGAGATATATACTGGTATTCTGAAGCTTTTTTTAAAGTCTGTATAACATTTGAATGCATAAACATGCTCAAATTATATCCAAAGCCACCTCCAATCTGGTTTGTGAGCAGATACAATGTAAGTAACATATTGCATTATTTTTGAAGCCTTTTGTTAATAAGGGAGTAAAAGCAAGATTTTTATCTGCTTTATCCAAGTTGCCTAACTCCACGTAAAAAGAAACATACTGTATACGGCAAGTGCTTATATTGATTTTCCTGCTCCTCGGATACTGCCTGACCTGCTGTGCTTTTCCAGCACCACATTCTTGACTCTAATCTCCAGCATCTGCAGTACTCGCTTTTGCCTATTTTAAGCACTTCATACTTGCTCTCTTCAAAGCTCAAGACCACCCAAGGGTCAAACTTCTATCTCAAGGAGGAAATATATATATGTAAAATTGATAGAATTACAGGAAAATTATCTCTTGCACATTGAGAATATTTAATACTAATTCATGTCAAGCTCAAACCTGTTATACAGTGACATATTCCCACCCAAATTATGCAGATTTCGGTAACCAGATGGACAAAGATGCATACTATCCTGACCTACAAAGCGGGAATTGCCTAAGAAGTTTAAATTTCTGATGGCAATTAACCGGTGCCTGGAATCCTCAGGTTTCCAATTCTGACTTTATGGTTTTCAGTCATTTCACTGGTATTTACCCAGAACAGGTTGAGAATTTAAACCAGCTCTCACTCCTGGGTTACCATAAAACTTAACCCCACCCAAACCAACAGATCTTTCCAATCACTTACACATCTCCAACCAAACTTTACCACCTGACTCTCCATACCCCTTCACTCACTGAAGTAGCACACTTAGCTTCTCAACAGAGGCTTAATTAGTGGAAGATGACAGATATTGCTGTAAAAGAAAAAGGGGGAAAAGTGGATCTTACAAAAGGTTTAGTCTTAACCTCTACCTCTCTCCATAGTTAGCTGCATTCTGACAGAATGGATTCTGCATTGGTGGTCAGGCCAAAAACACTTCAAGAAAAAAGGATTCTGACCCAGAATGGAATGACTGTGGCTACTTACCCAATTATTTTTCTTGATCTACATACACTTTTTTTCCATAATACAATGACTACATTTTAAAAGATCAAGTTATAAAACAAGGTCTGAGATCAAGAAAGGCATTAATAAATAGATTTACAGCATAGTGGCTCAGTGGTTAGCATTTCCTTCTCAGCGCTAAGGAGCCAGGTTCAATACTAGCCTTGGGCGACTGTGTGTGGAGTTTGCATATTCTCCCAGTATCGGAGGGGGTTTACTCTGGGTGCTTCAGTTTCTCCCACAGTCCAAAGATGTGCAGGTTAGGTGGATTGGCCATGGGAATTTCAGGGATAGGGTAGGAAAACATGGATCTAGATGGGATGTTCTTCAGAGGGTCGGTGTGGACTTGTTGGGCTGAATGGCCTGTTTCCATACTGTAGGGATTCTATGATTCTGAAATGGGAACACCACTGTTGAGGTGAAAGCCAGCCCAGAGCACCAGTTAGTCTTTTTAATTTAAGGTTCAGATTTTGTACTGCCTACTGGTACCCTCGTCAGTATTCATCTAAAATAGATGGAATACCACAAGGGTTTACTGCCTAGTCAGGTCTATTTGACTATCACTTTCCAAGGGAATATATTAAAAACAGATAAAACAGTAGCTGATATCCCACATCAACTGTAGCCAAACAGTTGCTTTGCTGTAATTTTAGTTGGGTCTGCAGCATTGGCAAGTACATGATACTTTCACTTTATTAAATTCAAGTTACAAAACAAAACAGCCACAACTATTTGCTACAAAATACATTTACTGCAATTTTAAACAAAGTTTAATTGTATTTATTATATAATAAAATACAATGTGATACTTCATATCAAAATAGAAAATAGCTTTATAAAACTGTACTTATACTTTTAAAAAAGAACCAATCCTACAAAATAAGCAGGTAAAAGTTTATGATGCTTATTTTAGTATCCATAAGATAATCAGAACACATTGCTAGGACAGTAAAGGTCAACCACATACAGGCAGTTCTTCTATAACGTGTTGGTTGAGTTGTTGTGCAACTCCGCATTTTGGAAGAATTGCGCTTTAGAAACAGTGCTTAAAAAGTGATGGTGATGTAATTGCATTATGGCCCAACACGACTTGAAAAATTCACGCTTCAGAAACAGTGTCCCCAATTAGTCAATCATGTTACAGCAAATTCACATTAACGAAACATGCATTATAGCAGAACGACCTGGAAGTTAAAATTAGAAGGAAGCAAGTTCCATTCCCTAATTAAAAAGGGAATGGGTTGATTCGTATTTATTACCATTCAATTGCTTTTTGTTTGTTTTACCTAGTACTTACCCATTGAATTCAAAACTTGAAAGTTATTTCTAAATCCTGTACTAAAACCAACATACGCAAATACAAGTGAAACGAGCAAGAATATACCTCAAGTCTCAGTGAATCTGCTCCATTGTACCCCATGATCCTATCACTGGCATCAACTCCTCTTTCTTACCTGCTGCCTGATATCCCTGGTCTCCTGAGATAGCAAAGAAAATCGAAGCCTTAAAGTATTCTGCAATGGAAATCCACAATTCCCTGGTGTTCGAGAATTACAAAGATTCACATCTCAAAAGTTTAGTTTTTTTTCCTCATCTCAGTCCAAAATAATCTACCCCCTCTCCTGAAACTCTGCCATGTTTCAGATTCGCTGACCAGTGGAAGTAATCTCTCTGCAGCAAGCTTATCAAATCCAAAATCAACACTTTTTTCTGAATCCCAAAGAAAATAGGGCTCATCATGCCAGTACCAATTTAGTGAAGCTTTGCTGTACCAGCTTCTCTTTTACAGGATTTATGAATATCCTCACTTAGAGAGAGAGAGAGCACAACACTGCACAGAAGCCCAACACACTAATGGGAAGACCCATACTTCTGTACTTCCAATTCTCTTGCAATAATGGCCACTTGTTCTCCTATTTCCCTGTACAAGCACAGAGGTATCTTTGAACACCAGCATTTATAATTTTCACACCTTCCAGAAGTTATCTTCCCTTGGCTATTCTTGCACAGTATGTCAGTAACTCCACACATCCCACATTAGATTTCATCTGCCAGCTTGCTGTCCACTCAATTAACTTGTCTATAACTCAGTCTGTATCCTCCCTAGTAAATAGTGGAGATCTCAATACCAATACTTGTTAGCAAGTTGAGAAGATTTGTAGCTCAGGTTGGAAGTTTCGGGATGTAGGTTTGCTCAGTGAGCTGGAAGGTTCGTTTCCAGACATTCCATCACCCTACTAGGTAACATCTTCAGTGGGCCTCTGGGTGAAGCATTGTTGATGATTCCTACTTTCCACTTATATGTTTGAGTTCTTTGGGTTGGTGATGTCATTCCCTGTTCTTTTTCTCAGGGGGTGGTAAATCGGGTCCAAGTCGGTGTTTGATAGAGTTCCAGTTGGAATGCAATGCTTCTATCAACAAACACATTGACTTGGACCCAATTTACCACCCCCTGAGAAAAAGAACAGGAAATGACACCAACCCAAAACATATAAATGGATTCTTTGGGTTGGTGTCATTTCCTGTTCTTTTTCTCAGGCGGTGGTAAATTGGGTCCAAGTCAATGTGTTTGTTGATAGAGTTCCAGTTGGAATGCAATGCTTCTATCAAACACCGACTTGGACCCGATTTACCACCCCCTGAGAAAAAGAACAGGGAATGACATCACCAACCCAAAGAACTCAAAACATATAAGTGGAAAGTAGGAATCATCAACAGTACTTCGCCCAGAGGCCCACTGAAGATGTTACCTAGTAGGATGACGAAACTTCTGGAAATGAACCTTCCAGCTCACCGAGCAAGCCTACATCCAAGACCAATACTTGTGGCACTTCAAGTCACAGCCTACATACAAAAATGCCATTTTGATCCATTAGAGAATCCTCTATCCATCTTAATATCTTAAACCTGTTGGACGATAACCTGGTGTCATGTGATTTTTGAGCCCAGTCCCACACTGGCATCTCCACATCATGGTTACCACAGTTCTGTGAGCCCTTACCTTGCCATTAACCTTTCCTGTGACAGTTTATTAAAACCTTTTTAGAAATCAAAGTATACTACATAGAAGGTTCCACATCATCCATCCAATTAGTCATTTCTTCAAAACATTAATGGATTTGTAAAAAGGATTTCTCTTTCAAGCATGTTAACATGTTCTAATGAAAGTTAATACTTAATAAGACTCTCCCATTTCCCAACAACTGTTGTTGTACCGTGTTCCCAGTTTTCCTTTCTTTCCTGAAATAGTTATATTTGTGAACTTTCCACCCTAATTCACCCATTTTACTGTACCTGGCAATATTAGTGAATGGCATGTTACAAAAAGTGCATTTAATAGACTTTTGCAAAACTATTTCTTCAAAGATCAGTTGTAATCTCTTGAAATTCCTTAAGTGAAATAAAAAAAAAAGACGAGTAGAAAACCCATGCACCATAATCTTAGATGTTACAAATATATTTACTAGAGTTTTTGAATGTTTCACGTTTAACCTTGTGGCAGTGATTATGTAGCCAAGGTAAAAGCTATAAAGTTGAGCTTTGAGATACATTTTTACAATTCATAGTTTGTGGCTTGTAAAATGAGCTAAACAAAAATCCATGCCACTTTTTTTTTTTTTAAGTGTTACATAGCGTTGTTTTAGAAGTAACTTATAAGTAAAGCACAAGAGAAAAAGCTTTGAAACTTAATCCAAAAACCATTGAAATTGCATTTATTTATACAGACAGGTTCAGTCCTTTCCACATCCAAGTCTCTTCCCTTCAGAGAAAGGCCACAACATTCCACAGTAAAAAGTTTTAACAAATTCTCAGTACACAGGTTTGTTAAAAATGCAAAAAAACTCATCTTCACATTGTATTCATTGAATGCCATAAAGAAATCATCTGAAAAAGAAAGACGACTTAATTTGGAAATTACATACAATGAAAGCGATTATATTTTAAACAAAATTATATTTTGTTACACAAAATGAGAGAACAGGACTGCAACATATTTTCTGCACAAAAAGGTGGTGGTTCCTAATGTAAACTACCTATTTTTTTGCAAAGAATATTACACCCAGTTCCAAATTGCCATTCTAACATACTTAGGTTGATGTTGCATTATGTAAACAAAAAATCAAATGATTAAGACATAGCAGTTATCTTGAAGTCTCAACCTTTTTCAGATAAACACTCTGCATTCATATTGTTTAGAATGTCACCTGAATTATTTTATTGAATTCCATCTTTTCAAGCTTTATCACAGTTATTTCAAATTGATGCAGTACTGTGTAAATCAGCTTAGACTAGGCGCTCAAGTGTATTATGGAGTATAACTAACTAATTGGGGTAAAGCTAATATCCAAATTGTACCAGTATGGTATCAAAGTTGAGACCCTCCATCCAGACATGAAAAAAAATTCTAAAAATTATGTAGAATTACATAAGTAACAAATTTGAGGGAAGGGTAATTTTACATGAAAACAAGATTGAGCATAGTGTACACAAACAAGGCATAAACATTGAAAACACAATGAAACTTACAGTAAAATTAGCATCAAATCATGTACTGTGAAGAAGTCCAGTAAAATCTGTACTTCAAACTTAGAAAAATCAGAATGCAAGCTGTAGATTTAGTCCAGCAAGATGGGATGACAAAGCAGTTGAACACACGTGCTAGTTCTAAATGGAAATGAACCTAAAAAACAAAAACTATGCCTAATTTTCAGAGAAGCTGCAAGTTAAAAAACAAAGTTGAAAACTTGAGTTATGCTTTTGTAACAAAAGTATACTAGCCCTCCCCTTCCTATCAGTTTGTGGCCCTTTGACAAGGCAACCATTAGTTGTTCAACTTGAAGCCTATGACCAGTGGAGTGCTACAAGGATCAGTGCTGGGTCCACTACTTTTCATCATTTTATATAAATGATTTGGATGTGAACATAAGAGGTATAGTAAGTTTACAGATGACACCAAAATTGGAGGTGTAGTGGACAAGGAAGGTGGTTACTTCAGATTACAATGGGATCTTGATCAAATGGGCCATAGGCAGAGGAGTGGCAGATGGGAATTTAGATAAGTGTGAGGTGCTGCATTTTGGGAAAGCAAATCTTAGCAGGACTTATACACTTAATGGAAAGGTACTAGGGAGTGTTGCTGAACAAAGAGACCTTGGAGTGCAGGTTCATAGCTCCTTGAAAGTGGAGTCGCAGGTAGATAGGATAGTGAAGGAAGCATTTGAAATGTTTTCCTTTATTGGTCAGAGCATTGAGCATAGGAGTCGAGAGGTCATGTTGCTGCTGTACAGGATGTTGGTTAGGCCACTTTTGGAATATTGCATACAATTCTGGTCTCCTTCCTCTCAGAAGGATGTTGTGAAACTTGAAAGAGTTCAGAAAAGATTGACAAGGGTGTTGCCAGGCTTGGAGAATTTGAGTTATAGGGAGAAGTTGAACCGGCCGGGGCTATTTTCCCTGCAGCGTCAGAGGCTGAGGGGTGGCCTTATAGAGGTTTATAAAATGAGGGGCATGGGTAGTATAAATAGAGAATCTTTTCCCTGGGATGGGAGAGTCCAGAGCTATAGGGCATTAGGCTTACAGTGAGAGCGGAAAAGATATAAAAGGGACCCAAGGAGCAACTTTTTCCACACAGAGGATTGTGCGTGTATGGAATGAGCTGCCAGAGGAAGTGGTGGAGGCTGATGCGTTTTAAATGATGAAATTGTATCTGGATGGGTATATGAATAGGAAGGAGTAAGAGGTTATGGGCCAGGTGCCAGCAAGTGGGACAAGATTAGTTTCAGATATCTGGTCAGCATGGACAAGTTGGACTGAAGGGTCTGTTTCTGTGGTGTACATCTGAATCTAATACTCAAATCCATTCTTAAATCTGTTCAGCTGTAGCCAAAGAATCACCTACACTGGCTTCTGTTTCCACTCCTGCATCATTCTCTCTGGTCCCTAAAGAGATTGCTGGCCTCCTATTTCTCCTAAATGTTGTCCCTCGGCATCAAGAAAAACATTAGCAGTTTCCACGTATCGAATAATATTTAACTCTACCTTCCCATTACTTATTGTCTCCCATTGTCTCATTTGTCATGCTGATTGTCCAACAACAAACACTAAGCAGAAATTTCCTTTCACTCAATGAAAAGTTGAAGACCACAAACCCATTTGCTAGTCACCATCTCCATCTTTCTCACTAACCACTGTGAGATTATTATTATTCAAACTGTTTCACCATCATTAATCATATGTCGGTAGCTTCACTAAAATACCCATTTCCACCTCCAAAACCATGCCTGCCGCCACACCTACTTCAGCTCATAGATGTGGTAGCAGGCATGGTAGTGGAGGTGGAAATGAGGTTTTTGTTAGCTGCGGCCTAATTTAAAATGAAATACTAGTTCTCATCTGAATCAAATGTTAAAACTGAAGTTGGATTAACTTGTTGTAAAAGACTTATAATTATTCACATGCCCAGAACTACCTCTTTCTGAAAATAAACTAACCTGTATATACTGGGTCCTATTCAAACCAAATGAGTAACACAAGTCTGTAATGCTAAATCTAAATTTATTAAACCAGAAAATAAGTACCAAATGTTCAAAAGATTAGTGAACAGCACTAACAGCCAGGTTAAAATTGGAATAACTTGGAACTCAATTTGAATTTTGTTGTAGTCTCGCATAACAATATCACCCATAGCAAGTACTGGTCTACCAAGAATTATTACTGTATTTTTAATTCAACTTGCTCCTTTTAATAAGCTTCAGGCTGCAGGGTAAAGTGCATACCTCTACTAATACCTTAATAAATGTACTGGTACATGCTTCACACAGATTGTTCATACTCAAATTATATTTGAACCTTTTTTGTTTTCTATATTGAAAATGGTATTTACAAATCAAAAATTAGCAAGTGAAGGAGTTTGGAATATACTTTTAAGTACTTTCACAAATATATACATTTGCTTCTATTTAAAAAACATAATCAACATCGTTCCTGTTTGTGCAGTTGTGAGGAAAGCATACCAATAGTTCACTGCTTGAAACTAACCTTGCTTCCTAAAGCTTTGTGTGCCTTAATAAAAACTAGAGCCAAAGTTACACCCTTTCCTTTATTTTTGAAAAGGTAATCCCCAGAAATCTAGTCCAGTCATTTAAATATAAAATTGTTGTCTACAGTACTTCAAAAGGGCATTACCCCCTTTGTAACCACATTTGCCTTACATGAGAACAATTTGCTTCTGTGCAATTAGACTATACCAAAAGAATTATGCAGTTAACATGAAATCCACTGGGGGGAGAAAAATGACTGCATGCAGGAGTACAACACAAGATAGACTTGCAGCAGTAGAGAACTCATTAATTGACTGAGTGTGGATTGGAAACCATTATGTTGAGTGTTACAATTGCCTAAATGTCTGAGCCTCTTTTGGTGTAGTGGTAGTGTCCCTACCTCTGGGACAGGAAATCCAGGTTCAAGTCCCACCTGCTCCAGAGGTGTGTAATAATGTCTTAGGACAGGTTGACTGGAAAATCCATACAACTGCCTTAAAACAGTTCAGCAGTGTGAGTCTTTAGTGGTTCACAACAGGCAGTCTGATTGTATCAACCAGCCCATGTTTGCAAAGCTCAGAACATGGTGCCCAACATTAGTTATAATTCCATGACTGATCACCACTTACTAAAAAATCCTGAGTGTGCTCAGATCAAAATAATCCCCAATTTAAGATATTTGGGCTCACATGGAGTCTCATGCTTACACACTGTGGAAGCTACACATTGAGCAGG
The DNA here is from genome assembly GCF_004010195.1 of Chiloscyllium plagiosum. NCBI lineage: Eukaryota > Metazoa > Chordata > Chondrichthyes > Orectolobiformes > Hemiscylliidae > Chiloscyllium > Chiloscyllium plagiosum. Next base: position 22,139,654 of record NC_057735.1, read on the forward strand.
GCTACATCTTTGGGAAACAGAATTGCTCACTAAATTCTATCTCTTTCTTTCACTAAATAAAATACTCTGGGAATGACAGTCCCTGCCACATTCATCACAGAGCCTTGACTAGAGTTGCCTTGCCTGGTTGGAATTTAAACCAAGTTTGGGGGTTAAATGTTCCTGGATGTATTCTTCACAGCAGAGTTCACTTCAGCACCAGTTCTCAGACTGTTTAAATTGAGGTTTGGTATTTTTGAAGTTCTGTCTTAATGAGTGCATGACAAAGGTTTGAAAGCATGTGCCTTTTTTAGCAACATTCAACCAAACTCATTATTAATTGAATTGGCTTGTGTGCAAACAGAAGAGAGATTCCAAAGTGATTCAAGTAATGAGTTGTTTCTTTCACAAAGTTCCATAAAACGCTCAATAACTTTAAACCTATTGATGAAACATTACCTTTTTACAACATTACTTGAAGTTGTTTTCTTCGGCTGAGACCTAATTTGGCTTGCTGAAGTATATGTAGTGGAACTCAGATGCTTAGTTGAAGTAACTGAAAGAAACAGGAAAGTAATCTACCATAAGATGGAATAAAATGACTGCAGCCTCAAATACAGCAGAATCGTAGTTAAGGAAAGAAACAATAGTATTTTCTCCTCCCTTCTCAAAGGAAGCACTATGTTTATTGTTCCATTGAATATTTAAGCATTAAATTTTAATACATCATTTGCACTGGAAAGTTAATCCAGACATTGGGAATATATATTATAGCGGAGGAAGAAATTCTTCTGCCGCAAGTCACTAGATAGGTATGCCTCTTTCAATTTTACAATCGATTGTTTTTGGGGGAAAACTAGATATTTCTCACAAAAAACCCTTTTACCTGTGGTTTTGTACTGTCTTTCTGATACTTTCCCTTTAAGTACAGCTGAACTGGCTCTTTCATTTTTATTACCAGTGCGAATAGATGGGACAGATCCGGGTCTCAATCGGTTTACAGGAGGGATTTTGCTTGGTGGCTGTATTTCATTGATCTCCTTGTTCGAAGCTTTGTTAGCACTTGGGAGTAGCTTCATGTTGGTGTCAGCAGAGAGTTTAAAAGAGATTGATGAACAATGCATATTGGCTTCTGATATCATTGAGGCTTTCTCTCTACTTTGTTTGTTATGCAAGACAGTACTCTTTCCAGAACGATTCTCTGGATTGTTTAATGATGCACCTATTAAGACAGTAAAAAAAAAATTTTCTTCCCTCCAACATTTGTCTGGGTGTATGTCAGTCAGCAAGCATTTACAATTTAATTCAATTTTAAAACCTTCTGCTACCACACAACAGACAAGTTACTGTAAAAATCAAGACAACAATCGACAAAAGGAACTGATTTATGCAATCAGTGACAAAATGAATTAAACCAGAATGACTAAATACTGTCAACCATTTTCTGGGTCTGCTTAAAACTATGTTGCTGTGAATATCAATTATTTTAGTTGAGTAACATAGATTTAATCATGTTTTCTCTGCATGAGATCATAGAGTCATTGAGATGTACAGCATGGAAACAGACCCTTCGGTCCAACCCGTCCATGCCAACCAGATATCCCAACCCAATCTAGTCCCAGCACCCAATCCATACCGCTCCAAACCCTTCCTATTCATATACCTATCCAAATGCCTATTAAAATGTTGCAATTGTACCAGCCTCCACCACTTCCTCTGGCAACTCATTCCATACACGAACCACCCTCAGTGAAAAAGTTGCCTCTTAGATCTCTTTTATATCTGTCCCCTCTCACCCTAAACCTATGCCCTCTAGTTCTGGACTTCTCCGCCCAGGGAAAAGATTTTGTCTATTTATCCTATCCATGCCCCTCATGATTTCATAAACCTTGGAGGTCGCCCCTCAACTGCTGACACTCCAGGGAAAACAGCCCAAGCCTATTCACCTTTCCCTATATCTCAAATCCACTAACCCTGGCAAAGTCTTTGTAAATCTTTTCTGAACCCTTTCAAGTTTCACAACATCTTTCCAATAGGAAGGAGACCTGAATTGCACACAATATTCCAAAAGTGGCCTAACTAATATCCTGCACAGCCATAACATGACCTCCTATTTTCTGTAGTCAATACTCTGACTAATAAAGGAAAGTATAGCAAACGCCTTCTTCACTATCCTATCTACCTGCGACTCCACTTTCAAGGTCTCTTTGTTCAGCAACGCTCTCTAGGACTTTACCATCAAGTATACAAGTCCTACTAAAGATTTGCTTTCCCAAAATGCAGCACCTCACATTTATCTAGATTAAACTCCATCTGCCACTTCTCAGCCCACTGGCCCATCTGATCCAGATCCCTTTGTAATCTAAGGTAACCTCCTTCACTGTCCACTACACCTCCAATTTTGGGGTCATCAGCAAACTTACTAACTATACCTCTTATACTCACATCCAAATCACTTATATAAAATGAAGAAAAGTAGCACCAATCCTTGTGGACACAGGCCTCCAGTCTGAAAAACAACCCTCCACCACCACCCTCTGTCTTCTACCTTGGAGCCAGTTCTATATCTAAAATGGCGAGTTCCCCCTGTTTTCCATGAGATCTAACCTTGCTAACCAGTCTCCCATGGGGAACCTGGTTGAACCCTGCTGAATCAATCCGCCATGTTACTTCTTCAAAAAACTCAATCAAGTTTGAGAGACATGATTTCCCACGCACAAAAGTCATACTGATGATCTCTAATCAGTCCTTACCTTTCCAAATACATGTACATCCTGTCTCTCAGGATTCCCTCCAACAACTTGCCCACCAGTGATGTCAGACTCACTGATCTATAGTTCCCTGGCTTGTCCTTACCACCCTTCTTAAACAGTGGCACCACGTTAGCCAATCTCCAGTCATCCGGCACCTCAGCTGTGACTATCGATGATCTAAATATCTCAGTAAGAGGTCCAGCATTCGTTTCCCTAGCTTCCCACAGAGTTCTAGGGTACACCTGATCAGGTGCTGGGGATTTATCCATTTGTGTTTCAAGACATCCAACATTTCCTCCTCTGTAATATGGACATTTTTCAAGATGTCACCATCTATTTCCCTACATTCTATATCTTCCATGTCCTTTTCCACATTAAATACTGATGCAAGATACTAGTTTAGTATCTGCCCCATCTCCTGCGGCTCCACACAAAGACCGCCTTGCTGATCTTTGCGTGGACCTATTCTCTCCCTAGTTACCCATTTTATCCTTAATGTATTTGTAAAAATCCTTTCGATTCTCCTTAACTGTATTTGCCAGTTATCTCATGTCCTGTTTTCGCCCTCCTGATTTCTCTCTTAAGTATACTCCTACTGTCTTTATACTCTAAGGATTCACTCGATCTATCTTATCCATACCCGACATAAGCTTCCTTCTTTTTCTGAACCATACCCTCAATTTCTTTAGTCATCCAGAATGTAAATGACTAAAACATCCTTGAGAACACTTACCTTTGGTTTGCTTTAGACTGCCTGTAGAAGACAAGGGTGCGTGCAATGAATCCTTTTTTGAATATTGATAGGGTTTAGATGGAGATAGTGAATGCATATTTCCTTTCCTGTTAAAACCAGATGGAAGTTTCAAACCAGATGGTTTGGAAAGCATTGACTGCTACAAGAGGAGGAAAAATTATTTTAGTGCGTGTTCGAATAGAGAGGAAAAACATTTGCTTAGTTTTCCCATCAGTGAATTAATAGTTGTTAAATGGAGTAATAAAACAGCAGCAAATGGTAATTTGTGGTATTAGTGCAAACGTTTAGCTGTTAGCTTGAAAATTGAACTAAAGCAAAACTATTTTCCTACTGGAAAGCACAGCATGATTTTGGTGACAGAAATGGTGATAGTAGCAATTATTTTAGCAATTCTACTCTCTTTAAATACATAAATTATATTTCTGTATATCTAATATGCTCAAAACTAAGTGAAATATAGCACCTTCTTAACAGCAGCTTGCTTGATTTCTGTTGATAGGTTACCTTCCTTTGTTTGCATTGGTTTGGTGGTGGTTATTCGTTCAGATTCACTGGTCAAACCTATTCTGCTGTTGCTGATTTCATGTTCAATGGAATGTGCATGTCCGGTGTTAGTGATTGGGCTGTTTTCATTTATAACCTGAAGATTCACAGAAGGAAGAAGAGCTTTATTTGGACTATCCAACACAAAAAATGTATCTCTCCTTGGACTTCGAGGACTTTTTTTACATGTTCTGTCATCTTGCAAAAGTCTGATTTTGGCTTTGGATTCTTTTTCCAATTTTGATCGATCATTGCAACTTCTGTCCTCTCTTCCCTGAATTTTTGCATTTTCCTTTTCCTTCAAAGCACATTTTTCAAATTGATTTGCCAGACGATTCGCTTCCTTTACTATTTCTACCAGTTTTTCTGCACTTAGCGGACTCCACTTCAGCACAGCTTCATTTGTTTTCTGCTGATTTCCATTATTATAGTTCACATCAATTCCCATAGCAACACACCTCTCAGAGTGCTTGACTGGAGCAATTAAAACTTCTTCAGGGTCATTTTCAAGCAATGATTCTTGGCTGTAAGAGTAGTAAAATATGAATGGAGCTAGAGAGTGAACCATTTCGCTATATGCAATTTACTTGATCAATAACTGAAATCTCCCAACACTATTAGAAAATACCCTATACTTATACAGGTTTACAAAATCATGAGGTGCATAGATAAGGTGAATAGCAAAAAAGGTATTTTCCTTAGGGTAGGGAAATTCAAAATGAGGGGGCATATTTTTAAGATGGGTGAAGATAGATTTAAAAGGGACCCAAGAGTCAACATTTGCATACAGAGGGTGGTTCAAATGTTGAATGATCTGCCAGGCGGAGTGGCAGAAGCAGTTACAACATTTAAGAATTATTTGGATAGGTACACAAACAGCAAAAGTTTAGACGGGTATTGGCCAAATGCAGGCAAGTGGAACTAGTTTAGTTTGGGAAACTTTGGCATAGATGAATTGAACTGAAGAGTCTGTTTCTGTGCTGTATGACTCCATAACTTCTAATACATTTTAAAAGGAAGTTTGAATAGACAAAACAAAAACCAAATACTAGAAATATGAAACAAAAATAAACTAAGTTGAACTACAATGATATAAGTCGTGCAGTGTCAGAAAGATTAAAAAAGTATATAAGAACAAAAGATACCCCAAACATTATTAATAGTCAATTATTTATGAAATGAACAATAGGAGGACACAAAGCATAAACAGACGTTTCACTGCACTGCTTAGTTGCACTAAATACAATAGGACAAATGTATGGCACTTAGAGAAAAAGTGTAAGTTGTACACAAGATGTGCAATTACAAACTTTTATTAAAAAATGGTACCTACTGTTTTAAATGCTGATAACTAAAACATGGTCCCAGAACTTGCTTCACCGGTAAAGTGGCAAAAACTGCATTTCCAAAGTGATAAGCACTATTACAATACACAATATAACAAATCAGTTAGCTTTTACCTTTCAGATGGGAAACCAATTGCAAAATCCAATGTTTCTTCAGTTATGAAGTTAGAATCTGGCAGGAAAAGAAAATATTATTTGTGCTTCAAATTACTGTACAAAAATTAGTCATAATTTAAATGCTAAATTTAAAAAGTTTTACAAATAAAAAAGGATGTCAAGAGGCAGCTTGCAAAACCAGATTTAAAATGCAAAGTGCAGTTGCTGTTCTTCCACAGGGGGCAATCAGTGCATGCTAATAGTACATAGCAAGGCTCCAAATAAAAGTGAATGCAGTAACAAGATAGTCAGTTAGCTAACCACGATAAAAAGGGAGGGGGGGGGGGGGCAAAGAGGAGGGATACGAGAGAAATGGATATTGTTGGCAAGATTTGTAATCATTACCTATTCTCATGAAAAGGTCCTATTCTTGGATCATGGCAATTGACATGGTGAAAATACTCTCAAAAACATTGCAATGGATACCCTATCTAGCAATTATTCAGAATTCACAGAGGATCAGGATCAAACTTGCTTACGTACCTTGAAAATTACAAGAACTCTACACTTCAATTGCTATGCTGCATGACTGAGTAACGGAATAGAAGGTAAAAGACCCAAAGAACATAAATGGAACCAATTACATATCAGCAAAGAGCCAAAATTAATGAAATTAGAAACAGACATAATAGGGTAATTCCATAATTGATCTGCATCATGAGCATAACAAACCTTCAAATAACAAATGGAAAAGATTACACCAACCCATTGCCTTCATGTTGCTTTACCCTCAAGTTATACATAATACCCATAATTCACAATGCATCTTTCAATACACAAAAACACCTAAAAAAAAGTTTTTCTAAAAGCTGCATGACAAAAAAAAGCAACAAGGACACAAAACAACGGTGTTTAAAAGGGACTGAAAGGGAAGTGGGGAGGCAGAACTCCTCAGGAAGGTGCATCAGAAAGCAGGTTTTGTACTGCTGCCAATGGTAATGTGAAAAGGATGGCAGAGTGGTGAAAAGACCATAGTTTGTTAAGTATACCACGTTGCAGAGATGGACAGTGGGGTTTAAAGGTAGTTATATTGTTCAAATTTGTTGATGTCTGCTTGCCTATAAAAGCACACAGGACAGTTCAGCCATGACCTTGTATAGCTTGCAATTCACAGGCAAGGCAGCAAAAGAAATAAATTAACTAGGCCTTCACCTTAAGCAAAGAAAATACTAAGGTTCATGCTCACTATGGAGAATATTCATGAGAGCTTACAGAGAGTAGACAGGTTGGTGGATTGGCTAAGCCCAGATCTAAAGGAAGAAGCTACTGTAACAATTGTTGTACAAACAAGCAGCAAGTTTGTAAGCGTAGAAAAAGAATTTTCCAAGATATGGAATATCCATTGACTAAAAATAAAAGCTGTTATAAACAGGAGTTTGTAGTTTTCGGTTAAACCATTGTGCAAAAATTACAAGAAAGCTCAGGCTAGAGTTGCCAAGTCCTAAACCTTACAAGACAGTCATGAAAATGTTTGGAGTTAGTCCAAAGAAAGTGGATAAGCTTTAATATCTGACAAACACCCAAAGATTTTCTTTCTTATTCCGTCTCGACTCATCCCACACAAGAAAAAAAAAAGGCAAGTTCAGTGAAGGATTTAAGTAGCATTTGCATTTATCTTTCATTGGGCTTTTCAATGCAAAGTACAAATTATCTAAAACTGTTATTTTGTAGTTTGCTTTACTTGATGCTTACATAATAAAATTGATTGTTTTAAAACTTAATTCTGTGGTTTCATCCTTTTAGTAAATACATTCTCCATTTAAAGAGAAATTAGAAGTTAAGAACAGAAGTTAAATTATTCTATGAGCTGAACTTTAAATATACTACAAAATAAAAAAAGAATACTGGATTTGTTGAAATATTAAAATGAGAAAAATACAGGTGAATGTTTCACTGTCAGATGGGCTGAGACATGACTGGAGTTGGTATTATGGTGGTAGAGAAGTGTTTTGTGTTGTCGATAGTAATGAATTTGGAGACTCCGCTCAGAATGGAAGAGAATTGTGTAACCATAATTGCTGTGATCCATTATGGATAGTAAAAATGCATCAAATGCTCCAATTACCATCATCAGCTGCCAAATTCATTGTCGTCAAATTGTAAGTTTCCAGTAAATTCAATGGTTTTTTTTTCCCCCTGATAAAAAGACAGAAACAAAATCTGTTAGACCATCTCAATGCAAATTAAACCAAAATTTATGAAAAAATAAACATCTGAACCATTCATCCAGTCACTAAAATTTTTAAGATTTATTTTCCTAAAAAAAAATCTGAAAATAAAATTTGGTAAATGTTAACCATAAAGACACCATGTAGATACAGGAAAGATTTTTCTATTCTATTTGGTGCCTTACTCTCCCCAACTAATCAAGCCATTGCAAATTCAAAACAGTTATTCAACTAGCAATTTTGCCTCTAAGGTCAGATCTAATGTCAGAACTAAGTTCACAGTAGAAGAATGGCAATTTCACATTCACATTCAAACCATATTTTCAGGTTTATTAATGATAAAGTTTCAGGGGACCCATCCATAAATTTATGCTAAGTGGAACTTTGAGATTACTGAGGAAGCCCCATGTAATCAGATTAGCCCACAAATATGCTCTGTCAGAACAAAAAGGAAAACAGCAATGCAGTACACAGGTGAGAAATGTCATTATTCTTCAAATTTATCCACACCTTGCAATGGTCTGACTTTGTATCATTAAAAAAAAAAAGACAATGAGTGTTACCTCTGGAAAAACCCAGCAATTTTAACTGAGTAATATGCTTTCTCTAGCCAAGCATGATGCAGTCCACCATGTTATTAATGAAGTTAAACATGTCTTCAGTGTTTTCATCCTCCAGTGTATTTCTGCAGCCATTGCAGCTTCAGGTAGGGAGACAGATGGGTGAGCATTCATCAGACCTTTAGGGTCATCTGCCTCAGTTGAAGTATACATCTATAGCTACCTTGTTTGCAAGGTCATTGCACAACATATAGCATCATCCATTCGGTGTCTGCTGGAATTTTCATGCCATCCTCCTATAGGTGAGCAAAAAAAAAAGCCTCACTAACAATTTGGTTGGCCCCACCCTCGCTCCTGCATTCCTTGGCATCTTGAAAAGTTATAGCCTGTTTGATCTCAGCTTGGTTGCAGCAGTTGGTGATGTTGCTTTTTGTTATCATCCTCCATGCTTTCCATGAAGGTAGTGTTCAACAGGAGTGCAAACATTCCAGAGGCTATCAATCAAGAAGCAAGATCAGTTGCCATCACTAGTTGACCATTAGGAATCGAACCATCCCCAATCTATTGTTTCTTATTGGATGGCAAAAACATCAGCTTGATTCGAGGCCAGTGATGTCACAGTGCATGAGGCAGTTGTCTGTAAAAGGTAAAAGGTAATTTTCCTTTTTGTTAGTTTATACATTTTTAAACTTTCTGATCCATGCTTCAAAAAGGCTGAGGATCATTCAGGTAGTTTGGTTACACTTGTACTATACAATAATAAGCTGACATTCACAAAGCAATGGGGTTTCTTAGACATCAAAGCAGCAGCAGCTTTTTGGTGCCATCCATGTTAGCACAGTTCACAATGAGGTAGGTTTCTAGCTTCACTTTTCAACATTAAATGTTTAAAGATGAAATATCTAGACAGTGATTTGGTAAAATGCGATAAAATAATTCAGTTCCATCTACACAAAAAGGTCTTTTCATGTATTCAGGATGTGGATGAGATCATTTTGCAGTCAGTCAATCATCTGTCATTGCTGGCACATCCTTACTATACAGAAGACAACATCTTGCCTTGATTCGATACAGTGAACAAACCATGCAATGAACTCCTTGCCGGCAGCCTTTGCAGGGTGACTCCACTTTCATATTGGGTTGGACAGGATAGGAAGCTATTTTCATCCTTTTCAGGAATTCAACGTGCCTGCTTGTCAAATTTTTCCAAGACGCTGATCTAATGCTTCAGAATGATTGATAAACTTTATGGTGGACACTCCTACTCCTTAATAATGTCTACTTTTCCACTTGATATATCAACTTCTTTCACTTGACATGGGTTTAGTCACACTTATATTTTGCTCTCCAGCATGGTCTCACTCCATTTCAATTGATTGACGTAGACAATGAAAAGTGTGAACAAGACCAGTCCAGAATTGAAGCTTATCATGGACATCCTTCTGTTGGATTTCCTATTCAGCTAGCTGGGATAGATGACAGCATTACCATAGGTAGAGTTTTAGGCTATCCGGATTTGAATCGCCTCAATTTCAGTCCATCTAGCAGGAAAACATGTATCATAGCAGATTAATAAAAGGATTATTTTTGAAAATCCTAAGTTCTCATTACCACTTCAAGAACAGGTGTATGATTGATGCATGAAAGGACAGAAGTTTCAAAATATGTTTAATACAAGTTTAAGCCCCAAAATGTTTAGAATAGTAGACATTTTCAATGCACAAGATAACTTGGGTCAATAAAAAACACAGCAGGCTTAGATAATCTTTTTACACATCACAATGTATGCCAACACTGTCAGTGTCAGTGCCAGTGCAACATGCAGTTTCTCTTAGCAACATAGTTCAAAAAGAAACATTTGGGCAGATGCAGCGTAGGACAGGAATTACTACTCTCAAGTTTGCAGTCACCATTCACAGGCTTCACCAATAATAAATGCCAAGAATTCAGAGGAACTTCATTATATCTCTTGGATAATAGTATGGTGCCATGATAGTGGTCTATCATATTCTAGAAAGTTTGTAGATAGTCCATTAAAAACCACAATAAAAAGGAAAATACAGCATATGTCAAAACATATAACAGGAAATACCAGAAACAGCTGCAGTGGAAAGATTATGAAGTGGAAAGGTTATGAACACAAATGTCCTAGAATGCCCATTTTCAATCACAGGAAATATTGGACATACCAAAAATCTAAGGTAAACAGGAAATATTGAAGAAACTGAGGCACAGCAGTTAGAGTAAAACATTGAATTAAATAATCAACAATAGTATTAAATCAAAGTTCACCCCTCCCCATCTGCAGGTTCTGATTTGAGCACATGCAGCTATATTTCTGATGTGCAACATCTTACAGATTTTGTTCATTTTTCAGGATGATAGGGAGAAGGGCACTTCTATTTCAAGCCTACAATATGGATGTTGCTCTGGAAAAGGATAAGCAGAGCTACGAATTCAGTGTGTTTCTGTTGACAGCCTTCCAGGAGATACGTGGGCTATATACCTATCTTCAGGTAGATTTACAATGGCTCACTACCCAGCTACAGAACAAGGTCAGTGGCAAGAGCCTGGTAAAACGTGGACCATTTTCCATTTATTGGGATTTCCTCTTGAGCATGGCAGGCGTAGATAACAAAGTTCATAATTACTTGCAGTGGGCTATGACAACCTTTGACCAACTGAGGAGGAGCATGCATCACTGACGTCCCTGCACTCAGGACACTTAGCACCCCATCTGTGGCATCACCCTCCACACATGCAGAGGAAAAAAGGTAGGAAGGGGAGGATAGTGCATTCAGAATAGTCACTGCACTTATCCAATTCTTGATGCATCATCAGGACCCCCCTCACCCAATTCAAAAGAGTCCGTCAGATCATACACTGGACTTCATCATCCATTTCAGAGTCCATTAGAATTAAATATCTTTCATCCCTCGGACAGGAAGAAGAGGAAATGGAGGGTAGGGCGAGGGGATCTCCTCGGACAGTTGGGAGGGGGAGGAGGAGAGAGGGTAGATCCTCTGGGCTGCTGGACCATTCTCCAAATGAGACAAGCGTGTGTCAGGAAGGGCTGAAAGCTGACCTTCCACCCCCACCCTCTCCCAAACAGATGGAGAGGTCAGCCCTCACACCTCCCTTTATCCGCTGAAACAAAACAAAGGTCCGCGGACACCGGAGATCTGAAAACAAACAAACAAACCCTGAAAATAAAACAAAAACTCAGAAGCGAGGCGCTGGAGAAGCTCAGGTAGCAGAGAGGATGAAGAATTATAACATTCCGACTGCAGTCACCTCCCCACGTCACCAGGACATGAAGTGATCCCGGTAGCAGTTTGGTATCACAGTCCCGCAGAGTTAACCGAATCGGTGAACAGACACCAGGCTCCGCTCCGGTATCGGTGAACAGACACCAGGCTCCGCTCCGGTATTGGTGAACAGACACCAGGCTCCGCTCCGGTATCGGTGAACACCCACCAGGCTCCGCTCCGGTATCTCGCAGTCGGTTGTTTGTTTTCTACCGCTAGCGGAAACAGGGGGCGGGGCTACATTCAAACCTGCTCCACGTGACTTCAAAGGCCGCTTCCGATTCGTTGAGGCGTCCGACTCCCCAACGGACTTTCTGATCCAAGACCTTTTCTTTTAAAAGACGTTTTGCAGTCTGTAGCCGCCGCCGCCGATTTACATCGTCATCTGATTTCCTGCTTCTTCTCACTTTTTGCGTCCGAAACCCGTAATTCCCGGCCAACTACATTCTCTAAACTTTCATTGGTTGACGGGGCTAGGCCTCGCGTCGCCATTGGTTGGCGATCACGCCAATCATTGAAGTAGGTGGGTCACGGGAGGTTAGGTGGTCTGATGGCTCTTGTGTGGTGCGATTCTGAGGATGTTTACAGCTCGGATTGAGGCTCTTCGGCCCATTGTGTCTGTACTGGTCACCAAAGATCTATGTATTCTCACTCCAACTTCTCGCACTTGTCTTGTAGCCTTGAATGGTGCGATATTTCAAGTGCTCATCCAAATGTCTTGGGAGTTTCTGTGGCTACTAGCCTTTCAGGCAATGAGTTCAAGATACCTTTTCAGCATTGTTCCCAGATATCCACCATTGGTTTAGGCAATGATTTCCATATACCTACCACTCTTTCCGTCAATAGTTTCCAGGTATCTACCACCTTTTCAGGCACTGGGTTCCAGATACCACCCTCTCAGTGAAAAAAAAGTCTTTCCTCATATCCCGTTAAAACTCTTGCTTGTTGCCTTAAAATTGTATCCCCTGGTTACTAACTCCACTGCTACGTGAAAATATTTCTCCCTGTCTACCCAACTGCCTTCTCAGAACACTGTACACCTCAATCAGATCACCCCTCCACCTCTCTTAGAAAAATAACGCCAGCCTGTCTAGTCTCACATCTATTCTTCTCATCAGAGCTGAATCACTCCGGCCCAGGGACACATCATACAGTGCTTCCCTTTAATCCTTCTGGTTTTCCATACAACTTGGGTTGTATCTGAACAACTGGGTCAGAAGGTCAGGTTCAAGTCCCACTGCTCCGCAGCTGCATCAAAGCACGTTGTAAGATATTTTGAATTCACCTGTTCAGGGATGACATATTAGACTTCTGGAAGAGGTAGGACTTGAAGAACCCAGGCCTCCTGGCCCAGAGATAGGGATACTGTGCCACAAGAGACCAATAGCACGATTGATCAGATTGATTAAAAATAACAACCTAAGAAACTTGAACCTGACGTTGCTGTACCGTTTCTAGATGTTTTATAGGTTTAATAACAATGGGCGGCACGGTGGCTCAGTGGTTAGCACTGCTGCCTCACAGAGTCAGGGACCCGGGTTTGATTCCCGCCTCGGTTTGCACATTCTGTGTGGGTTTCCTCTCACAGTCCAAAGATGTGCAGGTCAGGTGAATTGGCCATGCTAAATTGCCCATGGTGTTAGGTGCATTAGTCGCGGGTAAATATAGGAGAGAGGAATGGGTCTGGGTGGGTTACTGTTTGGAGGGTCGATGTGGACTGGTTGGGCTGAAGGGCCAGTTTCCATACTGTAACTAATCTATTCAACTTGAAGTTACCAAAAATGATAACGTGGGTTTGCTTTTGAAACTGCAGATGTTGGTTGGAACTGTGCTGTGGGGAGTTGATTTGCCAGCCGAGGAGGATTTGCAGTGACACAGAGGGCGGTTGTGAGCAAGGCCCTGCTTGTCCAGAGTCTTAGTGCAGGGGGATTCCCAGGAGCGTCAGCGATAGAACATTGAGAATGTCGGGGATTCCTCCGGACACCTGGCAACCCAAAACTGTTACATTGGAGACCACGTAAGCGCGGGGACAGGGACGGGGGCAGTTGATACCCTGGGAGCTGCTGCGCTGAGACCACAATGAATGAGCAAGGAAGGAACATGGCTCCTTCCTTTAGCGGTAGCAGTTTCACACCACTTTACCAATGCAGGGTTTTGGGCTACTGCACAATGGTTTCACCGTTGTAAGGCAAAGCTTGGCAATCTTCCCTTGTTTTGCGGATAATTTTCTTCTTTTGACCAGATTATTTTTTGAATATTCAAAACACAGCATCAGTACTTAGGAGCACATGATCACCTTTAATTCATGAAATATATCAAAACAAATCGTTAAGTGCAGAAATTGAAACGTTTGGTGAGAGAAGCGTTTTTGCTTCTCACTCGTTCTTTATAGTTATTGAGCCGACAACGAAACATGAAAGACCCTTTTAGGGTTGAAAGAAAACACTTTCTTAAATGTGTCTTCAAATTTTCAGTCTTGTATCTCCTCCGGGTTACAGAAACTCCTGTTCTTCACTAAATGCAAGATGAAATTAACAGGAATGTAGTGCTGGTAGTAACATGAAAAGTGTTCAACAAACTGCAGGTCTCTTTTTGCACGTCGTATATTTTAAATAAAAGCGAAATACAAAATTCTGCATAGCAAAGACATTTATTTCTAAAATCTTTTCTGTAGGTTTGTTACAAAATTATTTTTAGACAGAGTAGTTTATTTGGTTACTTACAATCTTAAAAGACAAAAGGCTATGATTGAATTCAGTTGAAATGACGTTAGAATGATGTTCTTGTGGCTGCTTGTTCAAATAATTTATTAATTTTAAAACAGTATGGGAAACATAACGCTGGAGTTGTATTGGAAGCATGCACCAAAAACCTGCAAGAACTTCGCTGAGCTGATTCGAAGGGGTTATTATAATAGTACAAAGTTCCATAGAGTCATCAGTGATTTTGTGATTCAGGGAGGAGATCCAACTGGGACAGGTAAGAATGGGGAAAAACAGAGGGTTATGTAAATATTTAACTTTTTTGGACATTCTTATTATTCAACACATTAATCCACACTACAAGCCTGACTTATGATACTAAACCTGTCCTCACTTCCTAAACTTACAAGGAAATAACTAGTATCAGATGTAGATGGCAGCATGATAGCTCAGTGGTTAGGACTGTAGCCTCACAGTACCAGAGACCTGGGTTCAATTCCAGCATTGGGTGAGTGGAGTCTTCACATTCTCCCCTTGTCTCCGTGGGTTTCTTCTGGGTGGTCTGGTTTTCCGCCACAGTCTAGACATATGCAAATTAGGTAGATTGGCCATGCTAAATTGCCCATAGTGTCGAGAGATGTGTAGGTTAGGTGGATTAGTCATGAGAAATGCAGGGTTACAGGGAGGGAGGGAGGTGAATCTGGGATGCTCTTCGGAGAGTTAGTGTGGACTTGTTGGGCCAAATGGCTTGTTTCCACACTGTAGGGATTCTATGTGATTCTGGAATTGGACAATGTTTGTTGGACAATCTTGAATGTGCAGATGTTGAAGATACTCCAAGTTATCAATACATAATATAGTCATGATGGCTGGCACGGGCTGCTCAGTGATTAGCACAACTGTCTCACAGCTTCAGAGACTCCAGTTTGTTTCTAGCCTTAGGTGGCTGTGTCGAGTTTCCACGTTCTCCCTGTCTAGGAATTAGATTAGATTAGATTAGATTAGATTAGATTAGATTAGATTACAGTGTGGAAACAGGCCCTTCGGCCCAACAAGTCCACACCGACCCGCCGAAGCGAAACCCACCCCATACCCCTACATTTACCCCTTACCTAACACTACGGGCAATTTAGTATGGCCAATTCACCTGACCCTGCACATCTTTGGACTGTGGGAGGAAACCGGAGCACCCGGAGGAAACCCACGCAGACACGGGGAGAACGTGGAAACTCCACACAGTCTCTGCATGGGTTTCCTCCAGATGCTGCAGTTTCCTCCCATAGTCCAAAGATGTGCAGGTTAGGTGGATTGGCCATGCTAAATTTTCCCATAGTGTCCAGGGATCTGCAGTCTAGGTGGATTAGCCAGGGTAAATGCAAGGTTATAATGATAAGGTGGGTGTGCTGCATCTGGGTGGGATGCTGTCAGCAGGATCGGTGCAGAATTGGTGAGCCGACTGGCCTCCTTTTGTACTGTAAAGATTCTATGATTCTCTGATCCAAATTGTATTTATACCTTGCAGTTCTCCAGTTAAGGCTATCAATGCAACCTCTCAAAAAGCAAATGCGTTCAATTTCGATTCTGGCAGCTTATTGCAGAATTTTCAAATTATACAACCATCGAGTTATAAAGTACAGTAAGAGGCCATTTGGCCCATTGCGCTTGGTCGCTTATGTGAAAGAGCTGTCTAATTAACCCCATTATGCTGCTCTTTCCTTTTAGCTCTGCAAGTATTCAAGTAATTGTCCTGTTCTCAGTTACCCAGATTCAAGTCAATTTTCAGTAGTGTTCGAGAGATTGTGACTTTTGTTTTCTGATGTATTTTCAAGAAATTCAAAAGCATCTGACAATCGTAGAATGTTTCAACTAATTGTCACTGCTTACTTGTACAGGTAGAGGAGGCTCATCTATTTATGGAAAGCATTTTGAAGATGAATTGCACAAAGATTTAAAATTCACAGGTAAAGTCACTGATAGTTTGAACTTGCAGTAAATATTTTGGTTTTATTCAGAAAATCCTACAGTAAGAGAAACAATTACGTTTTCTGACTAGCTTTTTAGCAAATATTCAGTGTAAAGATAATACATTACTGTATGGTTTGTGTAATGTTACATCAGGAGTTTGGAGTTGAAAGAAATTGGTATCACCTGATATTTTAAGAGGCCTTTCTGTTACTACCATCCTTAAGGGCATAGAAATGTTTATGAACATGTTTTTTCATACTGCTGTTTTTCCTAAATATTTTTGGCATTTAACCATATTGTGAGTAAAATCTTTAAGAAAAAGGTACTTAGATAAAAAAAATGTTGGGTGAGCCTTACAATGGTTTCTGCTGCTTGTTAGTTTGTTTCCATCAAATTTCAACAATGACTTAAATTTACTGAAAGTATAATGTCAAGTTTATTAGTTTAAAATCAGTAATAACATCACTATGTTCAATAATGTATAGTAGTTCATCTATTTAAGTATTATAATAACAACCAACCGAAAGAAACTAATTTTTTTTAACAGTTCATCATTGAGCAATGTGAGTTTAGTATCAGTTATTTGAACTTGCACAATACTTGTGTTTAGAAAAGTTCACATATAGTATAAACATAATTTTAAGCTTATGAAAACATAAAGTTGCTATAATCTTACCAGATCATAGAGCTGCTCTCTCATTTGAGAGATAGGTTTGGTGGGAGTTATTCCTGAGGGTCACCACACGTCAGGCAAGGGTAGAGATTGAGAAGGCAAATGCTTCAAGGTGCATTGCAAACTAACCATACAGCCAACTGAGATAACTGACCGCAGAATGACAAAGCCAGGAAAATTCTGCCTGGTTTGCTTGTGTGTTTTGAAAATGCTTAATATTCTTCTATTGGTTGCAATATGAACAATTACATAACCAGACTAAGCTGTAATTTTCTGCACCTTTCGCTAGTATGGCTGGAGTTTGACAATTAGGATGGTTGCTATTTAATTTGATCAGACTTAAGTCTGCTGAGTTTTAAGTTTAATTTCTGTGTGGAATAGCTGTTATGTGTACACAATGTATATTTTCAACATACAAAGATACAAATTAGGTGCAGGATTAAGTCACTTGATCCTTCCAGCCTAATCCAGTAATGAAACCAAATATTTCTATGTAATATAATTTATAATACAAAACCATAAACTTAGCAATTAAATATTGTATCTGCTTAATACCAAACTTGATCACAATTATTTTTATTATATCTTTCACTTCATAGGTGCAGGGATTCTTGCCATGGCAAATGCAGGCCCAGATACAAATGGCAGCCAGTTCTTCATTACATTGGGACCCACACCACTGTTGGATGGAAAGCATACAATCTTTGGTCGTGTGTGCCAAGGGTTGTCAGTAACTAAACGTATTGCATTAGTGGAAACTAATCGTGATGACCGACCAACAGAAGACTTAATCATTTTGAAAGCTACAGTATCGCATTAAGGCTAGCTGAATTTATGCAATTCATTTAATGATTAGGAATAATTTCCAGGTAGTGGTGTTTTGTCTTTTCATAACCTTATTGATTACAAATCTTGTGAATTTGTAATGGCAGGATTAATTGCTACACACCTGACTTCACCATGAAGTTAAACTTTACTCTGTTGCTGTTGGTAATCATCCCAAGTCATTTCTTATGGGTGCCTTGTAATAAGTGTTGCCTACAGCTTGTAAAGCAATACACAAAAATATGAAATTGAGCAGAAATGTTAAAATCCAATTTTTGTAAAATTTATTACATGGGGAATATTTTAATTTTGTAAAATAAACAAAATGCTACCATAATGATGCCACGTGGAAGACAGCTGCACGATCCTGATAGCAGAATGATCTCTATCTTCCCATTATGGATATAGTGTAAAACTAAATACATCTTACCTCAAGCACTAGGGCCCCTTGCTCTTTTTCCTGGAAAAGCAATATTGAGAACAGGTAATCATTTAGTTTTACTTTTGCTATATAACTCTTCATCTTCTTCCAAAATGTTTCTTTCTGAAGAGATTTATGCATATTTTGTTTTTGTTCCACTGAGACAGGGAGATTCTGTTTCATATTTTTTATTTTCTAATTTAGACAGATCGTTCTGATACTGTTTATACTTGTCTTGGAGATATGATGGTGGCTGTGTGTAACAAATCAAGTTCAGTTTACCTAAGTGCATAGTGCTGGTTCTGAGATCTAAGATATATCCTGGTAGCAGAGATCAGAAAGTTTTACTTCAAAGTAAAAGAGTAGACAGCAGACTCTATAAACAACTAGCATATTTTGATAATTAAACGGGGAGGAATTGGAAAAAAATTCAAAACTACTTTTCATTTGCAGGCAGGTATGTGCTATTTGCTAACTGGATTGCTTTGGCACTTAATCAGCAGGCTTTATGTTACCAGTCTTTACTGATTTCGACTGAATACTCAGCTTTTCCAATGTCAAACACTTTCCTAATGTTGTTAACTTTGGCCCCGTAGACCAGGCTTGCATGTTC
Source organism: Chiloscyllium plagiosum (assembly GCF_004010195.1). NCBI lineage: Eukaryota > Metazoa > Chordata > Chondrichthyes > Orectolobiformes > Hemiscylliidae > Chiloscyllium > Chiloscyllium plagiosum. Next base: position 22,158,420 of record NC_057735.1, read on the forward strand.
TTTTGTCTAGTTGAGCACAGGAGTCAACTCCAGTTGTCAGAAGCTGGTACGTTTTATTCTTAAATGCTCGCCAACTCAACATTGAAAGGGCATTGAGCACAAGCTGGATTGATCAAATGCACAGTGCTTTTACTAAATTACTATTGTCAGTATTAATACAAGACCATTAATGTTATAGGTGTGAAAACCCACCTTCTACTATTTTTTTATTTAATTAAAGGAGATTTCCCACCATACATTCTTGGTTACTTGAACAACAAAAATACAGTAGTTCCCCCCTGTACCCACAGAGTATATGTTCCATGACCTGTCGTGGAAGCCCAAAACCACAGATGGGAACGAACTCATTCATTTCAATGGGAAATTTACCTTCCCAGCAGTCCCCAGTCCCTGGTTCCAGAAGGTTCCCTTTAATATGTTTGGACCACATGTAACTGAAACCACAGAAAACAATTCCGTGGATGCGGAGGTTGCTCTGTACTGCACCTGCAGGAAATATGAAATATAAACGAAATGCTGAAAATACTCAGCAGATGTGGCAGCATCTGTGGTGGGGGAAACAAACTAATTTTTCACATCTGTCTCTCTTCATGAAAACTCTAGCCTAATACTTATCACCTAACAAAATCCAGTCTCTTTGTTATAAAAGCTTTAGATTTTAAGGAAAAGGATAGTTCTTCCCCCCCTCCCTCCCCCTTTTGCCTTCACTACAACAAATTGAACTACTTGAATCTTTCACTCAGGTTTTCTGATTCAAACCACTTCCCTGCCATATTTCCAGAGGTATGCGGCCAAATTTCTGGTCTCAGGTCAGTTATGTGTTAAAGGCAAGGCCTCTGCTCTTCACTGGTGAGTTGTGCTGAACAGAACTGGAAATTTCAACGGCAGATTTTGGAAGAAGACAACCTTCAAGCCAGCTGTAAACATTAAAAATACTTTAATTCTGACTATCTGTTTCTGGATCCTGTGCAAGAAGTTGTTGAAAATATTTGTGTTGGCCTGTTGTGAAGAAACAAACTGAGGCTCCCTTTGTCAACCTTTCAGTGTTGAAAATAGGGCATAATCTGTGCCACTACCATCTAACATTCAAAGAGGCTAAGTGGAAGAAACTACAGAGGACGCCATGCTGCTCATTATAATCTGATTAGCATGTGGCAGGGGACTGTATGCCAAGCCTTTGAATTAAAGCCCAAAAAGCATTTACAGTGTTGCCATTTCTGCATTCAGTGATGATTGGTTGGAATAGTCTCAAATACAGTAAAGTTTCAGTGATAACAACAAAATCTAATTCAGTTTGGTTTTGTACTGGCACATCCTGTTCATATCAGTGTGAACATGTTTTTGTTGATGAGTTAATTTCAGAAACCTAAAGGTTCTGATTATCCAGGCACTGTACTCACGAAGAAGCCTGCTTTCTACTTGTAGCTTAATTTCTGTTCATTTATCAATACTGAACATTATGCACTCCTCATGCATCTCATTAATTACCTTTGAGTCGTGTAGACTGATTTGTACTCTAGGGCATCTCTCTTACACAGCTTGATATGACTGGAAGATCTAAGTTCAGTAAGTCTTCAGCATGATTGCTGACTATATTCAGTATGATCCCAGAAATGAACTCAATTTGAACTTTGTCCTGGTTATGTTACTTGAATCCACAGACAACTTGATAAGGGTCTGGTGGCACAGTGGTAATGTCACTGTGTCATGGCCAGAAGGTCTGAATTCAAGTCTCATCTGCTGCTGAGGTGTGTCATAACATGTCTAAGGAGGTTGATTAAAAATACCTGCAACTTGATAAAAAATACCTGCAACTTGATAAAACCAGATTTCCTATCACTCTTTTCAAAAGAACAATTTTCCACCACTTCTACAGTAAAACCGTATGTTTCTCTCCCTTTCATATAAGAGGAAAGTGCAAGGAAAGGCTTGTGAAAAGGAATGAAACCAAAGTCATGTTTTTAGCAATCTGCTGAGTTGAAAACTGTCCTCAAAATAAATAATAACTTTTTGTAGCTGTCAGCAGCAAGGATGTTGAGTTTGAAGCAGAAACTTGACATTTTGGCACAAATGTGCAAGGTCCACAATTATCATTTCCACAATGGTTAGCCAGTGCAATATCTCCATTGAGGATTTTGGGCATTTGAAGGCCTTTTAACCTGTAATAATTGTTGAGTCAGAGAGAGTGAGTGAAAACAGTATGCTAGACATCCAGAAATATAAGTGACTGTGGGAATTAAGAGCAAGTGAGTTGAGGGAAGAGCTTTGCTGGGATACTCCCAGATAAAAGCGATGAGTCAATGTGAAGCAGAGAGGGCAACAACAAAAATACGGCAAGGAGTAGCATCTCAAGGCAACAGGGAGGTGATCTGTAGTTTGGAGAACCCATACTGGGAGAAGTTTTGAATAGCAATAGAATGGAGTGAGTAAGCAGCATGAAGCAAAGTTAAAATAAAAGCAAACCATTGTCAACAGGAGAGTGGTTTGTTTTTGTTAAGATTAGTTAGTTCAATGAAAGAAGCATGACTTTCTAAGCTTTCTTTCTCCAGGATGGAGGTATCAGTGGCCAGGCTAGCATTTTTGCATGGCCCTAGTTGCCTTTGAGAAAGTATTGATCCACGGTCCTGTGGAGGGCTGTAATGTGGAAACTTTGGATAGTCATTAGTATGAGAGGTGTCATCAGCTGGAACAGTTCAAACTCTTATTCAGAGCTTCAGCAGAAGCTCATGTCACTTCAGTATTTCTGTGAAGAGCTCCTTGGATAGCATGTTTCTGTATGTGGTCACCCTGCATGCTTAAAGTGCTGGTAGAGAGGGAATGGGTGACCGTTAGGACTCCTGCAACACTTGCTTCAGCCTCCTGTATTGCCTGAGTGCTTCATTTCTATAATCAGTCATACTCTGAACACTGGTGAGAGTGTTGATTTATCAGATAAATCTATGTCTGTGTCATCTGTAACACAGAACAGGAGGAAGATTTGAAAAAATAGAAGATTCTGTGATTAGATAATTAACAGGCATATTACAGTTGCAGAAGTGAATTCAGGATTTGCAGTGCAAGGGACAATAATGGCATCGAACAGTTGCAGAACATTCTGAGTAGGGAGAGTGACCAGCCAGCAGACATGGTCCATATTGGTACCAATGAGGGAAGAGGGATAATGTTTCATTGGATTTTTGCAAATTAGGACAGCAACAAGCAAAAAGGGCCAGTAAATTATTAATCTGTGGATTATTCCCCAAACTACATATATTGAACAAACTGCCAGAGGAAGTGGTAGAGGTGAGTTTAAAAGACATTTAGACAGGTACATGAATAAAAATGGTTTAAAAAGATGTGGACCAAATGAAGGTAAATGGGACTAGTTCAGTTTGTGAAACTAGGTTGGTGTGGATGAGTTGGACCGAAGGGTCTGTTGTCGTGCTGTATACCTCCAAGACTCTATAAATAGAGATGATGAATGCATGGCTGTTCAACAATGGGAAGGAGAATACCAAGTGCAGACTTTCCTCTCCATGTGAAGTTCCAGGCCCTTAATCACAGTGAGGATCCACATTGGGGAAGATCGGCAGTTGCTCCCCAGTTGAATCAAAGAGTGGATGTGGGCTTCACTAGTAGAGTCAAATACCAAAGAAGCAACATGAATGCTGACAAACCCTGAAGATATTTCATATAAAAATAAAGATTAAAACCCTCGTACACAAGGGTAACATGGCAGAGCTATTGTGCATATTTTCCCAATGTTGGGTGGCGACTCACCAGAAATTCTAGTCACTCACTCCATTCTATTGATTTTCAAAACTTAAGTAGTGAGCAGTCTCACCCGAATGCTAATAAAGCACGTGACTACTGCTGCCTAAAATCTATTCTGATGTTGTGCCACTCGTATTTTTTTCAATTTTGGACCCCAGGGAGTAAATAACCAATGTAGCATTTCAACATATTTCTCTATTTTTGATAACTTCTTGACTAGCCATGACTTTTATTATCTCTCATCCTTTCTTATATGCGCACACATCAAATATTTATGTCTTAAAATTGGATGTTACGGACAGGAGTCATTTTTCTAGTATAACCTTAATGTAGAATTCTTTATTTTTCAGAGAAACCTAGTTTGCGAGATGGCCTTAGTTTAGTTGGAATATCAGAGTAGTTTAAGATGAATGATGGAGGCGGGAAAATCTGCCAGAGTTCCTGCATCTGATTGTGATTTCGTTATGACCATTGAGAATGTTCTAGAATCATAAAGTCATGCAGCGTAGAAACAGGCCTTTTGGCCCACCATGTCTATGCCAACCAACAAATACCAAACTAAAATAATTGCATTAACCTACACTTGATCCATAGCCTACTATGCATTGACATTTTAAGTATTTATCTAGATGCTTATTAAGAGTAAATGCCTCCACCACCCTCTCAAGCAACATTTATATTTATTATACTTTCACTGAAGGAATTTTCTCCAGACCTCTTCTTAACCTATTAGCTTCTCACCTTAAATTTATGCTCTCTGCCCTTCGACACGTCAGCTTGGGGAAGAGATTCTCACAACCTATTCTGTCTATTCTCATAATTTTGTTTACCTCAATCAGTTCTCCCCTCAGCCTCCTCTCCTCCAACGAAAACAAACCCACTCTATCCAGTCTCTCCTTATAACTGAGACCTTTCATTCAAAGTCTGTGAGAAGATTTGTAGCTCGGGTGCTCATTGTGGTTCTGTTTGCCGAGCTGGGAATTTGTGTTGCAGATGTTTCATCCCCTATCTAGGTGACATCCTCAGTGCTTGCGAGCCTCCTGTGAAGCGCTTCTGTGATCTTTCCTCCGGCATTTGTAGTGGTTTGTATCTGCCGCTTCCGGTCATGCTGGAGGAAAGATCACAGAAGCGCTTCACAGGAGGCTCCCAAGCACTGAGGATGTCACCTAGACAGGGGATGAAACATCTGCAACACAAATTCCCAGCTCGACGAACAGAACTACAACAATGAGACCTTTCATCCTAGGCAACATATTGGCGAATCTCCTCTGCACCCTCCAGTGCATTCACATCCTTCCAATAGTGTGGCAACGAGAACTGCACAAAGTGTTCCACCTATAGCCTAAAGAATGTTTTATAAAGTAAATTCAAAACATTCTTGCTCGTATCTTCTACACCCTGCCTAATGAAGATGATGATGAGGTGCTAGTGTTGGACTGGCGTGGACAAACTTCAAGAAATCACACAATACCAGGTGATGGTCCAACACGTTTATTTGTAAGTACTAGCTACCTGACAAAGGAGCAATGCTCCAAAAGTTAGTACTTACAAATAAACCTGTTCGACCATAGCCTAGTGTTGCCTTTTTCACCACCCTGCCTTCCTGTGCTGACAGTTTGAGGGATTTATGGACTTGTACACCAAGGTCCCTTTGTTCCTCAGTGCACCCTAGTGATCTATGATACGTACCTCTAATCAATACCAGACTGAGACAATTATCTTCACTATCAACAAGACCACCAATTTTCCTGTCATCTGCAAACTTCCAAATTATACCTTCTACATTCATATCCAAGTCATTAATGCACATGACAACAGCAAGGGTTCCAGTACTGATCCCTGAGGTACACCGTTAGTCACAGGTTTCCAATCACAAAACCAACCCTCCATCATTACTCTTTACCTCCTTTTTATAAGACAATTTTGATTCATTTTGCCAACTTGCTTTGGTTCCCATGAGCTATAGCTTTCTGGACCAGTCTTTCATAAAAGACCTTACTAAAGTCCAATAAACCACATCAACTGCACAAACCTCATCAATATATTTCATTATCTTTTTGAAAAACTCAATTAAATTAATCAGACAGGACCTCCCTCTAATAAATCTGTGCTGACTATCTCTGCCTTTGCAAACATTTGATTAATCCTGTACTTCAGAATTTTTTCCAATAATTTTCCTACCACTAACATCAGACTAACTGCTCTATAATTACCTGCCCTTCCTTGACCAAAGGAACTATATTAGCTATCCTCCTTTCTTTTGGCACTTCACTTATGGTCTGTGAAATATTAATATATCCACCAGTGTCCCAGCAATCTCCTCTCTTGCCTCCTTTAGCACTCTGAGATACATCTCATCAGGCTTAGGGATTTATGCAACTGGATGCCTGCTAAAATATACAACCTATTTTAGCACTTCAGCATCCCAACAGAAATCCCCAGCTACAATGTCTTTCTCCTTTGTGAATATTGATGTGAAATATTTATTTAAGACCTCACCCATATGCATTGGCTCCAGCGCAGATTGCCATTTGATCTCTTTAGTCCCATTCTTTCCCTGGTAATCCTCTTACTCTTAATGTAATTATAAAAGCCTTGGGGTTTTCCTTGATCTCATCTGCTAAAGACGTTTTGTGGCCCCTCTTAGCCCAACTAATTTCCATTTAAACAACCTCCTACATCCTCAAAACTTTTGAGGGATGTCCCTTGTTTTGTATCTGGCAAATGCTTACTTTTTCTGATCAAACTCTCTATCCATTGACATCCACGGTTCCGTGGCTTTGCTAACCTTTTCCTGCAGAGGAACACTCTGATCCTGAGTTCTCACTGCACTACTTTTAAAAGACTCCCCATTTTTCAAAGTGTAGACTTACCTGCAAGCTGTCTATGCTTGTCAGAACCTACCTAATGGTCTTCCCCCAATTTAGACACGTAACTTCCACACTATTCTTATCCCTTTCCAAAATGACATTGAAACTCAAAAGAGATATGGTCACTATCCCCAAAATGCTTGCCCACTGAAACTTCAACTACTTGACCAGCTTCATTGCCTAGGATTAGGTCTAGCACTGCTCCATCTTTAGTAAGGCTACATACTGGAACACTTTTGTGTGGCACTATCACCGTATTAAATGTATAGATGTTGAATAGATCTGGCAACTCAAGACTGGGCATCCATGAGGAGCTGTGTGTCATTGGTAGTGCAGAATTGTACTCTAGCAGAATTTGCAACCCTGTGGCTTGGTATATCTGTTACTCAACTATTGCCATCAAACCAGGGGAGAAACTCTGGTGCCATGAAAAGTGCAGAAAGATATTCCAGGTGCAGCTCCAGTCATACCTAAAAATGTGCGGCAACCCAGCAAAGCTACAAACAGAACCACTTGTGTGCCAAACATCATAAGCAAAAAGTGACAAAGCTCAGTAATCCCATAAAACAATGGATCAGATCTAAAACAAAAACAGAAATTGCTGAAAAAGCAACTCTGGCAGCATCTGGGTGAGAAATCAGAGTAAATGTTTCAGCTTGAGTGACCCTTCTTCAGAACTAAGCTCTGCAGATCAGATACAAGTGCTGCAATCGTTGCACATATAGTCAGAATAGTGGTAAGCATTTAATAGACATATTGGAGGAGAAAGCTACTCAAACATCCCACCCTCAATAATAGGGGAGCCCAGTACATTAGTACTAAAGGATAAGTTTGAGGCATTTGCAGCAAACTTTAGCCAGAAGTGCAGAGTGGATAATTCATTTCCGCCTCCTCCAGAGGTCCCCATCGTCATAAATATCAGTCTTCAGACAATTCATTGCACTTCACATAATATCAAGAAACAGTTGGAGGCACTGCATACTGGAAAGGCTATGGACCCTTATAATATTCTGGTTATTCTGAAGACTTGTGCTCCAGAGCTTGCCATGCCCCTATCCAAGTTGTGCCTGGACAGGTACCCACACAGCATTTACCAGGCACTGTGAAAAGTCCCCAGGTGCATCCTGTCCACAAAAGCAGGACACATCCAAGCCCGACAGTTATTGCCCTATCAATCTACTCTCAATCATCAGAAAAGTGATGGATGGTATAATCAACAATACTATTAAGCAGCACCCACTCAGCAATACCTGCTGAATTAGGCTTCCTCACCGGCACTCAGCTCCTACCCCATTACAGCTTTGTTCCAAATATGGACAAGGGAGTTGAATTCCACAGGTGATGTGAGAGTGACTGCCTTTTGCCTTTGACATCAAGGACCGAGTGTGGCATGAAGGAGCTTTAAAAAAATGAGAGTCAATGAGAATCAGGGAAAAACTCTCTGCTGGATGGAGTCATACCTGACATAAAGCAAGATGGTTGCTGTTGGAAGTCAGTCATCTCAATTCCAGGAGTTCTATAGGGTAGTGTCCCAGACCCAACCATTTTCAGTTGCTTCATCAATGTCTTTCCCTCCATCGTAAAGTCAGAAGTGAGAATGTTCACTGATGATACCACAATGTTCAACACCTTCCTCAGATGCTAAAACAGCGCATGCCCAAATGCAGCAAGATCAGGACAATATCCAGATTTAGGCTGATAAGTGGCAAGTACCATTTGCACTACATAAGTGCTAGGCAATGTCCATCTCTAACAAGAGAAAATCTAACTGCCTCCCCTTGACATTCAATGGCATTATCATCACTAAATCGCTACTATGAAAATCATGAGGGTTCATATTGATAAGAAACTGAACTGGACTAATCATATAAGTACTGCGGTTACAAGACAGTCGAATTTTTGTACCAAATAACTCATCTCCTGACTCCTCAAAGCCTGTCCAAAACATTGTTAATGTTCATGGATGTGAGGTGTGTGTGTTGCATCCCATACAATCTGCCGTAAGACAAAGACACTGGAGAGGTACTTAACTTGACAGCACAACTGCCACCTTTGGAACTTCTTTCCCTTTGTTGATTTTGTGCATGTTTGGTATGAATTGGCTTCTGTTCCTTAGCATTGTAGCCCTACAAGCTGAAGGCTTTGTATAATGTGATCTAATTGCATATTACAGAAATATTTTGCGAGCAGCTAAGTATTTGTATTTCTAATGTGCACTTTTCCAAGTGCTTAATAGTGGTATTTTCCTACTTGCTCATTCATCATGTATCTCTTTCATACATAGAGTCATACATTACAGAAACAGACCCTTTGGTCCAACCAGTCCATTTGAAGAAGAATGTTCTGCATCTCAGAATGATTAGACATTTGGTTTCTATACAAGGTTGTTCACAATAACCATCAACGTGTAAGTTGTGCTGCGAAGATAATAGGTTCTCTGATGGTGTTGCAATGCAATGTGAAAATTGTGTTGTATTAAATTCTGAAAATCCCTTCCTTGCTAATGGCAAACATGCTTTCCAGAACTCTTTTCTCTTTTCTTATGCATCACTTGATTTGTAAATTAGAACTACACGTGTTGTTTGAATAGCTGTCATTCAGTAAATTTATTGGCTGCTCAGTCCATATTAAGTATGTACCTTTGATTTCTCACAGAAGGTCTTTGGGTTTTTTTTAAAACAGAGTGTGGTGCCTTATTTGATTATTTCTTTCATTGGTTTTGCTCATTTTCTTTTTCTTCTTACCTTTTCGGCCTCTGTTTCCTTTCATTTTTCCCTGTTGTAGTTCCTTTCCTGGCCTAGGTCCTTTTAAAAGAGTTGTTTCAGAGTCATAAGAGTCATACAGCTTGGAAACAGACCTTTCAGTCCAACACTCCAAGCTGATCATGTTCCTAAACTAAATTAGTCCCACCTCCCTGCATTTGGCTCATACCCCTCCAAACTTTTCCTATTCACAAACTATTCACAAACTTATTTCCTATTCACAAACTTATCCAAATGTCTTTTAAATATTGTAACTGTTCCTGCATCCACCACTTTCTCTGGCAGTTCATTCTATATACAAACCGCCCTCTGTGCAAAAACACTGTCCCTCTTGTCCTTTTTAAACCTTTTCTCTCTCACCTTAAAAACATGCCTCCTAGTTTTGATCTCTCCTACCCTAGAGAAAAGACCCTTGCCATTCACCTTATTTTTGCCCCCATGATTTTATAAACCTCAATAAGATCACCCCTCAACGTCCTATGTTCCAGTGAAAAAAGTCCCAGCCTTTCCAGTCTATTCTTATATCTCAAACCTTCTATTCCCAGCAACATCCTTGTAAATCTTTTCCAAACCCTCTCCTTCCTATGACAGAGTGACCAGAATTGCACAAAGTACTCCAAAACAGGCCTCACTAACGTCCTACATAACCTCAAAATAACGTCCCAACTCCTGAGATCTGGTCATTGAAGGCAAGTGTGCTAAATGCTTCTTAACCACCCAACCTGTGATGCAAATTTCATGGAATTATGTACCTGAACCCGTAGGTCTCTCTGTTCTGTAACACTGCCCAGAGCTGTACCATTAATTGTATAAGTCCTGCCCCTCTTTGTTTTACCAAAATACAATACTTTGCATTTATCTGTACTATATTCCATCTATCACTCCTCAGCCCATTGACTCAATTGATCCCTATCTCTTTGTAATCTTAGAAAACCTTCTTCACTGTCCACTGTACCATCAATTTTGGTGTCATCCATAAACTTACTAACCGTGCCTCCTATATTCTCATCCAAATCATTTATATAAATGACAAACAAAAGTGGACCTCGTACCAATCCCTGTGGAACACCGCTGGTAACAGGCCTCCAGTCCCAAAAACAACCCTCCACCATCAATCACCCTTTGTCTCCTACTGTCAAGCTAATTTTGTATCTATTTGGCAAGCTTACTCTGAATCCCATGTGATCTAATTTTATTAGATAGTCTACCATGAAGAATCTTGCCAGAGGCTTTACTAAAGTCCATGTAAACACCATCTACTGCTCTTCCCTCATCAATCCTTTTGGTTACATCCTCAAAAATCTCAATCAAGTTTGTATGACATCATTTCCTTCCCTAATCAGTCCTTGCCTCTCCAAATGCATGTAAATCCTATCTTTCAGAATCACCTCCAACAATGTACACACCACTGATGCCAGACTCACAAGTTTGCAGTGTCCAGGCTTCTCATTGCAGCCTTTCTTGAAGAACTTTGGCTGTGTATTTGAAAATGTTGTAGGCTTGTAGTTGCAGGTTTTGGCCACCAGATGATGTTCAAGCCAAATATGAACATGATGATAGGGGGCTTCTCTCTACTTTTACATCAAATTGGAGAGGAACTGGCACAATGAATTGATCCCAGGACACAAGCAAGGTTTGGTATTGAGGAAAAGCATGTTTAGTGTTCTTTGTAAACACATTTTCTTGTAAGAAAGCTTTGTGGCTATGCTGTGAAAAACATAAAACTTTTTTAAAAAAAATTAAATCAGAACTGCCGGCAGTTTCGTTTGGAGACAGGGCTCAAGAAAGATAGTGTTCACAGTCTCAGTACAGGCCTGCAGGAAAGGTAGTGTTCACAATTACAGTACAACCTCCAAGTTTCATTTTTTGTTTGTATTTCTAACAACATCATTGTCAAAAATTTATTCTAGCTTAAAAAAACTTAGACTTTAACCAGAAAGAAATTATATCTGCCTTTTGCACTCACATAATATGATAATGTTGAATATCCAAATTCTCTGATGTTCAGAGCTGTTGTGCAATTAATTTTCTTCATACATGACTTCTGCTGACAATGATGTGCATTTCTCCTCCAGCAGGGTATTTTTACCTGATGTGGAAATGCTTATGTAACCCCCCATAACATAATTGATACGTGGCGTACCATGATATTGAAAGAGTCAACTGACTTTATTGCAGCTCACTGATGTATACCAATGCTAGATACACAGACCTCTCAGCATCTGGGTTATACTAGCCTCATTGATGACGAGGAATAGCATGTTTTTGTCAACAGGTCATACTTCATATGGTCTCAGTGAAGATGGAGTCTGAGATTCTGAGATATAACATAACACAAACACCACAAGATCTTACACTTCTTTGAATAGTTCAATAGATGTTCTGCAGTCACTTTCTCAGCGTTGCTGACATTCTGACACTGTAGAGCCTGTGGACTAGGTGAACACCATTCCATTCTTGGAAGGTATGAATTGGAAACATGGTCCTCTTAAAAAGCTTAACTGGCTTCCAAATGCTGCAAGCTGAGTTGCAGCACTGCATAATGTTTAGCTTTTAAAAAGGAAGGAGGAGACAGGAATATGTCTTGAAACTGATTTTCTCCATGTTTTCTTTGAGTTGATTTACTTCCTTGTTTCTCAGGGCCAGATAAAACGCTTTCTAATATTTCAAAACTTGTTAACTCTGTCTTTTTCCACAAATGCTGTTTGACTTGGTGAATATTTCCAGCAATTTTAGGTTAATGTTTTAAGGTTTCAGCATTTGTCATGTTTTGCTTGTAGAAATTATTAGGTGTGTAATTTCCAAAACTACAGGGTAATTTTCCAATGCTGCACTCATACTGGGTGATCAGAAATATAGGCACTCACGCTGATTAGCTATTAATTTAACAATTAAACAGTAGTAAATTTCACAAACATTAGGTTGTGTGAAAATAATCTTAAAGCGAGTATTGTTTGATGCGTAGACTATTATCCATTAACATATGTTGTAAATATTTCGAAATTAAATAGATTATTGTCTCAGTAAAATAGCATGAGGAGTTCTGAGGAACCTGTTTGATATTTTCACATTGTTATTCCATGGGATAATTTCAAGACTGAGGAATTTTATTTGGCATATTTGTCCACTTATAGAATGAATGCAAAATAAAAAATATTTAGGAATGGAGGAGAAACCTAAGATTAAAAGTAGAATAATCATTACTCTGCATATGGAACAGTTGGGGTTGTCAGATATATCTAGCAAAAACGTTGGAATGTTTAAAATATAACTATAAGCAAAATATTTTCGTTCATGTGCCATAGTGAACATTTCAGATGTGTAAGGCTTATTTTGTAATCAGAAAATATCACCATTGGAGGGCAGTATGTGACTACATTAAAAGGCATTGCCTGATATCTTGAAGTTACCAATGTAATAAATCATTGAATTGAAAATGCAGCACTGACACATTGGGAAACTGGAAGTGGAGATAGAATTCAGTGATCTACTTTTCTTCTTGCAGGTCTTATATTTCCTCATTGAACATCCTCTATCCTTCATCATGCATTGTCCAGCTAACATAAATATACAGTTCGTGTTCCCAAATTTAAAGACCTCATCGAATAATGATGTGGAGGAGCCAGTGTTGGACTGGAGTGGGCAAAGTTAAAAATCACACTACACTAGTTTATAGTCCAATAGATTTATTTGGAAGCACTAGCTTTCGGAGTGCTGCTCCTTCATCAAGTGGTTGTGGAGAATAAGACCATAAGACACAGAATTTATAGCAAAAGATTACAGTGTCATGCAACTGAAATGATATTTTGAACAGACCTCAATTGTTATTAAGTGTTTCATCTTTTAGAATAGGTTGCAGGTTTCGGTTTATTAACATGTAAATCCCAGAACTTCTTTTAAGTCACTTTCTTGCGATAACTTAAGGTTTTATAACAAAAGGTGACATAATAGCTCGGACAACGCCCAATCTGCAGGCAGTCAATACAGGTAATATTTTGTAAGTTCCACTTTGGAAATAGAACCAGTCTGACTCAAGATTGGAATACAGACACACTAACCTCACACCTTTAATGCATTGCCTGAGCTGAGGTATCACCTTTTGTTATAAAACCTTAAGTTATCTCGAGAAAGTGGTTCTAAAGATGTTCTGGGATTTACATATTAATGAACCAAAACCTGCAAGCCATTCTAAAAGAAGAAAGAGTTAATAACAATCCAGGTCTGTTCAATATATCATTTCAGTTGCATGACACTGTAATCTTTTGCTTTAAATTCTGTGTTTTCTGGTCTTATTCTCCACAACCATCTGATGAAGGAGCAGCGCTCCGAAAGCTAGTGCTTCCAAATAAACCTGTTGGACTATAACCTGGTATTGTGTGATTTTTAACTTTGCCCATCTAGTAAGGCAAATCCTGCACAGACTAAAATATCTAGATTCAATCCTTATTCTGGGCTGAGTCTGGTCTCTTAGGGCATTAATCAAGCCATTGAATTTACTGCAATAGCCACAGCTGGAAGGTGGGTAGCCAAATATCTTTAGTTGCTTTTGCACCAATTCCTTCCTAGTCCCATGTCTCCACTGGTCACACCAAATTTTGAATTTAACCTGGTTGATAATATGGTCAGTTATATAGCTCAGACTGTATATGGTTTAGTGTTAGAAAGTTTTATTTGTAACAAACAATAATGAATATTTGTTTTATTTGTAACAAACAATAATGAATATTTGTTTATTACAAATAAAACTTGAACAAAGATTACTTACAGTGTGGAAACAGGCCCTTCAGCCCAACAAGTCCACACCGACCCGCCGAAGCGTGTGAGGCAGCACTGCTAACCACTGTGCCACCATGCCACCCACTAATGCAGTTCTGCTGATTTTGGTATAGCTCCCTATCAACCTCCCCCCCCACCCCCATCCCCAAACAAAAGCTGTTACTAAGGAGACGTTTGCAAGATCAATAGGGCTGTTCTGCTGCTTTGGTCTACGATGGCTAGTCCATCTGTTTAAATTCTTGCTATAGACTTTGTAGTTGTTTTGATTCAACTTAGTGACTGTTGGGACTATTTGAGGGCATTTGAGAGTCAATCACATTTAGTGATTTAAGTGTAAGCAAAGTTGGGCTCCTCTGTCTTTGAGAGCACTTATAGGCTTATGTCCCAATCTCAACATGAGAAACATGGGTAACTGTAAAGACAAATTATGAATGAACAGCCCACAGAATACATCAGCAGAAATTGTGGTTGAAAAAGATCCCATAAATTTCTCAATCTCCATTACCAGAGATTAGTGATATCGTAGGTCACCAATTCTCATTAAGACTTCACAAGGGATTTCAATTATTTACTTTTGGTGACATGCCCTTGAAATTCCCTCAAGAGCCCCTCTATCTCATATTCTGATGACTCACATTCTGGTCAACATTCCCTGTAATTTGTTTTGCTGTTCTGTGGACCTCCATTTTCTGTGCATGGCAGTGGCTCCTCGAAGCAGAAGACAGTCACCATCTCACTAATTGATATGCATGGAGATGCTCAGTAGCTGTGCAATTTATAGGGAATGTTTGTTCTGGTGATTCACCTTTCCTTCCAAACACTAAACTCCCTTGGATTCTGGAAACTGCATTCCCCTCACAGGCACACTCCAGCTTTTCCTAAGCAGCCTCGCCAAACCAGTATTGCTCCTGGGTTTTTTTTTAGCTCTAGCCTTATTCAGTTGCACAAGTTTCCTTTGCTCTTACTCACGTCTGATCTGAAAGATTAATGCACACAGCTTCTTCCAACTCCCCCATAGCTCCCAAGACTTTTCCTGAATCCTTTCTACAACACTTAGTTGTATGTACTGATCCCTAGAATTTCCTCCTTCTTCTGACTTCACAGAGCTATTCAGCTAGTCTTTGCCTTTCACTGAGCCCCAAATATATAGTTAATTATACATCTACTAACTTTGGAACTTCTTGTTAGATTCAGACTGCACAAATCCAGTGGCCCTAAGTTATCTCCTCAGCAGCACAGCCTAATAGTTTGTTTCTTCATGCATGACCCAGGAACTGTTCATCAGTGACCACTGTTTTGAGTGACCCTTGCAACCTTGTTCCTTGGCAGCATCTCTTGGAACTGCCTGTTCCTTGAAAGTTACAATGTTCACTGAGTGATGACTCCTTTGCACAAAAAATGCATACTAAAGTGGGAATTCATCACAGTGAACAGTGACTTCTGCTATAACCACTGTGGATATTATCTGAAAGCACTACTGGGTTCTGCTGTGATACCTTTGAATCTGATGTAGACTATGAATGAGTGCATAATTAACACTTGTTTCATCAGTAACTTTCATGAGCATGTTGGATCTGCGGTTAAGAGCTGCAAGAATGGGAGGGGCCGAAGGTTTTCAATAATTTTAGTACATGTTTCAACCTTTACAAATATTAATAAGCTAAAAAAAACCTGTCAAAACATAGTGGGTAGCCTAACTGATACGGAAAAATAAAACTGAACCTTTGACCCAGAACAGTGCATTAAAATCCTGGGCATGATACAGGTGTTGCTCATGTTGCTATCTCCCAAAATATTACTATTTTCTTTATGAATACCCATTAGGGCACTCCTCTTTTGTGGTTTCCTTGTGCCTATCCCATTAAGGCAATTTGTTTACCTTTTTAAAATTAAAAAAGATCACAGCCACCTGAGTAGTTAAGAGGTTTTATCCAAAATCAAAACAAAGTGTGATAATTAACTTCAAAATTCACATCAAATCTGGTTATACTCCTGTAAAGCAAAACCTGAGGCAAAATTGGATGCTTTTTATGTTCGCAAGCTGTTTTCTGACTCAGTGCTGCAAACTCTGGAAAAAATGTGCTGAGATTAGAATTGCATTTAAAAGTTTGCAATCGAAAATCGGCAAGAATTTCAGCCTCGGTTCAAGCTCTGACCAGAAAGTTAAGCAGCATGCTAAGTCGGCAGAACAATTTCTCCTTCCTATTTTGTATCCGTTCAAAAGAATAACTGAATGGAAATATCCTTCATGGCCCTATCTCAAACATGAAAAGATTTGGTACCTTCAAGGGAGAAAAATAAGGTCCAATGCAATTTTCTTAGCTGAATCCAGTGCTAGTGTGATGATTAGCATAGTATTGGTTTTAATACCCTATTTGCATTCATTACTTTTTGGAAGTGGGAGATTTGCACATGCCCAAGTGGATTTAATACTAGAGTACAGGAGCTTTGTACTACTAAGCTACCAAAAAAGGTATTTTTTTCAACAAAAACTTTTAGCGGTCAGAGACAGAGATAATGAAACATAAAAGTATGACATCACAAAACTGATCATTTAATTTTACAAACTTGCCATGCAGTAGGCACCATTATGTAATGGTTCCTTTGCCTGAGACAGTCCCAACTGACTGCAATAATGCAAATGTAACACAACAATTCAAGAATGGAGGGAAACACAAAGACATTTAGACTAACATCTGTATTGGGAAAATTCTAGTATCCATTATTACGGAAGTAGTCGCAGAATGTTTCGAAAATCAGCATCAATATGGTTTTGAAAAAGTGAAGTTGCTTTTGACAAATGTGTTAGAGTTCTCTGAAAATGAAATAACAACCTAAAGTAGGTGTAGTGAATTTGGATTTCCAAAAGACTCTCAATGAGGTGCTGCATAAAATATTAATCCACAAATAGGAGCTCATTTTATTGGGATGATATATACGTGTAAATAAGGGATGAGCGAACAGGAATCAGAACCATGTTAAATGAATGATTTTTTTAATGTCAACAAACTGTAACTGGTTCTGGAATGTCACAAGGATAGTTCAGGGCCCTTATCTATTTAAGATCTAAAGGAATGACTTGGATGAAGAGATTCCCTGCATTACAGACACATTTTCTGATGATACGAAGAAAGTTAAAAGCATGTTGGGAGAAAGATGCAACAACACTTAAAAGGAATAGGTATAGATTTAATGATTGGGCAAAAAAAATGGTATAATGTGTGAATCATGTGTGGAATATTAGGTGGTTGTTTTTGACCGATATGACCCAATGGGCTGAAGGGCCTTTTTTCTGTCCTGTAGGCCTCCATGTCTCTATGCAAAGTTATTCGTTCTGGCAAGAAAAATAGAAAAGCAGAATAGTGCTTAAGAACATAAGAACTAGGAGGAGGAATAGGCCATCTGGTCCTTTGAACCTGCTCCACCATTCAATAAGATCATGGCTGAACTTTTTGTGGCCTCAGTTCCACTTACCACCCTCTCGCTTTAACCCTTAATTCCTTTACTGTTCAAAAAAAACTCTTAGCTTTAAAAGCATTTACTGAGGAAGCCTCAACTACCCACTGGGCAGGGAATTTCATAGATTCACAACCCTCTGGGTGAAGAAGTGCCTTCTCAATTCAGTTCCAAATCTGCTCCCCCTAAATTTGAGGCTTTGCCCTCTTGTCCTAGTTTCATCCACTAGTGGAAACATCCTCTCTACTTCAATGTTATCTTTTCCCTCCATAATTTTATATGTTTCTATAAGATTCCCCCCCCACCATTATTCTAAATTTCAATGAATATAATCCCAGTCTACTCAGGCTCTCCTCATATGCCAATCGCCTCAACTCTAGAATCAACCTAGTGAACGTCCTCTGAACTACCTCTAGAGCTGGTACATCTTTTCTTAAGTAAGGAGAGCAAAACTGTACATAGTATTCCAGGTATGGCCTCACCAGCATCTGTACAGCTGCAACACAAGGTCCCGGCATTTAAACTTAATCCCTTTAGCAATGAAGGACAAAATTCTATTTGCCTTCTTAATTACCTGTTGCACCTGCCAACCAACCTTCTGTGACTCATGCACAAGGACACTCAGATCCCTCTGCACAGCAGTGTTTTGCAATATTTTAACATTCAAGTAATAGTCTTTTTTACTGTTATTCTTGACAAAATGGATGACTTCACATTTATTAAATGGAAAGAGTGTGCTGCAATTACTGAGGGATCTGCATGTACTTGTACAAGAATCACAAACCCTTATGGTGCAAGTGCAGTGAGTAATAGGAAAAGTTAATAGAACTTTAGCCTTTAGTGCAAGGGCATGAAGTACAGAGAAGGTTCGCTGGACTGATTCCTGGGATGAAGGAGTTGTTTTATGAGGAAAGGTTAAACAGGTGGACCTATACTCATTACAGTTTGGAAGGAAGAGAGGTAATCTCAAAGAAACAATATTAGATTTTGAGGGGTCTTCAGTAGATGTTTGAGTAGATGCTGAAAGAAAAGTCGGAAGGAATGGAGAAACTCAAATCTGGCAGCGTCATTGAAGAGAGAAACAAATTATCATTTCAAGTTTAGCATGAGTATTCTTTGGAATTGAAGGGGGCTGGAGTGAGTTTTATACTGTGGATAAAGGGGGAAGGAGAAGTAATTGGAACAAATGGTAAAGGTGCTCCAGAGCAGAAGGCAAAAGGAGTGCTGGAACTAAGTGGCACAGTTTAAAAATAAGGGGTCTCCCATTTAAGATGGATATGAGGAGGAATTTCTTCTCTCAAAGCGCCATCCATCTTTGGAATTCTCTTCCCCTTAGAGCAGTGGAAGCCAGGTGGATTGTTGAATATATCCAAAGCTGTTACACAGATTTTTGATGTGCAAAGCAGTTAACTGTTGTGGGGAAGTGGAAAGAAAAGATTACGATCAGATTTGTCATTATATTATTGAATGGAGGAGCAAATTTAGTGGGCAAGTGGTTTAATGCTGGTCCTAATTCTTCTCATATCGTGGGCTCCATTTCTGTTATGGCCATGGGAAACAGGAGTCAAGACTCTTTCAGGGTTCTGAGCCTGTTGCCCTAATTGGGCAGATGTTTTCATGGAATCAATGCTGCATTAGCATTGAGGCAAGCTCCCTGTCTTACTCGAAGTATTGGGTGGATTTGTGAAGCTGGCTGGGATGGTGGAGGGTACAATCAGAGACCTTCCACTTTGAGGGGAGCAGCAACTTGCAATAGATGGGAAGTAACTGAGTTGTCATTTCAAGAAAGAGATGATCTCATCAAGGTTTTCAATAAACTCCATAAATTTAAAACTAGAAAAAGCCACCACCATGGAACAGAGTATAGTCTGCACAGGGCTGTCAGTCTTTACTCTCATACTCATAGAATCCCAACAGTGTGGAAATAGGCTCTTCAGCCCAACAAGTCCACACCAACCCTCCAAAGAGAAACCTCCCCAGATCTATTCCCTATTATCATTCCTGACTAATGCACCTAACCTACACACTACGGGCAAATTAGCATGGCCAATTCACCTAAACCTGCACATCTTTGGATTATGGAAGGAAACCCACACAGACACAGGACAGTCGCCCAAGGTTGGAATTGAGCCAAGTCCCTGGGACCTGTGAGGTAGCAGTGAGTCACTGTACCACCCAGGCAATCAGTCTTCCTGAAACGTTTCCTTTCATGTTACTGAGTGTCTGTTTCCAGGCTGTTAAAATGACTCATGCAAAGAAGTTCTGGGATTTACATACCAAAGAACAGAAACCAACACATCCCATCCTAAATTTATCTTAAATTGTTTAATGTATCATCACATCTCCATGACACTGTACTCATTTGGATATAAATGCTGTTTTATGACCTTATTCTCCACAACCACCTAATGAAGAAGCAGTGCCTTGAAAGCTAGTGTTTCCAAATAAACCTGTTGGACTATAACCTGGTGTTGTGTGATTTTTATCTTTGTCCACCACAGTCCACTACCAACATCTCCAAGTTAGGTCTTGCTGCATATCAAAGTTGAAACTTTATTGCTGGAACAGCACAGCAGGTCAGGCAGCATCCAGGGAACAGGAGATTCGATGTTTCGGGCACAGGCCCTTCTTCAGGAATGGCCAGAAGGGCCTGTGCCCGAAACGTCGAATCTCCTGTTCCCTGGATGCTGCCTGACCTGCTGTGCTGTTCCAGCAATAAAGTTTCAACTTTGATCTCCAGCATCTGCAGACCTCACTTTCTCCTCCACAGAGTATAGTCTGCACAGGGCTGTCAGTCTTTACTCTCATACTCATAGAATCCCAACAGTGTGGAAATAGGCTCTTCAGCACAACAAGTCCACACCAACTCTCCAAAGAGAAACCTCCCCAGATCTATTCCCTATTATCATTCCTGACTAATGCACCTGACCTACACACTACGGGCAAATTAGCATGGCCAATTCACTTAAACCTGCACATCTTTGGATTATGGAAGGAAACCCACACAGACACAGGACAGTCGCCCAAGGTTGGAATTGAGCCCAAGTCCCTGGACCTGTGAGGTAGCAGTGAGTCACTGTACCACCCAGGCAATCAGTCTTCCTGAAACGTTTCCTTTCATGTTACTGAGTGTCTGTTTCCAGGCTGTTAAAATGACTCATGCTGGGTCAAAAAAACTAGAAGCCAACTGCAAAATCCCAGTTATCCTCGTTCAGTGAGATTAACAAGGTTTTTGGTTTACAACTAGCTGCCTGGTCTCGGGGGCTGATCATCCTGCTCGCCTCAATTTTCAGCAACAGATCCTGGTATACTGCCCATTGCAGATATTTATAGTCCCATCCACCTCTGATCCTAACTTCATCAGACCCCAAAATTCCGTCCCAGAGTATGCAAAACTTTAAATAACCTGCTCAAAATTACAAAGCAGTCTCCACAATGTAGTTGCAATTTTGTTGTAAATGATATGAAAATCAATAAGTCAATTTTCTTGAAGGGCTGTTGAACTCAAAGTTGTTTCATAGTTGCAAACCATTTGTTCTTCAAAATGCAATTTAAAACCTGCTTCACAGGTTGCACACACGCACACACAGGAGTAAATTAATGTATGTGTCAAATTATTTAACATCAAATGATTCAAGGAGACAACTGATCTTGTAAGGCTTTCTGTAGTTCACAATTTAATGAGCAGTTTAGATTTTGGAATTAAAAACACAATTTCTGAATTTGCAGGTGACACGGCTTTTTGACGGGTGGTGTATACGGAGGAGGACTGCAACAGATTACAAGAAGTCATCAATTAACTTGTAGAATGGCATATAATTGGCAAATGTATTTGAACATAGTTAAATGTAAGACATTACATTCAGTAAGAAAAAGAAGGTCACATATTAGTTTCAAACTAAGAATTTTGATGAGGTAGGTGAGCAATGCGAGCTGTGAGCACAAACTGACAAGTCTCTAAAAGTGGCTACAAAAATCAATAAAGCTCAAGTAAAGCAAACCGAACACTCAAATTTATTTCAAATGTAATAGAATTGAAAGAACAGAGTAACACCAAACTTGTATTGAACACTGATTAGTCATCACTGGGAATATTCTGTATAGTTTGTTGTCCTGTACTTTGGACACTTTGACCAGTTTGTGCACTAAAAACACTTAACTCTAGCACTCGTGTTGGTGAGGTGTCAAGGGGACACAGAATTCGGTTTGTAGTTCAACTTGATTTTATTAATAAAATATTCCTTATTAAAAACACCATGTGAACATTTCTCAAATTCCTATCATATTTAGTCTCCTTTTTTACAAGGTTTGTGAAGGTTTGTAGCTCAGGTTGAGGTTTAGGGTGTAGGTTTGCTCGCTGAGCATTAGGTTTGATATCCAGACCTTTCATTACCTGGCTAGGTAACATCATCAGTGGCGACCTCCAAGTGAAGCGCAGCTGTTGTCTCCTGCTTTCCTTTTATATCTTTCTCCTGGATGGGGTTCCTGGGGTTTGTGGTGATGTCATTTCCTGTTCATTTTCGTTACCACTGATGATGTTACCTAGCCAGGTAATGAAACGTCTGGATATCAAACCTACAGCTCAACAAGCAAATCTACACCCTATATTTAGTCTCCATTCAGCCCTAGCCATCTGAGAAAGGATATAACCTGCAATGATATATAGCATTTAAAAGACATCTGGATGGGTAGATGAATGGGAAGGGTTTAGAGGGATATGGGTCAAGTGGTGGCAAATGGGACTAGATTGGATTGGGATATCTGCTCGGCATGGACGAGTTGGACCGAAGGGTCTGTTTCCTTGCTGTACATTTCTATGACTCTATGACTCTATATGTTTGAGCTGGGCCATTGGAATCTCCTTCCTCTCTGATGTAAGGCTGGCTCACTTCTACAGTAGTTGATGTGGACCTTCTCCTGGGTTTTCTTGGATTACTGCAAGTTTTTCCACAATGAGGCCTGTTGCTAGTCTTCGCTGAGGGGATGGCTTCCAGGTGTGTGTTTGCATCACCCTCCTCGCAGACCTTCCTGAATTTTCTGTGGCTTTTGGTCAATGGAGTCATGACCATTTTTTAAAGCATGCAATGGGGTCGCACCAAGACTCTTCACTGTTGCCATGCTGAGGTGGTGACAAGTGCACGTCCTCAGGCACTAGCTGGAAGTCGAGGTTCCAGAAAGTGTGATCGATACTTCTTCAATACACAACTCTCGGGCTGGTTGTAACTGGTTTCCCTTGAACCTTTATGACTCCTTTGATCTTGGTTTCCACTGTTCTCTGTAGCTAATAGCTGTTGGTTGCTGGACTCACCACATAAATGCAATTGCTACAAGAGCAGGTCAAAAGCTAGGAATACTGCAGCAAGTAACTCACCTCCTGACTCCCCAAAGCCTGGTCACCATCTATAAGGTACAAGCCAGAAGTGTGATGGAATACCCTCACTTGCCTAAATGACTACAACCTCAACAACACTCAAGAAGCTTGACACCATCCAGGACAAAGCAACCTGCTTGATTGGCATCACATCCACAAACATCCACTCCCTCCATCACTGACGCTCAGTAGCAGCAGTGTGTACTATGTACAAGATACACTGCAGAAACTCACCCAAGATCCTCAGACTGCACATTCCAAACCCATAACCACATCTACCTAGAAGCTTAAGGGCAGCAGATACAGATTATCTGAATGAGATGGGCGGGTATTATTTTGTTTGGGTAATTGATTATCTGGTTCATTGATTGAATGCCTTTCCTGTGGGCTTGGAGTTTTCTGTTAAGTTCACTCCCTTTTCAGGAGACTAGGTGGCAGCACACTGCGCGCGAACCCTGCCCCCAACCGGCCCCTCCCCTCCAGCCAACCCGTCAAACACTGCCCTCCTGTGCCCCCCCAGCTTCCTGTGCCTGCCCCCCCGCTGCCGAACATCCACCCCCGCCCCCTCTCCAGGGCAGCCAGACTGGACACCAACAACAAGACTGCTGTTGCTGCTGCCTTTTGGGGGGTGAGTCTCCAAAAAGCGCGCACACACACACAACTTTTTACCACAATGTTTTGACAGGTTCCACCTTTGCCCTGTACAGGACAAAGTTGGAGAGGTTATCTGGGGAAGGGGGGTTTTAGGGTACACACCTGCGTAGAACTCCAGGGAAAGTGTGGGAGAGAGAGAGAGTGCGGGAGGTCAGTCATTTGGAAACAGTGCCTGGGCTCTCATTGATGTCCAGGAATGTTCTCAGCAGCATTTCAGTAAGCCGGGTTCATTTTTAATCACGGTAATCAAAAGATGCGATCAGTGTTGGAAACATGTCTTTGATGTAATGTTTCTATTGGGACCTTGAGATCTCCTTCGGTTAATCCAATATTTGGATAATTGATATTCGGATAATCATCGTTCCTCTGTACATGGGAAAATCATTTTCAAGTTCCTCTCCAAGCCACTCACTGACTTGGAAATATATTCCTTCACTGTTGCTGGGTCAAAATCCTGGAATTCCATCCCGAAGGGCATTACGAGTCAACCCACAGCAGGTGGACTGCAGTGGTTCAAGAGAGCAGCTCACCACCAACTTCTCAAGGGCAACTAGGGACGGACAAGTCAGCGGTATGCACATCCCACAAAATGAATAAAATACCAGAACTGCAAGGTTATACCCATTATGAGAAGATGAACAGGAGATAGGTTTCAAAATTATTAAAGGCTTTAATAGAGTAGATGAGGATGTGCTGGATTTTACAAGACCTTGAAGGATGGGTTGTGAAGGAAAGGATGGAAAATAGCAATAGAACTCGGATAGAGGTGGGAGTGTCCAGTGTCTTTCTGTGGCTCATCTACTGTGTCCGTTCCTCTCAACTGGGTCTCCACTACACTGGGGAGACAGGACGCCAGCTTGCGGAACATTTCAGGGAACATCTCTGGGACACACGCACCAAACAACCCCACCGCCCTGTGGCCAACCTCTTCAACTCCCATTCCCACTCCTTCAAGAACACTTAACTAACCAATAAGGAACCCATTTCTCCTGCCTCTGGTATTTTATTTCCAATGAGTAAGCCTCTGTCATTTGATGAGCCTGCCTAGTGGCCTTTTGGAGAACCTGGGCAGGGGTGAGGCAGGGACATCTTGTTTGCCAACTTGCTGTCTCATGGAGGTCTCCTCCAGAAAGAAAGGAGTACAATAACATTGCTCTAAAACTGTCCTCATCAGCCTCCACTGTTCCACTGAGACACACCTGACTGGTCCCACTGTCTCTGGACCTCGCTTACCTGCCTGGGAGTGTGCTTTGTTTCCATGGATCCTATTTTGCCAGGTATAGTTGCCATTGCCACGGATAAATTCATGCAATTCCAGTCCTCCAATTGCCTGGAAACTCCTGTTGTTAGGTGGCAGCTCAAGCAGCTGAAATAACTCCATACAGGCCAGTATCCCATCACCTAGTCACTCTATTTACATGAGGAAAGCCCTTGACATTGGTCCAGCTCTCTCAGAGCCAGCACTTAGACTCCTGTTCTTATATGAGGTAAAAACAATGACTGCAGATGCTGGAAACCAGATTCTGGATTAGTAG
>NC_057735.1:22184096-22184737 GCF_004010195.1 Chiloscyllium plagiosum
CTACAAGATGTATTGCAGAAATCCACCAAGGTTCTTTGCAATGTGCCATGACCATATAGAATTACAAGGGCAGCCAATAAATGGGAATACCACCACCTCCAAATTCCTGTGCAAGCCACTCACATTCCTGACTTGAAAGTATATTGCCTTTCCTTCACTGTTGCTAGGTCAAAATCCTGGAATTGCCTCCCTACTCGCATTGATCTACAACAAATGAACTGCAGCAATTGAACAAAGCAGCTCACTACCCATTCTCAAGAGCAAATAGTGATGGGCAACTAAAGCTGGCAGAGCCAATGATACCCACATCCCTTGAGTGAATAAAAAATATGCATCAACAATGGGCTTTTGCTGTCTCATTTCAAATCCTGTTGCTAAAACTGCTGAGGCCCAATTGCCGACCTGATTCATGTCAACCAACTCAGCAGTAAGCCGTACTGGAACCTGGGATCTTTTGGTCTTTATGGCTTGGTATCAATCCAGTCCTTATAGTTAATTATGAGGAGAAAGTGAGGTCTGCAGATGCTGGAGATCAGAGCTGAAAATGTGTTGCTGGAAAAGCGCAGCAGGTCAGGCAGCATCCAGGGAACAGGAGAATCGACGTTTCGGGCATAAGCCCTTCTTCAGGAATGAGGAAAGTT
>NC_057735.1:22185006-22197813 GCF_004010195.1 Chiloscyllium plagiosum
TACAGTACTGGTGGGGACAGGTCTCGGTCAAATCCATCGAATTCAGTACCGCCTTCCTAACCTGCAATCTTCTTCCCGACCTCTCCGCCCCCACCCCAGTCTGACCCATCACCCTCACCTTGACCTCTTTCCACCTATCACATTTCCGACGCCCCTCCCCCAAGTCCTTCCTCCCTACCTTTTATCTTTGCCTGCTGGACAAACTTTCCTCATTCCTGAAGAAGGGCTTATGCCCGAAACGTCGATTCTCCTGTTCCCTGGATGCTGCCTGACCTGCTGTGCTTTTCCAGCAACACATTTTCAGCTTATAGTTAATTAGCATAACAAGAAAGGAGGAAGACTCCTGAAAGATGTTTTTACTTTAAAAGAAACAGATTTCCAGAAACAGCATTACGTTGCCACAGTGTAGATCATAGTGTGACAAAATGTATACTCACATTGGCAGTTGCCCACTGAATGATTCTAAACAACTGAATTGTTTCGAGGGTGGGAAAGTTGGAAAGCACCAAGTTGATGTCCTTGTTACTATAGGAACACTGGAACAATCAAGGGTCAAATCATTTCACATAGCTTTCTTGCGCCAACAGAGAACATCTTAAGTGTTACACTGACTGAAGATGGTGCAAGCTGAAATTGTCAATCTTTGGAATCAGGAGATAGCACCTAGATCAGTCTGTCAACAACATTAATTTGCTTATTCATCACAAATCTTCCCATTACACCCATTTTACTTGCATATTACTGATGAAAATTTGCTGACTTTTTCTTTCTTCATTGATGCTGTATGGCCTGGTGAGATTTATCAGCATTTTCAGTATTTAGCAGATCTCTAGCAACTGTACATTTGCTTTTGTTGCATTTAAAAAGCTTAGTAAAATACCTCAAGGCACTTCACAGGAGTGTGATGAGACAAAATAAAATTCCAGTGCTGTTTCTCACAGTCTTTTAGAATTAGCTATAACACATCAATGGTAGCAATTCTTGACATTGGCAAGTGAGATTAACTAAATTAGGCAATTCTGTCAATATTCATTTCCATGAAGTAAGTGAAGACAAGGCCTGATTTACTCTATCAGCGGTGATTAAGAGTTTTAATTTAACAGAGGTACAAGAATAGTATTTCCTTTCATTACCACATTTCACAAACCTACAAATGACATTTGCTCCTGCTTTCTAATCTATGTCACACTCATTATATCAAAATCCCATCTCTGTAATTCTATGGAGGCCATATAAGAAAATGATTTGTTATTTATGGTAATTTTTTTTGAAGAGGTTGATGTTAAATCACTTAAGTTCAATGCATTCTACTTCTGTCACACATAGTCCGTGGGTGGTGGCAAAAAGTTCAACTCTAGCTTTTGGAAAGAGCAGATGTGTCTGTACCAACTCTGTACAGACCTAGTGGTAATGCTTCATGACATATAATTTTACATATTTCTATAAATCTTCTTGTTATCCAAAAGGAAAACAGTTGTGATGTATTTTTGTCATATATTATTATAATTTGTAAAGAGAGAAAGACTTGATTTTATTTCTCAGTTCTATGAAGGTGACTCTTTTTAAACAAAGGACAGAAAGTCATATGGAGCAGAGACCTAAAGACAGATTTCCCAAGAAAGCATGTGACTTAAGTTAAATGATCCAATTGGCTCCTTGGGAAGTTAATTGCTGAATGTTCACAAATTTGAGTGTTGTGATGCAGTAGCCCATGATTAGGGTCACTAGTAGGTTGAGTGCAGCAGAATAGATGTTGTCCTAGAAAAAGGGCAATTATTATTGTACATTGGTGCAGTCTTCTGGGTGTGAGTTGGTAGAAATCTCTCGACTGTCAGAATTGGAAAGAAATGTCGGGCCATCAGAGCAGATGAGAAGTCTCAGGGTCATCAGAGCTGAAAAGGTGTCTTAAGCTGCTTCAGCAGTCTAAGGAGAAGGGCTGGAAAAAGTCATTCGATTGAGAAACTAAAGGTAAGTGTGATACTTCACTGGGCTTTGGTTACTGAAGGATATCACCATATAAAGGGCTAAATGTTTCTTTATGTTGAACATTTTCTAAATTGTCTCAATACAGCTTTGTTTTTTCTTCTTTTGTGTAATAAACTTGTGTTCTTTTGTTATAAGGCAGCTTTATGAGAATATGTGAGGGGATGACCACCACAGTAATTGTAAAATGTAAAAATAAAACTGATGATCGATGAAGCCTGTGACAGTGGTGATAAAATTCCAGGGGAGGATGGTTTCATAGCTTGAAAGAGAACCTCCAAGAGGGAGTGTTTCCATGCATCTCCTGCTCTATCCTTACCATGTATCAGGAACCCAGGTTTGGAAGGTGCTGCTGAAGAGTCTTAATGAATTGCTGTGGCATACCTTTTCGATGGCATACCATTGCTGCAGTCCATTTGTCGTGTGAGTTATGCTAATCAAGTGGATTACTTTGTTTGAATGTTGTTGAACCTCTTCAGTGTTGTTGGACCTGCAATTATTGAGGCAGGTGAGAAGTACTCCATCACACTTCTAATTTGTGTTTGTAGGTCATGGACTGGCTTTGCAGGGTCAGGCATTGAGTCACTCTCAGCAAAACCCCAGTCTCTGAATTGTTGCTGTAGACACAGTATTTAAGTGGCTGGTCCAGTTAGGTTACTAGCCAATGGAAACCCCTGAATTTGCCCATTCCTTCAGAGCTCATCCAATTGAAATTACCACTAAGTATCAGGTAAGTTCTACAATATTCCCTGCCAGTTCATCAACAAATAGGTGAAGACCAAAAAGTGCTTCAGAGATTAAAGCTATTTGTTGTGAGGAAAAAAATTATCTAATGTTTTTCATACTGGTGTTTTTTTCTATGTTGCAGCAGTCCAAAAGCTTTACTCTGCATCTTAACTATCCTCAATAGGCCTGGAAAGTGGAGCAAAATTTACACAAAGCCAAGCTAATAAAACAACCTGACACCAGCAATAAAAATCATTTTGCCCTACATTGCTGTTTCAAAAGATCTATAACGATGAGTCACAAATTTATGTTATTAGTGCAGCCTGTGTTCTTTCACATGTGGAAGGTTATTAACAGAATATTTATTGATACTTCTGTTTCTCTATAATTTCTAGCTTACATTGACCTTTGGTGAAATATCTCATAATTCCAGCTCTCCAGTCTGAATGCCTTTAGTGCAAAACAATGGAAATGGAAGGAGCAACAGACAATAGAAATTTGTTTTTCAATAAAATATATAAAACAAAACAAAAATTCTTATTGACTGAAGAAATCTAATTTGCATGCTTTAAGATACTTACAGCCTTAGAGAACCCAATAACCTACTTATTGTTTTTTTAAAATTTCATGTTCTTTTAAATCAACAACTGATTGTGTTCTGAGTTTATTTTGACTTCCTTTTTACTGTTGTGTGACTCTTATATTTTGCTGTTAACTTTTTCACACACACAAGAGAAGTCCTTCAGGTTTATGTTTCAAACTGCCATCTTTGTGCTATCAGTCAAATGTTGCACTTGAATAAAATGGATGGAAATTGAATCTACGATGGTGATGGGATAAATAGAAATCTGTTCAGTCAAACAATTCGAATGAGAAAAGAGGAAAATAAAACCAAAAATACAATGTTGGAAATCTGTATTAGTCTGAGCAGGTCAAGCAGTATCTGAAAGGGAAATAAAAGTCATATGAACCCAGAGATTTGTCCAAATTATGTTAACTGTTTGGACTCTACAAGTCATCAGTACCTCACCTGTATATTTTTATAGCAATTGGACAATGCCTGAAATAGATTTTCCATTCTTTGCAGATTTAAATAATACAGCTAACACTTCTGATCTCACAAAAAGCTTCTCTTTGTTCTCTGCTCCCATAATCATTGCTGCTAACTTGCTAGTCCTAACAGTCTCTCAGTCATCTTTCCAATCACTACCGTAGTCACCTTTTGCAATCCTCTTGACTGCTCCCTGCTTTACAGTTTAGCTGAGGGTTCTGGCTGGTGTTGCTGTGTCAAACCTTTGAATCACTTTTTCCAGTAACTTACTGCAGGGAGACAATGAAGCTTCCATAGCTCAATAGCTGAATTATAACAATTCTGTAGCTCTGATATTAAGAGTGCCTAACAATTTTTAATCTTAGTTGCTGCTTGGCATTTTCAAAATTATCAGAATTTATTTCATGGAATTCCAATTTAATATCTTTAATGTTTTTGTCACACAATGTAAAAAAGCCTTCCCAAGGTCCTACAGAGAGACAGGTGCAAATAAGAGATTAGGAGAAAGAATGACCAAAAACTCTGATGCGGTGATGAGATTCAGGACAGTTGTAGAGGAAAAGGAATTTGAGAGGTAAATCCATAGGATTCAGGGGTAAAACCCTTCACTGCTTGGAGTCATACCATGCAATAGAAAGATAGTAATGATTGTTTGATTTCAATTATCTCATATAATGCCAGACATACTTGTAGGAGTTCCTCAGGATAATGTCTGAGTCCCAAACATCTTCACCTTCTTCCTTGACAGCCTTCTATCCTTCATAAGGTAGGAAGTACAACACTTGCTCATTGGGCCTAAAGGGATTCTGGCTTAGGTGCCAATGGCACACAACAACTTGGAAACCATTCCACTAAGCAATAGTACTTGCTCAGTATGACACTGGCTGCTTAGATATGTAAAGGATCAGGGTCTGTCTAATGTGGTCAATCCATCAAGAGTTCTACTAATACATTTTCTAGAACAGGTGACTAGGCTGGTCTAACTGGCTACAGCAATGAGTTGTTTGGAAAGTTTTTATATATCACTTTTCTTGCTTTGTCTGTTCCACATAAGGTTCTCAAGTCTACTATTCAAGGTTATGCATTAATAAACACAGCCAGTTGTCCATGTTATTATCTCTAACCCCCATATATTTCAATGCTTCAGTGATGATGGGCACATCTTTATAGTGACAGGAACAATGAGGTGCAGTATTGTCAAATCTCCAACAATGCTTTTGAAATTACTTTGCAGGCTTTGGTGAACATCATGTAAGTAATACATTGGCCTACAGACATTCAGCATGTTTGATAGTGTGTATGTGTGCATTGCCTTACAGAAATTGTGATATTTAGTGATGATTGCATAATGTCTAATATCATTTACAATTCTTCAAATGGTGAAACCTTTCACGTCCAAACTCAGAAAGACTTGGACAACATTCATGCTTGGGCTGATAGTGCAGCTGGAAACTTATTTGCCATCTATCAGGCAACGACTACCTCCAACAAGTGAGAATCTAACCATTTCCCCACTGACATAAAGCAGCATTACCATCACTCAGGTGACCAGAAACTTAACTGGACTTGACACTGAAATATTGTTGCTACCAGATTAGGTCAGAGGCTTTGACTGTTCAACAGGGCTCTGAGCATGACCATGTAGATAAACAGCAGGAGATGAATGGGAACAATGGCACTGTGGGTGTACTTACACCCTATGGACTGCAGTAATTAATGAAAATACAAACTGGAGACTCCTCAGTACCTTGCTTTCTTTAGTATTCACAATGATCATGGTTGATTTACTTACTCCATAATCCTGCCTACACCTGGTTCCCTTATTTCTCCATGTTGTGTTTTTCCGTTGGCTTAATTCAATGTCTGTGACACTAGGATGAATTCCATTGAAATCCATGGACTTGTCAATTCACAACTCCATCAATGTGCTCAGTACCACTTCCCTGGTGCTCTGTTTTGATTTGAATCACACTTGCATTCAGGTGCAGAGCATTTAGTTTTGTCCTTTTATTATTTTTGTAACTTCTAGCCTTATCTGTTGATTTTCTTTTTAAATATGTACTAGCTATCCCTTCCTGTCACAGTTTGATTTTCATTTCCCTATTAAAGCCTTGTCTCCATTCTCTTCAAATCCATGAGTGAGATGGATTGAATAGATAGGGGGAAACTGTTCCTGCTCATGAGAGCAGCAAGAATAAGGGGGCATCGATTAAATGTGATCTGTAAAAGAATCAATGGTGTAGTGAGGAAAATCTTCTTTTAGCCAATGAATGGTTAGCATTTAGAATGCAGTGCCTGGAAATGTGGTTGAGGGAGGTTCAATTGAGGTGTTCCAGATGACACTGGATGATTATTTGGATAAAATTAATGTGTAAAGGTATGTGAAGAAAACAAACAGGAGATTGGCACTAGGTAATGATGCTCATTTAAGGAATAGCGCAAGCATGATAGGCTGAATGGCCTCTTTCTGCACTGTAAATTTTTTTTTTTAGATTAGATTAGATTAGATTCCCTACAGTGCAGAAACAGGCCTTTTGGCCCAACCAGTCCACATTGACTCTCCGAAGAGTAACCCACCCAGACCAATTTCCCTCTGACTAATGCGCCTAACACTATCGGCAATTTAGCATAGCCAATTTGCCTGACCTGCATATCTTTGAACTGAGAGGAAACCGGAACACCCGGAGGAAACCCACGCAGACACTGGGAAAATGTGCAAACTCCATACAGTCACCCAAGGCTGGAATCGACCATGGTGCTGCAAGGCAGCAGTGCTAACCACTGAGCCACCGTGCTGCCCATTTTCTGTGATTCCTCGATTTACCACATCTTTCCAAATTTGATTCCTTGTTCCCATTGTTTAGTTTCAAATTCTATCAACTTCCCAAGTAATGTAGTTGTTACAAACACTGGCCCCAGTAGGTTTCAGATGGAGACCATCCCATCTGTATAGATTACACTTTCCATAGTCCCGGTTGCCAATGCTCCATGAACTTGAACCCACTTTCCTCACACCATATGCATTTCTCTGGGAGATTATCACTTTGAGGTTCTGCAATTAACTTTGGTCTGAAGATTGACTTATTGGCACTGCAGATCCATTTCCCTTTTTGTACTATGTTGTTGGTTTCAGTATGGAGCAGAACAGCTGAATGCTCCCCAACGGTCAGTAAATTCCTTTCCAACCCTGAGTAGATGGCTTTCACTCTGGTACCTCCCAGGCAACATGGCCTCCTGGTCTCTTGCACTTTGCTGCAGGGAACAGTGTCAATCCACCTCAGTGTACTCTTCCCCTACTACCATTACATCATTACTTCTCAACCTTGAATGGCCTTTGGTGCCATGGTGCTATGGCCAGTTATCCATCTTGCAGTCCTACTGGTATCTAAACAAACTGAAAGAACCCTTGGACAATTGCAAAGGCGTTCCTACCTTCAAGTCCTCCTACCTGCCTCGCTCACAATCATACACTCCTTCCCCAAACCACTAACCAAATAAGAAGGCCTTATCCTAAGAGGTGTGATCACCTTTGAGAATAAAATGCCCAGGTAACTTTACCTTTCCCTAATCTGTGACAATGTCTGCAGTTTGATCACCATAAGTTTGGTGATGACATTACACACTGTAGGTGTGTTTGCCCTGGATCACACTGGCAGCTCACTAGCATCATACCAAGGGTAACTAGGGATGAACAAAAACTGATTACCATGACCCTGACATCCTCGGAATGAATTTTTTAAAAAACCCAATGAATGTACTGCTGCTAAGTAATTAACCATGTTACAACTATATAATTTTCTCATTATGTCTTTGTATATTGTAAAATCAACAATATTGCCATATTTAGCATATTATATCCACTGATGGTGTCTAGAATAAGTTAGCTCTCCAGTTTTGAATTGATATAATTGATATCTTGCTGTTAGGGCAGCTAATTATTACAGCGAGTAATTTATTCTTGATCCTGGGAATAGACTAAAAATCTTTTGTCTAATTAGTAAATTTTTAAATTGATTATAACCTTACTCTTAACTCAAGATCAGAATTGCAAAATATTTTGTGGCTTTAAATCTGTATTTAAAGATTTTCAACTTTAGTTCAGCTTTAATAAAATAAAAATAAAAGTGAAAACTCAATTTTAGAGACCATTGACCTAAGCATATCCTTTGGCAAATTTTATTTAGGATTTAGGGTTAAACTTCCCTTAAGGTAATATACCCAACTGTAGGAACCATACCATATAGACCTGAGATTAATTTTACAACTGTATGTTTCCAGTGCCTAGCTTTGCTTATCAGAGAGTCAATAGATCCTGCTTAAATTCCTATTATGTTTTCATTAAAGGAGAAGCTGTGCCAAGAATACAAAATTGTAAAATTATCTCATGGAATTGCTAGACTCAATTCCTCAGCATGTGCACCAACTGATCGGTTGAGATTCTTTAGTTGACCTCTGCGCACATGTAGTGTTTGGGTGAGATTGGATAAAGTGAATCCACTTTCAAAGGTTTGATAGGGAGCCCATACAAAATAATGACAAAAGACTTTAATCACAGGCTAAATTTCAACAGATACAGATCTACCAACCAATTATAAAAAGCATTTGACTACCACTGATAGACAGTATTAAGTTTCCTTTGTCTTTTAATGATGGTGCTGTTTGATTACAATATTGAGGCTATAAATTGAATGCAGAAGCAACCTTCATTTTCTAATCTTGTGGTCGAGCATTACAAACTATGATTGGGGTTTTCACAGCTACATTTCAGGTTAATAATCTGCAAACAAGTTATTCATTGTATGCTGCTTTTGTTTATCGCTGTTTGTTTTCAGGACCAGACATATGTGGCTATTTCAAAACTGAAACCAAATTGAATGAAATAAGACTAACCCAAAGTAATAAACAATAAATCAAATAAAATTAGACTGAAGAGGTGGCTGGACATTTGGATGTGCGAGGAGCTGAATGCCAATGATTATTCTATTGCTATTCGGTCAATGTGGGATGCGGTGAATGAACTGCTCATCCTAACATTTCTTTCACCTTTTCACAATTTAAGTTTTCTTAGAGTTATTAGCTCAAGAAAGCAGAGAATAATGTTAAAGAATCAAGTCATTCTGACAATTAGATGATGAGCAGTTGGTCAATAAAGAAGAATTTCTCGGTTTCTAAGTGATCTAGTAAACGTACACCATATTGTAAAATCAATCAAGTGATGTGAGTGGTTGATAGTGTTTTACAAAAGATTCTCATTTGAGCATCAATTCCTGGGGATGAGTCCTCAATTTTCCATTGGCCTCTAACTGCAAGATAAAACTACCCTAAATTCAGAGCTGGCTAAGAGCACTCTCGCAACCTCAGTCTCCGATACTATAGACTGAAAAAAAGGTGGATCGAATGCTGGAATGGATAAAGAAATAAGCAGAGAAACATGTGTGATTACCACAATAATCTAACTAATTATCTTGCCTGACAGCTTGAGACTACCAGTAGTTCACAGCTTTCTGATAGTGCACAGCAAGTTATTTCTGAAATCTGCTCTGAAGTCTTAAACTATCTCAATAAAATTGTACGAGATGTTAATCATGGCTCGGTGACATGGAACTTCACTGGAAAGCTTATATTCCAAGATAAAAAAATGACTTTTTTTGAAAAAAAAAGCTATAGGATTTGCAATATCTATTTGACCAAATTGTATTAAAATGGAAATGGCTCAAAATACAACAGGTCTGGAACCATCTGTTGAGAGAGAAACAGATTTAATGTTTCATGTTGATGACCTATCAGCAGAAAAACTATTGCCCTAGTCCCTGCTCATATCTCTTTCTTTGCGTCAGAGTCTATTTCTCTCATCCACAGATTCAATCAATAAGCACATCGACCTGGACCCAATATACCGACCACTGCAACGGACAGCTGGAACTGACTACCGGAAGCGGCAGATTCAAACCAGTACAAATGCTGAAGGAAAGATCACATAAGCGCTTCACAGGAGGGTCCCAAGCACTGAGGATGTCACCTAGACAGGGGACGAAACATCTGCAACACAAATTCCCAGCTCGGCGTACAGAACCACAACACAAGTCTATTTCTAATTCCATCTCTATTATAAATGTGTTGGAATTCCTTTTTCTATATATATATCTTCCGCCACTAAGAAGTTAAGAAAGCTATGTTTGTAGCAGCTAATGTACACAACATTTTCACTAGCTTTCCCTGCCCCCAAAAGCAGACAAATTAAGGTAAAATCAACAATATCCTTTGCATTATATTCATATTGCATGAAACTTCAAGGAATGGCAAAATCAGAAAGCTGTTCCATTTCCCAACAATTTAATAACTTGTAAAAGTGATGATCAAACTCCTTGTCTTTTCAGCAAAAAAAAATAACATCTCAAGTAGTCCATGGAAAGTTGCATAACATGATGTACTGAGATATTCAGAAAATCTTTAACAATATTCTGAATGAAGGACAGCCACCTAAGCTTCATTTACTAGGAACTGAAGGTAAAATCTGGTAATGAAGCATGAAATTGGATGAAAGGGGTGAAGTAGTATGTACTATAGACAAATACATGCACGTACACACAGGCACAGATGTTCTATATAATATTAGAGGTATTTATCAAAGTTCAAGCATGGAGTACAGATTTGTTTTTTTATGGGTAGCTTTCAAAGTGGTGTGGGGTATGCTTGACGTTCCTTCACCAAACTATCAAAACAGTCGCAAGTTTTCAATGTTGTCCATAGTTTGTGAGTGTTTTAAATTGTGAATTATAGCCCCCAATCATCAAAAGGTACAAGGAATGACTCTGTCCATCATGAGATATTCTGAAATGCGAACAATTACGTTGGTGGCATGTTGAAGCCTGGGTGTTAGTTTGAGGAATTAGATTAGATTCCCTACAGTGTGGAAATAGGCCCTTCGGCCCAACAAGTCCACACCGACCCTCCGAAGAGTAACTCGCCCAAACCCATTTCCCTCTAATTAATGCACCTAACTCTATGGGCAATTTAGAATGGCCAATTCACTTGACCGACACAGCTTTGTTACTGTGGGAGGAAACTGGAGCACCCGGACGAAATCCACGCAGACACTGGGAGAATGTGCAAACTCCACACAGACAGTCCCCCAAGGCTGAGTTGATAATCAGATATTTTCTTGAGGCTTTAGAGT
The DNA here is from genome assembly GCF_004010195.1 of Chiloscyllium plagiosum. NCBI lineage: Eukaryota > Metazoa > Chordata > Chondrichthyes > Orectolobiformes > Hemiscylliidae > Chiloscyllium > Chiloscyllium plagiosum. The sequence continues at coordinate 22,195,944 of NC_057735.1, forward strand.
TGTCCCTGAATTCTTCCCAGTGTGTCTCAGGATTAAAGGAGGACATTTGTAGAACATTAGATTGATCCCAAAGAGATTTATGTGGTTTCAGACAAGGCATTAATAGATTCTGTAGGACACCTCAAATTGTGAAATCCACATTATCAATATAATGATTATATCTGAGTGATATGTGTGCTTCTTTTGATGTCCAATAAAGCAATCCAAATTATGGCAGCCACTTTTTTTCCTCAGCACTAAGGGCTGAACCCCATTGTTTCTGTCCTGGACAAGGTTTACTAGCTTCCTTTACCAAAGGAGGTACTGAAGTGATTACACTCAGATTTTGCTCTGTCCAGAGATTTTCCTCTCTCAACCTCCATGCTTTACTTTATTTTACTTTATTTCAAATGTCCTATCTATTTTATACACACAAATTCCACATTCTGTATGCTCAACTACTTCTTGCTCCTGCTCCTTTCAACAGCCATCAATAATTCTGTTCAGCAACATGCTGGCTTGCTGCCTTCTTCACCATGCCCAAACACTCTGCACTTCTCTTTTATTCTCTTACTTGTCCTTAGCATCCAGCGTCTTGTAAGTGTTCAGAGTTGTACTCATCATGAGCACAATAGAAATGTATGTTATTGCTAATGTACAAATACACTCCTCCCATATAAACCTTATAATCTGAGTACACAATAGTTTCAAAGGTATGTACGGCATATGTTAGCTCTTAGCAAAATGTTTAAGAAAATCCACAGGTATTAATTCTCTTTATCAAGGTGAGAAAACCAGGAAAAAGTGCTGATGCTCACTGAACAGTAAAATGAACTCCCTTGACCACATATAGTACCATTTGATTTTAGTATGTCATGTCATCTCTTTCTTAAAACAGCATTATTCATCAGGCTGGGGGGCTATGTATTCACTGACTGTGTAGGAATTTTTTTAGTACCCTCTTTCATTCCTCATCTTAAAAATTATGATGCTGATTTTGTATTATGATCTGAGGTCAGATATAGCTTTTCATGAAAAGATATATTTTATCATTTCTGTCACCTGCAGTGAGATACCACCACCAGACACCTACTCCCCTCCCCTCACTTGTCAGCCTTCTGCAGGGACAGTTCTCTCAAGGAAACAATGGCGGGCTGTCACAAAACTAGTCTTTTTTTTTTAAAAGCTGTTCCTTAGCTCAAGGAGACTCTGTCCTTGATATTTTTCAGAGGGGCAATAAAGCGGGCCGGGCTCCGATCAGTCTGGTTTGGTACAGAGATGAAAAGGATTTTGAGGCCTTTTGTTCATATGCAAACAGATGAGACTTCAGGCCAAAGTGATCATGTTTTAGAAGTGACCTGCATAATGAAAGGAGAGTGGTCAGTTCTTTAGCTGAGCTGAGCAGTTTTAGTTTAGTCTTGAATTGGGAAGTTCAACAGGGAGCTGTGTGAAAACTTTCTCTCTTTTCTGCCCTTCAACTTCAACCTGTAAGCACGTGTTCCATTATATTGGTTTTAAAGGGTATTTGCTTATTGGGACTTCTGTGTACATTCGGAACAACATAATTAAGTCTAGTTGGATTGGTTGAGTTCTGTAGGGGTTCTTTAGTCTGTTCTTTGTGTTTCATTGTGTAACATTGTGAATAAGTCTTTGTCTATTTTAAGCTGAAAATGTGTTGCTGGAAAAGCGCAGCAGGTCAGGCAGCATCCAAGGAGCAGGAGAATCGACGTTTCGGGCATGAGCCCTTCTTCAGGAATGAGGAAAGTGTGTCCAGCAGGCTAAGATAAAAGGTAGGGAGGAGGGACTTGGGGGAGGAGCGTTGGAAATGCGATAGGTGGAAGGAGGTTAAGGTGAGGGTGATAGGCCGGAGTGGGGGTGGGGGCGGAGAGGT
>NC_057735.1:22198337-22233934 GCF_004010195.1 Chiloscyllium plagiosum
GTTTTGGAACTGGTCCTCCTGGGAGCAGATGCGGCGGAGACGAAGGAATTGGGAATATGGGATGGCATTTTTACAGGGGACAGGGTGGGAAGAGGTGTAGTCTAGGTAGCTGTGGGAGTCGGTCGGTTTATAGTAAATGTCCGTGTTGATTCGGTCGCCCGAGATAGAAATGGAGAGGTCTAGGAAGGGGAGGGAGGAGTCTGAGACGGTCCAGGTAAATTTGAGGTCAGATGGAAGGTGTTGGTAAAGTGGATGAGCTGTTCAACCTCCTTGTGGGAGCACGAGGCAGCGCTGATACAGTCATCGATGTAGCGGAGGAAAAGGTGGGGGGTGGTTTGTCTGTTTTAAATCTAATAGTCAGCCTAGCTAATATTATCCAGGTAATTTTCACTGTACACTTACTGAAACAAATTGCAAATTTATGGTGAAAAAAGCCATTTTAAGTGCATAAGAGCTTGTACCTGAAGCTGTTAGACAACATTTCAGGAATCTGAGGGACCCTGGTCAAACCTATATTGACTTTGAAAGGATTAAACAGAGTGATCTCGATAGATGGATAGCGTTTTAAAAATTGAGCAAACCCTTGATGCCCTTAGAGAGGTAATTATTTTGGAGGAATTCAAAAATTCACTACCTAACGTACTGCAAACTCATGCAGAAGAGCAGAGAGTTAAAACAGTAAGGTTATCAGCTGAACTGACTGTTGATTTATGAGCTGGTCCATAAAACATGGTTTGGCTTCCAGAATCAATTTCAGTCCATGAGGGATAGAAGTTGGACAAAGAGAAATCCTCACGTGGAAAGGGAAAGGTAGATCTCAGTGAAGATCATAAGGTTAACTTAACACAGGGTAAGAAAGAAACCCTTGAAGGGGACAAAGAAGTTAAAAAGCTCAGGTGTTTTCATTGTAATAAAGTGGGCCACAGTATTGGTGGGCTAGGAGAAAGCCAGATGTAGAAAAACCAGACAAGATTGGAAGTTTTGTTGGGCTAGTAACAAAAAGCACAAGGGAAGTTAGACAACTGCCTCAGAGTGTACAAGATGATTGGAGGTTGATTTAAGGAGGAAGAGCCAGATCTGCTTAAAAAGTATGCATACAAGGGTAGAGTTTATTCACATAGGCCAGGAGTAAGGAGGTTACAATATTAAGGGACACAGGATTCTCTAAGTCTGTAATACTGAAGGATGAGGAGATATGCACTCATGAGAGTCCAGGGAAGAGTGGATCATTTGCTTCAGGAGTACTGGACAAACTTTCAGCTCCAGGAATACACTTTGTTCCTGCAAATGATATCGCTTATTCACCGGTAGGCCTGCTGCCTACTCTAGTTGAAAAGCCTGTGGACACGCAGACAACTGAAGAGCTGGAGGATGTTTAACCAGACATTTTCCCTGATTGTGTGCTCACAAGATCACAGAGGCATAAGTTGAAGCAGGAGAGATCAAAAGGCACAAATAAGGAAGCTGACATAGTGTTATCCGAAACTTGCTTTGATCAGATAAGTGGAACAGAGAAGGAGAAAATAGGTAAACATGCAAGCATCTTTAGCTCTACTAAGCTGATTGAATTACAGCAGAAAGATGAGGAGTTAAAACAGTTACATCAAAAGGCATTCACTGAGAAAGAAAGTAAATGCATTCCTGTGTGTTATTATTTACCAAATGGTGTCTTAATAAGGCAATGGAGACCATCACACATTGAAGCAAACGAGAACGGGGCAGAGATTCCAGTAGAGTATAGAAAGGAGTGGCGCATAAACTACCACTTGGAAGTCATTTAGGGGTGAGGAAAACACAGGCTAAAATGCAAAAACATTTTCACTGGCCTGAACTACACAAAGATGCAGTTTAATTTTGCCAGACATGTCATACATGTCAGCTAATCGGAAGGACACAAGCAGTAATAAAACCTGCATCTTTAATGCCTATTCCAATATTTGAGGAACCTTTCACAAGTGTCTTGATTGATTGCATAGGTCCCCTACCTTAAACAAAAAGTGGGAATAAGTATTTAATAACAATAATGGATGTTTCATTTCAGTTTCCAGATGGAATCCATTACGCAACATCACAGCAAAAAGGGTTGTAGGAGAATTACTTACATTTTTTACTGGATATGGACTGTCAATAGAGATCCAGTCAGATCAAACATCACATCCAAACTATTCAAAGAGGTTATGGATAAATTGGGAATAAAGCAATTCAAATCAACTGCATACCTTCTGGAATCACAGGGAGTGCTAGAGAGATAGCATCAAAAACTGAAGACCATGTTGAGGGCTTATGGTCAGGATTAGCCAGATGATTGGGATCACGGAATTCCGTTCGCACTTTTTGCAATCAGGAATGCACCAAGTGAATTGACCACATTTAGTCCATTTGAAGTTTTGGGCATGAAGTAAGAGAACCGTTAAAACTGATTAAGGATATATTAATAAGTCAGGATTCAGAGACCACCCATTTGGATTATGTGTCAAATTTAGAGAATGATTAAATAGAGCTGCAGAGTTGGCTAGACAACATTTAAAAGTATTTCAGCATACAATGAAACAAGAAGTGGATAAGAAATCACAAATTCACAATTTTGCAATTGGGGATAAGGCATTGGTGTTACTTCCAGTGACAGGTGAACCTTTAGAAGCAAGGTTTAGGGGACAATATCAAATTAAGAAGAAATTGAGTGAGGTGAACAACTTGATAAGAACTCCAGACAGAAAGAAATCTCACAAGTGTGTCATGGGAATATGCTCAAAAGGTATTTTGATAGGGAAGGAAAACAAGAGGAGAAGGTGTTAATGCTTACAGCACAGAAGGAAGAACCAAGTTCAGAGGATTCTGAATTGGACATTCCTCAAATCAAATTGGACTATGAGGAAGTTGTCAAAAATTGGGATAAACTATTGAGTTACCTTCCACAAGAAAATCGGAATGACCTGAAAAAGTTATTACTATCACATGGGGAGATATGCGGAAATAAACTGGGACGTACTAACCTAATTGTGCATGATGTAGATATAGGAGATGCTGTACCGATTAAGCAACATCTTTATAGGCATAACCCTCTAAAGTTGACAGCGGTTCAGAAGGAGGTAGAGCGCATGCTCCAAGATGGCATAATCGAAGTGGGTTACAGTGACTGGAGCTCACCCATAGTCATGGTGCCAAAGCCAGATGGTACCCAACGGTTATGTGTGGACTATCGTAAATTCAACGCCATTACAAAGACTGATCCATATCCAATTCCACGGTTGAAGGACTGTGTTGAAAATGTGGGATAAGCAACTTGCGTTTCTAAGTTGGACTTGCTCAGAGGCGACTGGCAAGTACCTCTGTCAGAGAGAGAGCAAAGGTGATTTCAGCTTTCGTAACGCCAAATGGACTATATCATGCCTAGTTCAAAGTCATGCCATTTGGGATGAAAAACTCTCCGGTCACATTTCAGAGACTGACTAATAAGGTCATTGCTGGAATACCCAACTGTGTAGTGTACATTGATGACCTGGTGATTTTTAGTCACTCATGGAAGGAACATTTAAAGCATTTATCAGACTTGTTTGATCGACTCTGGAAGGCAGGCTTTGTGGTAAACCTCGCTAAAAGTGAATTTTCCAAAGCCTAAGTCATCTTCCTGGGCCATGTTATTGGACATGGATAAATGGCCCCATGAGATGCAAAAACAAAAGTAATTGGGGAATTTCCCACACCGTTGAGGAAAAAAGTAGTACTATGGTTCCTGGGGTTGAATGGATTTTACTGAAAACTTGTGCCAAACTCTAGAGGTGTGGTTGCCCCACTCACCGAATTGTTAAACAAGGGCAAGAAGTTTCAGTGGACAGCAGACTGTCAAAAGGCATTTGACAGCCTTAAAACTGTGTGAACCACTGCCCCAGTATTAGCCACCCCTGATTACACAAAGGCTTTCAAGGTGGCTATCAATGCCAGTGAGATGGGTGTCGGTGCAGTGCTCCTGCGGGAGGATGACAAGGGAATAGAAAGACCCATTGGGTATTTTTCCAGGAAGTTGAACATTCATCAACAGAAATATTCAATAGTGCAGGAAGAGACTTTAAGCTTGGTCTTGGCATTACAACATTTCAGTGTTTATATTATCAGCATCTGAGACAATCGTATACACTGATCACAACCCATTGACATTTGTGGAAAAATTTAAGGACAAAAATGTCAGACTGTTGAGATGGAGTTTTTTGTTGCAGCCGTTCAATTTGACAATTGTGCATGTGGCAGTTCATGAAAATGTGATTGCCCATGCATTATTGAGACATGAATGAGGTATGGAGGTGGTGGTGGGTTACCGCGACCTGAAATAGCAAGTGGTTGTATATGTTTGCATGTTTATAGTCAGTATAATGTATATCTGTGTTTAGACTACTAACCAGAGTTTTGAATAGTTAAAAATGAAGCCATCCTAACTACCATCAGTTCTGAGGAAGCATCACTGGACCTGAAATGTTAACTCTGATTTCTCTCCAGAGATGCTGCCAGACCTGCTCTCCATTGTGAAACCAACTTACCTTTAACGAGGAAATTCCTAGGTGAAGAAAGGGAACAAAAGTCACAATCCCTGCTCCTTAGCTTTGTATTTGATCATTCACAATATTTTGTTATATGGTTGACCAAGAAAATTTAGAGATAATTTTGAAAAAGATCTATTCTGTACCACTTGTATCATCAGGAGGTTCAAATATTATCCTTTAAGTCCAATTCATCTGCCATTGAAGTATAATCCCAATTGCTTTGTAGGTAATTATGACAACGCTATTTTGAATTTTGAACTTGTACCTTTAAGAATTGAAAACACATACAAGAAGTGTTTTCCCACCGTGATATATTTTTAAAGGAAAAAAAAAGCCGTTAGCTCAAGGATCAGACATGTTGGTTGTGTTAGGCAAAATTATTGTGGAGATTGCAACGGCCTCATATTTGACTAGATTCTTGCCGTAAGTCTTACTGGAAGGCACCAACTCAAAAAATGGTAGCGACTGGTTGTGGTTTGCCGGACTGAATGAGTCCCTTTAGAAATTTGAGTTAATATATTTTCATGGATCTGTCTGACATTGCTGATTCATTTATGTCTTTAAGATAAATAAGTATGCTGTTTTATATTTACACTCCATTCAATATAATTCCTTTGACAAATATGCGCTGTCTTGAATATTCACTGTGGGGTAAGTATTCAGTATAGTACCTCTCAGATCGCACTTTGGGCCTAATTTAGAGTCTGTAAGCCTATGCAATTGGCCACATTTGAAAGCAATGGGAGGTTGATAGAGTTGCAGAGTTAACACTGGGGCTGAAAGCTAGATAATGTTCGGGGACCTGATTTCAAATGCCACCATGGCAGATAATGGAAGTTGAATTCAGTAAAATCTGTAATTGAAAAATCTAATGATAACTGTGAAGCCATCGTTGTAAAAACCCAACTGATTCACTAACGTATTTTAGGGATGAAAATTGCCATTCTTAACACATCTGGCCTACATGTGACTCCTGACCCACAGCAATGTGGTTGGTTGGCATTTAATTGTCCTCTGAAATAGCCTAGCAAGCCATTCAGCTATGCCAACCTCTTAAAAAGTCTTAATCAAGAACTGAAACCCCCAATAGACCACCAGCTATTGACTCATGTATGGGAAATGAAAACATTTCAGCCCTGCCAGGCCTAAAAGTATCTCCCTTATTAACATAAAATAGGTGTTATAACAAATAAATTACCTTTTTAACTCAATTAGTCGTTGTTGGCTTTTACCCTCCATGAAAACTAACTGTTCCGATCAGTTACCTATTCTGTTGTCATTCTTTTTACTTCCATCTACTTATCCAACATAATTTTTAATGCTCATGATAATTTCTGCCTCAACCACTAGCCCTGAAATTGTAGAATGCCAGAATATCAGATTGATAGCCATCTAAACATACCATATCTTATCCTTTTTTGTTTATATTCAGTAATTACCCTATTATTAACCAAAAGCGGTTTTCTTTTGTGGAGGTGAAGGTCTGTAGAACGATATATATTTTTCATTTATCCAGTGTGCCCACATGTATTAGTGTATGTTTGTTTTCATTTATAGGGGTAGAGATTTATACCTTCATATCACAAACTGTGTGTGTTCACCAGTTTTGTTGAATAGGTTTTGTTTTATGATAAATCAATAATTTTGTTTTTATGAAAGAAAGCTCATTGAAGTATCTTTTCTATTCAAAGTCTAATTTTAAAACAACATCATGATTGTCCATATCAGGAACTGGGTAAAACAATTTGATTTATGTTGTGATCCATAAAGTAGTGTGACTGGAGAAAGATAATGTATTCCTTTCATCATGGTTGTAGTATATTGAAAAGCAAATGTGATTGTTCAGGTCTTCCTTGGTATTTACATTTTCTCATTACCATGCAGATGCTAGTGAATGTGCATTGATCCCTCTCTAATGCCTTAACATGCCTTCTACACTGTAAAGCCCAATATTGTATGCAATAGAGGTCTGAATGTTTTGCATAAACTTCATCACTACCTTCTTGCTTTTATGATCTGTATCTCTTAAGATTAAACAATTTACCATTAGGTTTTTTTTTCTCTCAACTGTGTTAACTTGAAATATTGCTTTAATGTCCTGTGAGTTGGTACTCATGAAAATCCTTTCCTCATTGACACCATAAATATAGTTAAATTCAAAGTATGATTACTACTGCAATTTGTTTTACTAAAATGCATCATTCTGCACTTGCTAATACTGAGTTTCATCTGATAATTTGCAGGTCATTTTTTCCATCATCTTATCAGTCCTTTGCAGCTTCCTTAGACCTTCCAAAGATTTAACTATAGCAAGAATTTCATGCAATAGTTTGAAGGCATGGCTTGGAGACAAATAGGGATTGTCAATAACAGGTTAACAGCCAACACATTTCCACTTCTGTGTTATCTTGTCGTGATGTGATCATCTCAATAATGACAATCCGCTCTGCAATGAAAAGTGATATTTAGCAACTATAAGGAAAATTGGAGAAACAAGGAGGGTTCCACTGGGAATTTCCTGGCATCCGACCAATCCTCAACTATGTGCCAGACATGGTTGTTCCTTGAGGCAGCCTCCTGGAGGTTGGGCCAGATAGTCATCAGGTCAGGAAGCTCTATGCCCCAGTGACAAAGCTGAGAGCAGAAAAGGAAGCATCCATGGATCAAACAATCCCAGTGGGCAATTTTCTACCTGTTCCGGGGGGGGGGGGCTACCTCAACTTCTTAAAATTTGAAACACTCATCCAAGTGTGCCTCCATTTTGAGATATCCTCAAGTTCTCTTTCCTGCCTCACACAGAGGCAGCATCTTCCAGTGGACCTTCCCAGTTATAGCAGTGGCAGTCTCAGAAACCCACATCAGGGTTGATCAGGGCTCGCAGAGGCAAACTCTTAAAAGGCTACCTCCAGGAATGTCATGTTGGTGGGTGACACTCATAGACCATTCTAGTCAGGTCACACATTCAATTCAGATTGAAGAATATTTTCAAAGATAGTAACATTCCATCCTATATCTCCTAACTTGGTACCACTTGCAAACTTTGGTATCTCTCCTTTTGCACCGCATCCACTTATATTAAAGACTATAGTGAACACGTTGTGGGACTGAAAGTGACACTTGTGGAATGCCATTACCTACTTACCATCACTTTGAAAGGCTGTTCTAACCTTGCTGTCTGTTTATTTCCTTCTAACCAATTTTTTATCTTATTTGCTATCCTCTAGCTCATTCTAATCTCCTTAACCTTTTAAAATAACCACTCATGTGGCACTGTTTCAAAAAAGTGTTTAAAGTGTTAGCACCTAACATAGTTTATGTGTGCATTTAAAGTTGAATTGATTTTTTTTTTAAACAAAAGAGCCTTGCTTGAATAGGAATGATAAACAGCCTTCTGCTTTGCAACTGCATTTGTAACTGTAAAAACATTAAAACAATGTGATTGGTGGCTGTCATTTTTTAGATTATCATGAGACTATCTCCAACACTAGTGGCAATGCTGCAATCGAAATAAGGTGTCTCCTGTGACATGGAGAGACCTTGCTCCAGAAGTGGTTTCTCTCTGCTGCACTGCAGGCAAAGGGCTGTCAGTGTTAAACACAAACAAGTCACCACAGATCACCAATTTTATCCAGCTCAAGGCAGCCTCCTGTTCAACTTCTACATTGCTGCCTTTTTGGGACATTCCTGTGACATTGAATACACTTCTTTGTAATGCCTTTAATCCCAATAGACCATTTTCAAATGGACTGCCTCCCATTGTTTCCAGTACCAAATCTGACATCCTTATCTTGTCATAGTCTCAGAGGCCATTAAACAGACTATGCTGATACCTGTCCTTTTCTTTCTCTGGAGTTCTGAAGTCAATGGTAGCATCACACTGTTGATTTACTGAACAATGCAAACTCAAAACTAAATTTGGTTTAAGTCTTGTAATAAAACAGTAAGTACATTTAATTAAGTAAAGACATAGAGCTATGGATGCTGGAAATCTGAAACCAAAACAGAAGGTGCAGCAGGTTTGGCAGTGACGTTGCGAGACATGTGACCTTTCAACAGAACACTGTCAGAACATTAATGGAGGGTCTCTGGACTCGAAACATTCACTCTGATTTTCTCTCAACAAATGCTGCCATACCTGCCGTGGTTCTCTGTCACTCTGTTTTTGCCTCAGTATACTTACTATCGAGGTTATCTTGGAGCTGTAAATCTGTATTTCAATGGAAGTTTGTGAGAAATAATGAAATAATAACATCAGACAATAATGAAACTTAGTGAAAGCAGTTGTATGTAACTGGACAGCATTGAATAAGTATTGGAGAATGTTTTTTTTTAGATTAGATTACTTACAGTGTGGAAACAGGCCCTTCGGCCCAACAAGTCCACACCGACCCGCCGACGCGTAACCCACCCATACCCCTACATTTACCCCTTTACCTAACACTACGGGCAATTTAGCATGGCCAATTCACCTGACTTGCACATCTTTGGACTGTGGGAGGAAACCGGAGCCCCCGGAGGAAACCCACGCAGACACGGGGAGAACGTGCAAACTCCACACAGTCAGTCGCCTGAGTCGGGAATTGAACCCGGATCTCTGGCGCTGCGAGGCAGCAGTGCTAACCACTGTGCCACCGTGCCGCCCACAATGTTGGTTTGGTCAATCCTGCTAAAGGCTACAGACAAGGTAGAGCTACAGACAGATGAGCTGAGAAAGTTTACTTTTGTGCGCACCATCACTACAGTTTGAAGAGCAGGATTGTAATCTGGGTTGGAAGCATGAAAACAGAATTCCTGGAAAGATGACATTGGAGTTGGGAGGCGACAGTACATTCAAGGCTTTTAGAAAGGAAAGGAAGGTTAAGGATAGAATTGTGGTTTGCAAGTGTTTGTTGAGGGAGGGAGTGAAGACAACAGATTTAAAGGAGAGAGGAAAGGTGAGAGAATCCACAAGAGGGAAAAACATTCTTGACCTCATCCTTGTCAATCTACAAGCTGCAGATGCATCTATCCATGAGAGTATCAGTAAGAGCAACCACCACACAGTCTTTGTGTAGACAGAGTCCTGCCTTCAAATTGAGAATACATCTGTTGTGTTCTGTGTCACTATCACCATGCTAAATGGGACAGACTTCTAGAGACTCAAGTTTGGGCATCCAGAAGGTGCTGTGGGCCATAAATAGCAGCAGAATTATACTCCAGCACAATCTGCAACCTTATGGCCTGGCATATTTCCCACTCAATCATTACCATCAAGCAAGAGGATCAATCCCCAGTTTGTTGGAGATTGCAGGAGGACATACCAGGAGCAGCACCAGGCATACCTGAAACTGAAGTGTCAACTGGGTGAAGCTACCAAACAGGAATACTTGCATGCCAAACAGTAAAAACATGATTAGAGACAAAAAAAATCGGCAGATGCTGGAATCCAAAGTAGACAGGCAGGAGCATAGCAGCAAGTGATAGAGCTAAGCAAGCCCACAACCAACAGATTGATGTAAGCTCTGCAGTCCTGCCACATTCTGTTGTGAATGGTGGTGGACAATTAAACAATTCACTGGAGGAGGAGTCTCCACAAACTCCCCCATCCTCAATGATTGCAAAGAATAAGGCTGAAGCATTCAAGCAATTTTCAAACAGAAGTGCGAAGTGGATGATTCATCTCGGTCTCCTCCAATGGTACCCAGCATCACAGATGCCAGTCTTCAGTCAATTCGATTCACTGCATGTGATATCAAGAAATGGTATGAGACACTGGATACCGCAAAGGCTACAGGTCCTGACAACATTCTAACAAAAGGATTGAAATTTATCCTCCAGATCCTATTGCTCCCCGAGCCAAGCTCTTCCAGTACAGATACAACACTGTCATCTACCCAAAAGTGTAGAAAATTGCCCAGATATGTCCTGTACATAAAAAGCAGGACAAATCCAACCTGGCCAATTACCGCTCCATCAGTCTACTCTCAGTTATCAGTAAAGTGATGGAAGATGTTATCAACACTGCTATCAAGCAGCATCTGCTCAGCAATACTCTGCTCAGCGATGCCCAGTTTGGGTTCCACCAGGGCCACTCAGCTCCTGATCTCATTACAGCCTTGGTTCGAACATGGACAATATGAGTTGAATTCCAGAGGGGAGGTGAGAGTGACTGCCCTTTACATCAAGGCTGTAATCGACAAAGTGTGACATTAAAAAATCTCGTAAAACTGGAATCAACAGGTATTGGGGAAAGCTCTGTTGTTTGGAGTTATACCTGGTATATATGAAGATGCTAATGGTTCTAAAGTCATAAAGTCATACAATACGGAAACTGAACCTTTGGTCTGACCAGTCCACACATTGGAGGTCAATCATCTCAGCTCCAGAGTGTCTCTGCAGGAGTTCCTCAGCGTAGTGTCCTCGGCCTAACGATCTTTAGCTGCTTTATCAATGACCATTCCTCCATCATAAGGTCAGAAGTGGGAATGTTCACCAATGATTGCACAATATTCAGCACCATTCGCGACTCCCCGATACTGAAGCAGTCCATGTTCAAATGCAACAAGATCTGGACAATATGCAGGATTGGGCTGACAAGTGGCAAGTAATGTTCACGCCACAGAAATGCAAGTCTATGACCATCATTAATAAGAGACTATCTAACTGCTGCCCCTTGACATTCAATGGTGTTACCATTGCTGAATCACCAACTATCAACATCCTAGGGGTTACCATTAACTAGAAGCTAGTTCGGATCACCCCACAACACAGTGGCTACAAGAGCAGGTCAGAGGGTAGGAATACTACAGCATGTAACTCAGATCATGACTTCCCAGAACCTATCCATCATCTACAAGGCACAAATCAGGAATGTGAAGGAATACTCACCTCTTGCCTGGATGAGTGCAGCAATAACAACACTCAAGAAGCTTGACATCATCTAGAACAATGCCCACTTGATTGGCATTACATCCACAAACATTCACTCCCACCACCACCGTCACTCAGTAGCAACAGTCTTTACTATCCACAAGATGCACTACAGAAATTCAGACAGCACCATCCAAACCTACAAACACTTCCATCTGAAAGGACGAAGGTAGCAGATACATGGCAATGCCATCATCTTCAAGTTTCCCTCCAAGACACTCACCATCCTGAGTATATCACTGTTTCTTTACTGTCGCTGGGTCAAAATCCTGAAATTCCCTCCCTATTGGCATTGTGGATCATTGCAGCTCACAACCACCATCTTAAGGGTATCCAAGATGGGCAATAAATACTGGCCAGCCAACGACGCCCACATCCCATAAATGAATTTTCAAAAAGCGGCTAAGTCAGCGGGCTGAATGGATTGTTCCCTAAGATGTTGAGGGAGGTCTGAGTGGAAATAACACATGCTCTCAGGGTTATTTCCAATCTTCATTAGACACAGATGAGGTACTGGAGGGTTGGAAAAATGCAAATGTGGTTCTGTTGTTTTAAAAAAAGGGTACAAAGGAAATTCCAAACAATTGTTGAACCATCAGTCATATTTCAGTGGTGGGAGGGTAGTGCAATTGATGTTGTCTAAATGGATTTGAGTAAGGCATTTGACAAGGTCCCACATGGCAGACTGGTCAAAAAAGTAAAAGCCCATGGAATCCAGGATAATGTGTCAAAATTAATCCAAAGTTGGCTTATTAACAGGAAATGAAGGCAATATTTGATGGCTGCCTTTGAAAGCTGTTTCATGTGGTGTTCCACAGGGCTTGGTATTGGGACCCCTGCTGTTTGTTTTCTACATTAACAATTTGGACTAGAACGGGAGAGGGGTGTTCACAATTGGAAAAGTAGCAGATGACACAAAGATTGACCATGTTCTGGATAATGTAGAGGATAGCTCTAAGTTCCAAAATGATATAAATGGGTTGGTGGTGTGGGCAGAAAAGTGGCAGATAGAATTCAACTCTGATATGTGTGAGGTAATGCATTTTGAGAGGTCAATCACTAAAAAGGGAAGACATAATAAATTGGGATATGCTGAGAGGAGCAGATGTAGTGAGAGATCTTGGCCTGCAAGTGTACAAGTCTGTAAAGGTAGCAGGGCAGGTAGACTAGATTGTAAAAAATGCTTATTGAATGATCTTCTTCATTGGGAGAGGTACAGAATACAAAAATAAGGATATAATGATGAAACTGTCTAAGACACTGGTGAGGCCATAACTAGAGTACAATGTGCAGTTCTAGTCACCATATTATAGGAAGGATGTAACTATGTTGGAGAGAGCACAGAGAAGATTTACTAGAATGTTGCCAGGGCTGAAGAATTTAGATATGAGGAAAGATTGAAGAGGTTGGGGTTATTTCCCCTGAAACAGAGAAGGCTGCTGGGTGACATGAATGAGGTATCAATTTATGAGGGGTAAAGATAGAGTAGGCAGGAGGAACCTGCTTCCCTTGCCAGAGAATTCATAAACCAGGGGTCGTAGCTAAGTGGCAGAAAGATTAGAAGAAATGTAAGGAAACTTTTTTTATGCAGAGAGTGATCGGTGTCTGGAGTTCGCTGCCTGAGTTAGTGGTGGAGGCAGAGAGCCTAAATTCTTTTAAGAAGTATCTGGATTTGCACCTTAAGTGCTGTAAGCTGCAGGGCTTTGTGCAGGAGGATGGAATTGGAAAGGGCATCTGGGTGTCTTGGGATTAGCATGGACAAGATGGGCCAAATAGCCCCTTTCTGTGCTATATCATTTCTATGGTTCCAGGGTCCTATGGTTCTGTGGTTCTGTGGAATGATGTTAGCATTCATTCACTGTTGCTGAATAAAAATTCTGGAACACTCTAACAACTTGTGGTTGTACTTTTATCACATGGACTGCAGCAGCTCAAGAAGAAGACTTGCCATGACCTTCTCACTGACAATTGAGATAGACAATAAATGGTAGCAATGCTCAGATCACACAAAAGAATCTGAAAAATGAGTACTTTTGCTCAAAGTGTGTCAGAAAATGCTGGGAGTATGGAGTAGACTCAATAGAAAAATATAATTTCACCAGAGAACTTCTGAGAGCTCCAACAAAAGGTTTTTTTTTATTTCTCCATTCAAATCCTAGTGAAACCAGTGAGCATTTTCATTATGTTTTGAAATCTTCAACATTGCTGTGTCTGCAATGTTTATTTCTAGAAATGACTCCAAACAGTGGAGGGATTTCCCATGTTTCCTTTAGATTTCAATTTTGCAAGAGCCCCTTTACATCATTCACAGTCAGATGCTGTCTTGACCTCAATATAGTAATCACCCTAGCCTATCTGAAAGAATTTTTCAGCTCTTTCATTCATATTTGGACATATATTCATATGCTTTGAAGAGGGTCATGGAACCAAATAGCCTGATAAAACAATTTTATTTTACCACTTTAATAATTCCATTTATTTTCAAGTATCCTATTCTTATAATTATTTTATTTGATATTTCTATATTGACCAATAATGCTGCTGTCATAATTCTTGGGTGAGGAAACTGGAAGGGCGAAGGGCATTCGATTATGGGTGACTTCAATTATACCTGTAAACTTTATCTCGATTTTTATTCCGTAGAAAAATACTATTGTGCAACAATGGTGAAGAACAGAAATAGCTGACCTGTCAATATGCAGTTTGACCTGCCCTTCAACTCACTCATTGTTGAATACTGAATAGAATTTACTGCAAAGAAATTCCTCCACTGCTGCTTTATTGATGTACATCCTGCTGAAGGGGGACTAATGTGTTGTAATGCTTCAATGAGGCTTTCTCTTCAGTAGAAACACATCAGCTGAGACGAATTTCTTTTAAGACTTAATGTGAGAAAAATGTTAGTGAGCTACTTGATTAGCTCATTCTTTACCCAAATGCAAGTATCTTGATTGATGCAAAGTGCAGCTTGACTTTAAAGTCAAAGCTAGTGACACTGACCATCAATAACTTTCCATGGTTATGCTAAATCGACAATGCTTAGGATTGGTACATTTTAGAAATATTTTTATTGACATTTATTCATTGCTTTCTTTGTATTGTTGACACTTTCTATTTTTATTAGATCAGAACTCAATAGTATTTATAGACCTTTTTCATTTTTACTTCCAAAATGTGTTTTTTTTTCACAAAAACAGAGAGCTGCTCCAGAAAAGAAAAGCTACAGATGTAAATTCAGTGTCCAACTGGCATAGGCCTGTGTGAGGCCCATTGATTGTTAGTCCTGGAAAAGGTTAGAGAAAATTCAGACACGAAGAGAATTAACAAGAAGAAATAAAGAGGGTACTGACTATCTTTATTTTTAGCAGAAAGCTATCTCTTGCAAACATGTCTGTTATACCCTCCAGGAAGATACACTGAAGGATTAAAAGCCAAAGGACAGAACGCCTCATCTTCCGCCTTGGGACCCTTCAGCTATATGGCATCACGTCGACTTCACTAGTTTTCAACTCTCCCCTCCCCTCCACCTCATCCCAGATTCAATCCTCTAACTTGGCACTGCCCTCTTGACCTGTCCTTCCTTCCCACCTATCCACTCCACCCTCCCCTCCAACCTATCACAATCACCCCACTTTCATCCACCTATCACCTTCCTAGCTACCTTCCCTTCAAGTTGCACCCCCACCCTCCTATTTATCTCTCAGCCCCCTACCCTACCACATTCCTGATGAAGGGCTCATGCCTGAAATGTCAACTTTCCTGCTTTTTAGATGCTGCCTGACCTGCTGTGCTTTTCCAGTGCCGCACGTTTTGACTCTGATCTCCAGCATCTGCAGTCCTCACTTTCTCCTGGTGCTGAGATGATAGCCGGGCATTAGGTGGTTTCAATAGGTAATCATGGAGTGAGAGGTAAGGTGCAGAACAGATGGTTTACACAGCATTAGCTTTTTTCTTTGTCAGTGAGCAATTGTGTCGGGAAGTGATACTTAGGAAACAGGAAGCCAGGGCAGGGATTTTCAGTGGAGGCTTCCAATTGTGATTTGTATTATTACATTCTGGAATTCCTATGCCAGTCACATGCAGAGTACTGTGTTCCAGAGTACGACAAGGCAAGTGCTAATGTCTAGAGTGCTTTGGCAACAGAACCTCTCATGGATCCAGCGATTATTCAGATGACTACAGATATATAAGATATACTAGGTCTAAGGTTATAGGGGAGATCCCTTTGAAGATCACAACCAAGTCTACCACTTTCACATTTTTAGACATTTCATTCCAGAACATAGCCACTTGCTTTGAAAATATAACTTTCACCTGGGCAGCATGGCGGCTCAGTGGTTAGAATTGCTGCCTCACAGTGCCAGGTACCCAGGTTTGATTCCAGCTTTGGGTGACTGTCTGTGTTTGCACATTCTCCCCGCGTCTGGGTGGGTTTCCTCCGGGTGCTCTGGTTTCCTCCCAAGTTCAAGGATGTGAATGTTAGGTGGTTTGGCCCTGGCAAATTACCCATCGTGGGCACGAATGTGCAGGCTATATGGGTTAGCCATGGTAAATGCCAGGTAAAAGGGATAGTGTGAAGGAAGTGGATCTGAGAGGGATGCTCTTTGGAGGATTAGTATGGATTTGATGGGCTTAATGGCCTACTTACTCACTTTAGTGAGTCTATGTTGCAGTTGCCTCTTTTGCTAGTTACCTTGAATCTCTGGTTTGAACCCATCCTCCATTGCAAATTGTTTCTTTCCATTTCTGAGACCAGGTTCCTCAAAATGCAGATGATGACCCCTTGTGGCACAAGGCTGGCAACCTTTGTGTTTATAGCTACATTGGAGATTTCTTAGAACCAGATATGAACAATTTGATTCACAAACTTCCACAAAGATGTCGATAGATTTTATTTCCCTTCTAAAGATTGAATTAGTTGCCATGAAAAATGTATCAAATACTTCTGCAGAATTTCCTTAAAATAGTTCTGTTTATTTCTGTTTCTTTATGTCTTATATATCAATTTATGCGCCCAGAAACGTTTTCAATGGGAGTGACTCATTTTTAGTGAATTTAACCGAATTTAAATGACATGAGCTTTTCAAAGCATGTTAGTCTTTATTTGGGACAATGAAGTCGAGCTCCCTAACAGATTGTCCAATGCAATATTTACATTTTTACTAAGAAGCACTGCGGCCTTACCTTTCACTAGAAAGGCAGACAGAGATCCTAGCTGCCCAACTTCAAGAATGCCCACCAAATGGCATCCCAATCAGACAGAGACAAGGCTATTGGCTGGCCTTTCCATGGAATCAAGGCCCCAAGAGCAGAAATCCTACCTAGTGCAAGGTGCTGACTGATCAGATGCTGCCAGCTGTTGCACTCAGCAGTGCCTCCAAGAAGGTCATAGAGGCTTGTATCCCATCACCAACTCTCCTTTTATTTACACATGGAGAGTTCTTAAGTCTGATCTGGCTCCCTCAGAGCCAACTCTCAGAATGACAGGCTGACTGACACTACTGTTTTTTTTCTGTCAGCCAAGGTTCCCTGATTGGACCAGATTATCAGTCCCAGTCAGGAAACTCGTATTCTATGAGTTCCAGCTGGCTGACCTCATTACCATCACAATAGTCATGCCTGCTACCTTTGCACCAAACACACTGAAGTTGATGCAATATATAGCACCAACTTAAAATCTCACTTTGAAGCCCTTCTCTTTCTCTTTAGAACTAATCTGGATAGTTAAATCTGTGTCATTTAAATAATGGGCAATAAATTACATGGCTGCACTTAACTTGTCTGTATTTTATATAGTTATTAAAGTTGAACTAATTACACAAAATGTATATTTCCATAAGTTATTGCATTCATTTGTGGATGATTAAATAAATTATTTTATATTTATCAAATTTACAAACTTACATATATTTTCAGTTGTATTTCAATAATCAAGAGAACATGTTTTGTATGCTATTCATACTATTTATATAATCTGTTCAACTGGCAAGTTATGCCAAATTTATTACAAAATGCAATAAATAAATGGGCAATTCAGTACAGTCCTTTGGTATTTAGCTGACATTGTTTTTATGAATTCTTACTTGGGGATTGCAGCTTATATTGCTTTGTCATACTAGTTACTGTCATGTTAAAGATAATGATCGAAAGACTGATTGCTCCTCAGAGACTGGTTAACTCCATTGATAGTTTCTTTAAAGTTTTAAGTACATTATAAGTTTTAAAGTAGACTGACAGCAAAGCAACTGATTTCTTTCTGTGCAGCTTGCAAACGCAAAATAGTAAAATTATCAGGCAAAGTCATACTATTGTATACACATGGCACATGGAGTCCTGAAAGGTGATATCTCTTAAAGGCAAAGTATACTTACAAAACAATATATATCTAGAAAGTTGATAATGTTATTCTAAAACTTTAAACTTTAATAGAAGCAAACTGCAAATAGCATATGAAATCATAGCTCATAAGTTTCTTTCATGGCAATATTATTAATACTGAAACTGATTGAAAATAATGACAGTGAACTGTTAAAAAAATTTATTTGAACAATTTCAAGTGACCATGGGCCCAAAATTGGATATTCTCAAAGTGACCCAAGTGAGAAATTGGGTGACAGAAAATTGGCCAAACTAAATTAAACAACAGCCAGCAGTTATTGACTATAGAGAAAAGTGGAAACCAAGATAAGAGGTCACAAAGGTTCAGGAGGAACCATTTACAACCAGTCCGAGGACTGTGCGTTGGAAAAGTATTGATTAGACTTTTTAGCCAGCCAGTGCTTGAGCATACACACTTTATACCTCCCTGGTGTAGCAACAATGAAGAGCATTGGTGCAACACCATTGAAAACCTTGAACTGTACTTCTGACCCCATTGGTCAAAAGCCACAGAATATTCTGGAAGGTCCAGAGTGAGGGCGGATAAAAACACTTACCTGGAAGTGACCTTCTCAGTGAAGATTTGCAGTAAGGCTCACGGTGGAAAACAATGCAGGAACCAAGGAGAAGATCTCCCCGAGCTACAGGATGCATGTTCATGGAAGGGAGCCAGCTTTAATTCTCATCTCAAACATATGGATCATTGTGTGTAATAATCCTTGATCAGATGGATAGAGCTAGATAGAGAGTAAATATTATGGGAATTTGGGAAATACTCACTTGGTGTTTTTAATCAGGAATAACAAGGAATATTTTGTTAATAAAATCAAGTTGAACCACAAGCCAATTTCTGTGCCTCTTTGTCCTATTACAGACAAGAGAGTTCGGGTAAAGAGTTTTAATACATAAACTAGTTGAAATGTCCAAAGCATGGACAACAGCATCACAAAAGAATTGAATGTTGAAATTGCATTGTCTTTATTTTTGTGAAGTATACATTCCTATGTCATTCACATGGGCTGAGAAATGGCAGATGGAGTTTAATTTAGATAAATGTGAGGTGCTGCATATTGAGAAAGCAAATCTTAGCAGAACTTATACACTTAATGGTAAGGTTCTCGGGAGTGTTACTGAACAAAGAGACCTTGGAGTACAGGTTCACAGCTCCTTGAAAGTGGAGTCACAGGTAGATAGGATAGTGAAGAAGGCATTTGGTATGCTTTCCCTTATTGGTCAGAGTGTTGAGTACAGGAGTTGGGACGTCATGTTGCGGCTGTACAGGACATTGGTTAGGCCACTTTTGGAATATTACGTGCAGTTCTAGCATCCTTTGAAGCTTGAAAGGGTTCAGAAAAGACTTACAAGGATGTTGACAGGGTTGAGGATTTGAGCTATAGGGAGAGGTTGAACAGGCTGGGGCTGTTTTCCCTGGACCGTCGGAGGCTGAGGGGTGACCTTATAGAGGTTTATAAAATCATGAGGGGCATGGATAGGATAAATAGACAAAGTCTCTTTCCTGAGGTGGGGAGAGTCCAGAACTAGAGGGCATAGGTTTAGGGTGAGAGGGGAAAGATATAAAAGAGACCTAAGGGGAAACGTTTTTGTGCAGAGGCTGGTACTTGTATGGAATGAGCTGCCAGAGGAAGTCATGGGGGCTAGTACAATGAGTATATGAATAGGAAGGGTTTGGAGGGATATGGGCCGGGTGCTGGCAGGTGGGACTAGATTGGGTTGGGATATCTGGTCGGCATGGACGGGTTGGACTGAAGGGTCTGTTTCCATGCTGTACATTTTTATGACTCTATAAGTGTGCCATACTTTGTAACTGAATTGCTCAGTACTAGCCCAGTCATGGCAGTAAAGTAAGTAAGTAGAGACACCATAGTCTTACCAGACTATAGGGCTGTCTTCCATTGGACAGAGACATTTAGAGTGGTTTAACCTGAGGGTCACCATGCCTCAGGTGAGGGGAGAAATTGAAAAGAGGGTCCTTCAAAATAAGCTCAGCCAGTTTGGGAGTTGAACCTACACTGATGGCTTGACTTTACATCATGAACCAGTGCCCAGCCAACTGAACTAACCAAACCCAAAATTAACGTTGCCTTAAGTGCCTGTGCTTAAAATATATTTGTAGATACTAGCAGCTAGAACGTAGAACATTACAGCATATTACAGGCCCTTTGGCCCTCGATGTCGCGCCAACCTGTGAAACCAATCTGAAGCCCATCCAACCTAAACTATTCCATTTTCTTCCACATGTTTATCCAATGACCATTTAAATGCTCTTAAAGTTGGCGAGTCTACTACTGTTGCAGGCAGGGCACACCACACCCCTACTACTCTGAGAAATTACCTCTGAAATCTATCCTATATCTATCACCCCTCAGTTTAAATCCATGTCCCCTCGTGCTAGCCATCACCATCTAAGGCTCTCACTGTCCACCATATCTAACCCTCTGATTTTCTTGTATGTCTCAATTAAGTTACCTCTCAACCTTCTTCTCTCTAACAAAAACAGCCTCAAGTCCCTCAGCCTCTCCTCATAAGACCTTCCCTCCATACCAGGCAACATCTGAGTAAATCTCCTCTGAACTTTTTCCAAAGCTTCCACATCCTTCCTATAATGTGGTGACCAGAACTTCATGCAATACTCCAAGTGTGGCTGCATCGAGTTTTTGACAGCTGTAACATGACCCCATGTTACTCTGAAACTCAATCCCTCTACCAATAAAACCTTCTTAACAACCCTATCAACCTGGGTGGCAACCTTCAGGGATCTCTGTTCATGGACACCATGATATATACTTCCCTTCCACCCCTATCCGCTTCCCGTAAAAACTGTTCTCTCTGTGACTACTTGGTCAGGTCCTCGCCCCCTCAACAACCCACCCTCCCCTCCTGGCACTTGCCCCTGCCATTGCAGGAATTGCAAAACCTGTACCCACATCTCCCCCCTCACCTCCATCCAAGGCCCCAAAAGAGCCTTCCACATCCATCAAAGTTTCACCTGCACTTCCACAAATGTCATTTATTGTACCTGTTGCTCCCAATGCAGTCTCCTTTACATTGGGGTGACTGGATGCCTTCTCGCAGAGTGCTTTAGGGAACATTTCTGGGACACCAGCACCACACCACACCTCCCTGTGGCCGAACATTTCAACTCGCCCTCCCAGTCTTCTGAGGACATGCAGGTCCAGGGCTTCCTCCATCACCACTCCCTCACCACCTGATGCCTGGAGGAAGAATGCCTCATGTTTCATCTCAGAACACTTCAACCCCAGGGCATCAATATGGTTTTCACCAGTTTCCTCATTTCCCCGCCCCCCTCCTTACCCCAACTTCCAACCTTCCAGCTCAGCATCATCCTCATGATCTGTCCTACCTGCCAATCTTCCTTCCCACCTATCTGCTCCACCCTCGTCTCTGACCTATCACCTTTATCCCAACCTCCATCCACCTATTAAATTTTTTAGCTACCTTCTCCCCAGCCCCACCCCACTCCCATTTATCTCTCCACCCTGGAGACTCCCTGCCTTCATTCCTGACTCCTGCTCGAAGCATCGATTTTCCTGCTCCTTGGATGCTGCCTGACCTGCTGTGCTTTTCCAGCACCACTTTAATCTTGACTCTGACCCAGCATCTGCTGTCCTCACTTTCACCCACCAAGATCTCTCTGCTCATCTACACTACCAAGACTCTTACCATTAGCCCAGTACTCTTTATTTCTGTTGCTCCTTCCAAAGTGAATCACCTCACTCTTTTCCACATTAAACTCTATTTGCCACTTCTTAGCCTCGCTCTGTAGCTTATCTATGTCTCTCTTAAGCTCGAACATCCTTCGGCACTATCTACAACTCCACCAACCTCAGTGTCATCCGCAAATTTACTAACCCATCCCTCATCCATGTCATTTATAAAAATGATAAACAGCAATGGTTCCAAAACAGATCTTTGAGGTATACCACTGGTAACTGAACTCCGAGATGACCATCTCCCATCAATCACCACTCTTTGTCTTTTTTCAGCTAGCCAATTTCTGATCCAAGCCACCAAATCATCCTCAATCCCATGCCTCCATATTTTGTGCAATAGCCTACCATGGGGAACATTATCAAATCTTTACTGAAATCCATATACACCGCATCAACTGTTTTACATTCATTCATCTATTTGGTCACCTTCTCAAAGAACTCAATAAGGTTTGTGAGGCATGATCTAACTTTCACAAAACCGTGTTGACTATCCCTAATCAACTTATTCCTCTCTAGATGATTATACATCCTATCTCTTAGGACACTTTACCCACAACCAATGTAAGGCTCACTGGTCTATAATTACCAGGGTTGTCTCTACTCCCCTTCTTGAACAAGGGAACAACATTTTCTCTCCTTCAGTCTTCTGGCAGTATTCCTGTAGTCAATGACAACATTAAAGATCAAAGCCAATGGCTCTGCAATCTCTTCCCTGGCTCCCCAGAGAATCCTAGTATAAATGCCATCCAGCCCAGGGGCCTAATCTATTTTCAAACTTTCCAGAATTACTAACACCTCCTCTTTGTGAACCTCAACCCCATCTAATAACCCATATCTCAGTATTCTTCTTGACAAAAATGTCTTTTTCCAATATGAATACTGACAAAAAATATTCATTTAGTGCTTCTATCTCCTCTGACTCCACACACAACTTCCCACTGCTATCCTTGATTGGCCCTAATCTTACTCTAGTCATTCTTTTATTCCTGACATACCAAGAGAAAGTTTTAGGATTTTCCTTGATTCTAGCTGCCAACAACGTCTCATGTCCCCTCCTGGCTCTTCTTAGCTCTCTCTTTAAGTCCATCATGGCGAACTTGTAACTCTCAAGTGCCCTAACTGAGCCTTCACGTCTCATCCTAACATAAACCACCTTCTTCCTCTTGACAAGAGGTTCAACTTCTTTAGTAAACCACATTTCCCTTGCTTGACCACTTCCTCTTTGCCTGGCAGGTACATACTTATCAAAGACATGCAGTAGCTGTTCCTTGAATAAACTCCACATTTCCTGCAGTTTCCTTCCCGTCCTATGCATCCTAAATCTTGCTGAATTGCGCCATAATTGTCTTTCCCCCAGCTTGCCCTGTGGTATATACCTATCCCTTTCTATCACTAAAGTAAACAGAACTGAATTGTGGCCACTATCACCAAAGTGCTCACCTACCTTGACATCTAACAACTGGCCTGGTTCATTACCCAGCACTAAATCCAATGTGGCCTTGCCCCTTGTTGGCCTGTCCACATACTGTGTCAGGAAACCCTCCTGCACACATTGGACAACAACTTACCCATCTAAAGTATTTCTAGTCAATATTTGGAAAGTTAAAGTTCCCCATAACAACTACCCTGTTAGTATCGCTCCTATCCAGAATCATCGTTGAACTCCTTTCCTGTCAAACATTTAGTACCGTGAATCATTTCTAATTCCTGTGTTATGAGAGCTGACATAATTATCATCTCATCAGGTACAAATATCGTACTGAAGGTACAAAATAATCAAATCACAATATCTACACCAGGTTGTGAAGGCAAAACATAGCAGATTACCAGTGGTGTCATGGTATAAAGACTCCAGATCACATCAGAGTGGCAGCATAGTGCTAGGCAGCAGTAACCATTTGTAAAAGACTCCCAGATCTAATTTGCAGCCCCTTGGAAACCCTAATGAAGGTCAGCTAGATTATGGCTGTGGACCTCAAAGCATTCAAAAGAGTAACAGCAGCGAGAGTACAGATCTATAAATTAGAATCCTGAAGCCCTGTCTTACTTGTCCATGTTCAGTCCTCTCAAACTATAAAACCTGTATTCCTTTCACTAAAGAAAAATGCAGCATGCTTCCTCAATTAAAAGTAACATACAGCAATCAAAAGGTTTCTTACTGACTTAAAAACATTATTGCCAGCAAATGGGTACAGGTTGTTCTGTTATAATGTAACAATTGTGTTCTTCAGCAGCCTCGCACGATAGAAAATCATGCTATGGAATGGTGTTATAGAACATCGTGCTGCAGAAGATTGCTGTATCCATTCAGTAGAAAGTTTGACTTGTCCCAACAATGTCCACAAGTCATCAATTGTGTTATAGCTAATTTGCACTGATGAAATGTGCATTATAACAGAACACCCTATACTGTCAGTTTAAACACAGAGCTCTCCTGTATATTAAAAAACTTACATTTTATCAAATAAAATATTGTCTTCTGAACTGATTATGCATTTTCAGCATTTTGTTTCACCATTCCAGTGCTAAGGCCTTTGTGATATAATTATTCCTTATTTGGCACAATCTCTAGTGGATGAAGTATGCCTTTCCAAAATTTTATTTATTAATGACACAGTCCCAGAGGCACCAACTTTCATTTCAGGCGCTATAATACCAAAAAACGAAGAAATATAGAAAGAAACCAAAGGGGAAAATAAACAGCCAGAACAGTAAGTCAATTCAATGAAAACAATAAATTGACCTGTGCTCTGCTTCAGTACAAAAATGAGAATTGACCTTCAACAAGAAATAGAAGTCAAACATTTATTTCTGGATTAGGTAGCAAGCAACATCTTCACTGAGTTACAGCTATTCAAGCAACATATACAGGTTTTGTAGATCAAGCAATAAATTATCTTCAAGTGAAATATCTAAAAATCGTATTTGCTTTTAGCAAGATGGGGTTTCACAAAATAAATATATCTAGTCTTTCCAAAGATGATTTTCTTAAAATCTAGAGGAGCTCTAAAACGTATATGAAGACCAGTTTAAGCTACAGATCAAATTCCTCTAGAGAAGAACTCGCAGAGCAGTTAATCTAATTGGTAATCACCCTGACTTCAATAAAATCCTTTAGGAAAGACTTCTGAGCAAGAAAAGAGCCATAACCTTTGCCTTGTACAAGATGATTGACATCACCATAAAGCTAAGTGCCTGGCCAGCATCAATTATTTACTTTAGATCAGGCAACACACTTGCTACAGGGAGAAAGTGAGAACTGCAGATACTGGAGATCAGAGCTGAAAAATGTGTTGCTGGAAAAGTGCAGCAGGTCAGGCAGCATCAAAGGAGCAGGAGAATCGACGTTTTGGGCATGAGCCTTCCTGAACATTGATTCTCCTGCTCCTTTGATGCTGCCTGACCTGCTGCGCTTTTCCAGCCACACATTTTTAAACACACTTGCTACAGTCAGCAAAGTATACAAAACCAGAAAAATCTGTTGCAGATATTGGATGTGCACCTACCCTGAAGCCTTCCAGTATTTTCTCATATTTGTAAGTCACATGGTAGTAAAGGGATATTGGGCACCCATGTGCAGAAAAAAATTGGTCTCAAGTGTCAAACTAGACCTCAGAACAAGACCCATCTGACCAACAAGAGGGTGCAACATCACGACATTGACAACAAAGACAGCCTTAACAATGCACACAAACATCGACAAATTGACAATGTGCACAGCAAACAAAATGAAAAGCAATACTCAGAAGATCAAACTTCTTATTGTTAACCTCATGTCAAAATTAGAAAGCTTTCATAGTCATAAAAATTTTAAAGTTAAAAATCACACAACACCACTTTATAGTCCAACAGGTTAATTTGGATGCACTAGCTTTCGGAGTGCTGCTTTTTTAGCAGGTGGTCCAAAAACACTTGATGAAGGAGCAGCACTCTGAAAGCTAGTGCTTCCAAATTAACCTGTTGGACTATAACCTGGCGTTGTGTGATTTTTAACTTTGTACACCCTAGTTCAACACTGGCACCTCCAAATCATTAAAATGATATGCTGTGAAAAGAGTAAATACACTCTGAAAGCCAAAATCACCACTATGGTCAACTAGTGTCATCATATTTCCACAATACATACTAAAATACTTGTTTTCCAACAAGTCACAATCCATAGTATAACACATCCAGTCAGGTAGCATCCGAGAAGCAGGAGAGTCGACATTTCGAGCATAAGCTCTTCATCGGAGGTGGCAGGGTGGCTCAGTGGTTAGCACTGCTGCCTCACAGTGCAAGGGATCTGGGTTCAATTCCAATTGCAGCGACTGTCTGTGTTGAGTTTGCATATTATTCCCGTGTCTGCATGGGTTTCCTCCCACAACCCAAACAAAAAAACAATGCAGTTCAAGTGAATTGGCCATGCTAAGTTGCCCATAGTGTTAGGTGCATTAGTCAGGGATAAATATGGGGAATGTGTCTGGGTGGGTTTCCCTTGGGAGGTCGATGTGGACTTGTAGGGAATCTACTCTAATCTTTCTCCACAATCCATGGTATAACCCACAGGATGCTTCCTTACAGTGTACGACAATTACCAGTTCTGTGCTGTGCCACAGTCACATGGCAATGCTAAATTTGAAGCTCAATGTGGCTCCCAAAATCATTTCCCTGGTTGATGTCAAAGGTCCAGTTGTGCAGGACAACCAGTATATATAGATCTCATAACTGTAATCACTCATGAGATTCAGTCCACATTATGGTAGAACAGAACAAACATGTCTCAACTGATTGAGTGAAATCTCGAATGCTTTTACCCAGGTGGATTTCACATGACCAACAATTTTAAAGTTTATGTAATATTGCACCTCTATAACAAGACAACCCCATTCACTGATCCTCCAAGGAAAGCAATGTGCACATTCAGAAGAAGGGATGATCATCCCCAGCAAAACACATGTTTAGAAAGTAAATATAAATGACCTTGGCTAGTGACCAATTGTCAATCTTTCGAAGACTCAAGACATTCTTCTTCATAGATAAAGGATTAAATAGAAATTAATTGAACCCCTAAAGTGTAGAAGAAGGTCATTCGGCTCATCTAGTCCATACCGACCCTCCGAAATGCATTCAACCCAGATCCAACCCCCCTTCTCATTCTCTGTAACCTTGTATTTCCCATGGCTAATCCACCCAACCTGCACATCTTTGGACTGTGGGAGAAAACCAGAGCACCCGGAGGAAACCCACAAAGAGGATGGGGTTTATACACAACCAGTGAACAGGAAGAGAACTATCACAACTAGGCAGTGGATAGAGAGCGTGAGTCAGAAATCCAGTCAAATACCTGAATACTTGTAATAGTATCTAAATTATGTAACCAGTCCAGATGGTGCTACATTGTAAAGGAGCTGAATCTAGCCCAGATCAATGTATGATATGCCAAACATGAATACAGAGAATAAGGAAGAAAGTTTTAATGACTGCTGCATTGGCAACAATTGGTACTGAATAACAGTGAGTAGCAGCAAAACAAGTTGTCAGCCAAAAGCAACAAAGAAAAACCCGTACTGCTTCAGGCCAGTATGCACTCACCAGAACAGAACAAGCTGTCAAATTTCCAAAACATTATATTGAAGTTTGAATTTTATTCAATTTCACTTGTTTGTATAATTATTGAATTGTCAACACATACCTATACGTAAAAACATTTTTTTTTGGGAAAAGAAGGATGCTGCTTTATGTTTCAAAGCTAATATGTAACACACCTTTAAGAGGCATGCACATGATATCATCATTCTATCATAGCCTGTCACCACATCATGTAAAGGTCTCCATCTCAATCTCACTGGGACCATTGCAGGATGACATGCTGATGGAAGTACAATGCAACTTGTAATTAAATTGTTCAATACTAACCCAGACACAGCAGTGCCTGAGGTTGCAGTATATATGTAGATACTAAGAGCTGTAATAAATATCTATTGGATCTTTCAGTACTAAGTGACTCGTGTCTAATTCTTAAGCTTTCATAAGCATAACATCATCAGTACTCGGTTGAAGTAGATGGTCATCATTACATCTAAGACAGATGGTGAGGTCAGAAAAGATCAGTGTTAACAGCAGTGTTTGTGTATAAAGTGATGACTCCCACATCATAGACATCACATCACCAAATCCGCTAAAATGTTGAGGAGATGAACCTAAGATTTGTGCATTATTAATTTTGCATCCTATTGACTAATTTCAGTGTCAAGATAAAAAAAATGTAAAAACAAAGATTTGTGTATATTTGGAAATTGTGTAGCATGTGCTACCCATGATTATTACTAATGGAAAATCAAGAGCAGCAAATCTGATCTTTTCCAATCCTTATAGCCAACTGTGAAGAGTTTTTTTTAACAGTGTGAATTCTAGTGCATTCTAGTGTGGAATATAACTCAGTAATTTATGTACTAATACCTAGCAAGACTAATTCCCATCTAAGAAAACCTAAAACCTGCAATCAACAGGTTTTTATTCTTCACAGTTTATCAGATACCATTTTTGCTTTTACTTTTTCGTGTACATCCCTTACCGATTGTTCAAATCTTAGTTCAGAATGTCAATGGTTAAATCATATGAGGATTTGACAGTAAATCACATCCTCTTCAGTGGTTAATCAGGTTGAGAGATGTAGCTAACTGATCCTGAATTCTACCTGACATTTAGTTTTTCACTGGTAAAACATCAACTCTCAAAAGGGTTTGGATATATCAATACCAATCACAAGGTGGCACGACCAGGTATGTTACATTAACCTCACTTTGTATCTTTTTGATATAAGTGGAGATGAATAAACAATCTTTGTGCACTGGTTGTGAACACAATCTTTCAGTCCACTGATGATAATATCATGCCAATCCATGGTTTTAGATCTTTTCTTTGAGAAAAACAACCGAGAAAACAGATTTTCCTGCATGAGAAACCATTTTCACTAGCTCCTGCACAGATTCCTTTCTTATCTATCTTCTATTCCTTGCCTGAATCATCTGATTAATATAAAGTTAATTTGTTTAAATATTAACAAATCCACGATTTAATATCAACCATATCCTTGAATCACCCAGCACTAGTTTTCTGAAGGAGTCGTTACCAACTTCTCCACTCTTTCTCCAAAAGCCTGCAATTCAGCTGAGATTAGTGGCTTAATGTAGCAGCAATAGCCATTTGAAAATGGTCAGTAACAGTTGGGACAGAGATTTTTTCATTGTGGGATGAATGTTAAAATAACTCCTCAGACATTAGTATCCTATCACCAAATCACTCTTTATTTAAATGTGGAAAATCCTTGACACTGATCCAACTTCCTCACAGCCAGCACTCAGAGTGACCAGAACCTCTGATACTCCTGTTTATCTTTTTTTTTTCTGGAATTTTGAGGACTATTCAGATTGTTGTGAAATAACACCACAGAGGCTGGTGTCCTCTCACAAAGTCACTCTTTATTTATGTGGAGAGTCCTTGACACTGATCCAAGTTCCTCACAGCCAGCTTTCAGAGTGACCAGAATCTCTGACACTCCCGTTTGTATCTGTCAATCAGAGACCAGAATAACTGTCCCAATCAGGGAACTCTATTGGTCAGAGTATTGAGTACAGGAGTTGGGAGGTCATGTTGCTGCTGTACAGGACATTGGTTAGGCCACTGTTGGAATATTGCATGCAATTCTGGTCTCCTATTTATCAGAGGGATGTTGTGAGACTTGAAACAGTTCAGAAAAGATTTACGAGGATGTTGCCAGGGTTGGAGGATTTGAGCTATAGGGAGAGGTTGAACAGGCTGGGGCTGTTTTCCCTGGAGCATCCGAGGCTGAGGAGTGACCTTATAGAGGTTTACAAAATGATGAGGGGCATGGATAGGATAAATAGACAAAGTCTTTTCCCTGGGGTAGGGTCTGTTTCCATGCTGTACGTCTCTATGACTCTACAACTCTATATGAGATCCACTTGTCTGATCTTCGCACAATCATGAAATCCTTCCACTCTATGGACATAGACTGTTTTTTTTTAAATTGTAGCTCCTCCTGGAGGGGATTTTTAGCACCCAGTCAGGTTCATCCAACATTGCCTCTGATATGGGTGGCATGTAACACATGGCAGCTTGTCTCTTGTGCCCAGAGCGTCTAAAAAGAAATTAATTCTCCTCTTAACACAGCAAAGGTGCCGAGGCAGCTGTGTCCATCTCAGATTCTGAGATATCTTCAAAGCTTGATGGAGGGGGAGAATCCATTGGCTCTGGACCAGTCAGGAAGGCTGATGAGGAGCAAGGTATGTTTTGCTTCTGCACCATTTGTGAGTTTGCAGCTTTCATATGGTCCCTGTGCTTTTCCCAATGAATGTGGGGGGTTGCCGGCAGTAATTTTTATCCATGTTGGCATTCTGGGCATGGCGTACCAATACGGATATATCTGCATTCAATCTTGGCCCCGAGACATAATTTTTTGCCAACATTTCATGTTGACCCTGGTCGAGTACAGCCAATATCTGGCGGCAGCCTTGTCTCGGGGCTATTATTCCTGCTCCCCGTAATAATATGTCATTCTCTACTGTTATCTGGTCTCTGTGGGTCCAAAAAGGTTTCAATTCTGCTTGTGACAGCCCTTCTGATGCAGGTACATGTGGCGCATGTCCAGCTTCATGAAAGACAGCCCCCTCCGCACCAGCTTTGTGCTTTATGGGAGGGATTGGGTAATTATCCAGTTGTGAAAAGTGGTTTACCATTCATTTAAGATCCCCACAAAGGCGAACGGACACATCGGACTTCACAATCGGTAAGTCAGGTGTTGCCCATTCTGTAAACTGTTTTCCCCATCACACCAGCTGCTTCAGTTTTGTCAGGTGCGGATCTTTCGGTGTGCAAAGTCTGATATTGTCAGCTGTGACTGGAAGTGTGTTCAGGGTGGCCATACCAACAATGGTGTATCTACCAGTAAGAGGCAGCTGAACGCATCCTCATTTCCTAATTGGCCTCCCAGACGGTCTTCCACCTTGTAATTAAATGCACTTAGAATTAGAGCCAACAGCTGAATTTGGACTGAAGCTGTGAGTGGCACTGCCTTGTTCATTTTAAATTATTATTAAACATGTATGTCCCTAAAGATATTGGTGGAGCTTCCTGACTCTAAATATGTCCACCAAACCTTCCTTCTCTATATGGGCACATCTACGCTCTACATTAGCCAAAGTCCAGGCCTTCCTCTCCATTGGGTCACCTATGAGCTAATATTAACCCTATGTCATATGGAGAGGCATTGCATGACAATCCTGGATCTCACTTGGGATCAGTGTGTGCCAACACCTTAGAAAGTGGTAGCTGTTTCTTCACCTCTCTGAAAGCTATGGCTTAGCTATGCAATCATTTCCAAGGCTGACTCTTTTTTAAAGAGTTGATGCAAAGATGCCAGGATGAAGACCAAGTTATGCATGTACTTTCTGTAATAATTTATCAAGGAAATCTCCGGTACAGATGTAGGAGCTGGGGCACCTTTGATTACCCTCACTTTATCTTCCAATGGGAGTGAAATTCAGTCTTGTCAAGTTGTAGTCCAAGTAGCCCACTTGGGCTGCCTGGAACACACATTTTTCCCTTCTAAGGCATGTGCCTACCTGGGAGGTTTGCTAAGTGCTCTTTATCGGTCTTCTCTTTTATTAGCACATTATCTAGATAAGTGGCAACCTGTTGTAGATCTTGTAAAAAGTTTTCCATCATCTGCTGAAAAATCACACAAGCTGACAATGCCCCAAATGGCAGACTCATAAGATGATACAAACCCTTTCTCGGTATTAATTGTAGCATACTTCTGGGAATCCTCATTTAACTGCAACTGCAGTATGCATGGCTCACGTCCAGCCTCATGAAGGACAATCCCCCTGCCAGCTTTGTATATAAATCCTCTATGTGAGGGATTGGGTATTTATCCAACTGTGAAAAGTGTTTACCATTGATTTAAAATCCCCACAAAGGTGAACTGATCCATCGGGTTTCACAATCAGTGAGACCAGTGCTGCCCATTCCGTAAACTGGACTGATTCCTTCACTTTCCAGCCTTCTGATTTCTGCCTCTACCTTTGCCTGTAAGGCAAGTCACACTGAGTGGGTCTTGCAGAATTGTGGAATTGCTTCCTGGTCAACATGCAAGGTGGTCTTGTCTCCTTTGATAGTCCCTAGACCTTCCTGAAAAACTAACGGATATTTAATTAGTACCTCACTCAAGCAGCAGCCAAACAAAACACTAACTCTCGAATATTGAGAGTATTAATTTTCATATATTCATACATTTGCAGTTTCCCCTCTCTAGATATTGGACTCTTAAAGCACAATTATTACACCAATATAAAAGACCCTATTAGTGTGGCAGACAAATCTGTTTCCGGGTATTCCAAAAAGGGCAGCTATGTCTTATAGAAATTCTCAGTTTTGTGGTGTACCATATTTGTGAGAAAATCCAAGGGGATATGCTCCATAACAATCTTACGCCAACCCGACAGGCCCGGGAGATTTTTGGATATCCAACCTAACAAGATATTCTTTCTTGCGCAAAAAGCGAAGATGTTAAAAAGTTTTTTCTTATGCGCATCTACAGGGAACACACAGGGCAGGCCAAGAAGAAGAGATTGGGTCCTTCCCTACCCTTACACCCAACGTCTCCTCTATTGCACTCACCACAGCGCTCCAGTATGTTTGAAGCCTATCACAGGACCAGAGGCAATGGGTAAGAGTGCTCAAATTTACACTTGGGACATGTTGAAGATACCCCTCGTTTAAATTTTGACAAAAGATCTTAAGCCAAGTTGAAGTGGAGAATCTTCAACTGTAAAGCATGGGTTCTATTGCAAATTGATATCTTTCTTGCATTTTCCCAAATATCTTCCCATGCCTCTGAGGAGACCTCAACACCTAATTCTTTCTCTCACACCCTGCAAAGTCAATCAAACTCATCTGAGGGGGCGCCCCCCAATTGATGAGATAAAGTGCTGACAGAAAGTGTACTCTTAACACTGAACACCCTCCTGTCCATGTTGGTTTTGTTGGGATCAGTCAGAAATGTAGTCATTTTTTGAATAAAGTCCCTAACTTGAAAAATACGAAAGAAGTCCCTGTTAGATAGCTCGTATTTATGTGCTAACTGATCAAAGGACATCATTGTGTCTCCCTCAAATAAATCATGCATCCAAGACACACCGCTAGCTGTCCAATGTTTGAATCCTGAAAACATCATCCCTGGTTGAAAACCCAGCATACCCAGGTAGGCAGGTACTCCTGTAGGTGTAAAAAACAGATGTTTTGCCAATATTGCCTTCCCTCTGCCGAATTGCCCTCCATGCTTTAACAGTATTGATAACTATTGGGATAAGGTAATATTCCTTAACTGTTCCCATTTTGTCCAAAAACAGCAAGCTAGTAAGGGGACACCTTGCCTGAGAGGTTTCAATATCGAACCATATTGAAAGAGGGTCCCCACAAGCCCAATCATTCACGGAAAATAAAAGCAAGCTTAGTTCATAGTATTTAATGTCCGGGAGATCCACTCGCTCCAATCTGTGAGGCCATTACAAGTTAGCTAATTTAATAAGGGGCTGCTTACGATGCCAAATAAAAGAGCTGAACCAGCCGTTCAGTCTCCTGAACGTTTGCTTATCGAAAATCAGGGGAGCATCTGTATAGGGCACAACAAACGGGGGGAGAATATTTAACTTAATAAGAGCTATCTGCCCTAACCATGAGACGGGAAGTGCCTCCCATCTTTAAAGTCTTGTTTGATTTTCTCCAATAATTGAACAAAATTGGCTTTAAACAACCTATCAAGAACTGGAGTAATGAATATGCCTAAATACATAAAACCTCCCTGTGACCACTTGAATGGGAATTGAGATTCACCCTCAAGACCTGGCACAGCTGTAAGACCACCCATTGGCATAGCCTATGATTTTGCAAAATTAATCTTGTACCTGAAAAGGTGCCAAATGAGCTGATGCATTGTATCAGACGAGGCACCAAAACTGCTGCATTTGACAAAAAGATGAATGCATCATCCGCGTACAATAAAATGTTATGTAATTTCGACCCCACTTCTGGAGCCAAAATGTTGGGATCCCTATGAATGGCCTCTGCCAATAGTTCAATCACCAATGTAAAAAGCAATGGCGAAAGGGAACAACCTTTACCCATTTTATAAAGGCTTCACCCCAGCCAAACTGTTTCAGAGTACAAAAAAGATATGGCCATTCAACTCAGTCCAATGCCTTCACGGCATCTAGAGAAATCACCAATCCCTGTACTGATTGTTGTTGACACATTTGAATTTCATTAAGCAGCCTCCTAACATTATTGGAGGATCTGCAATCCTTTATGAAGCTCACCTGATTCTGTTTAACAATAGAAGCTAACAGTCTCCAGACTTAATGCAAGAGTCTTAGAAAGGATTATAAAGCCCACATTTAAGAGTGAAATGTGCCTGTAAGAAGCATAGTCCTCTGGGTCCTTTTTTTAAGAATAAGCAAAATATTGGCCTCTCTTAGATTTGGCGGGAGACGATCATGAATGTATGAGTCATTGAACATTCGGTCTGACAATATGTTTATATATTCCTTACAGAATTCGCTGGGAAGTCCATCAGGACCTGGCGCCTTTCCACTCTGAAGCTGTTTCACAGTCTCCTGCACCTCTTGCTCTGATAAGGGGGCATTGAGTAAAGATTCTTGTTTGGGATCAGACTCAGGAACTACAGATCCTTGAAAAAGAACTCTATCTTGGCCTGCCCCGCCTCACAACCCTCAGATTGGTATAATCCAGAGTAAAATCTCTGGAATGGCATGTTAGTCATTTTGAAATCGCATGTTAGGTTCTCAGACCCTTCACTAATCGACATAATGGCTTGAGAGGCACTCCTTTTCCTGGCGAGATATGCTAGGAACTTGCCCAGTTTGTCACCATGCTCATATGACCTTTGTTTTGCGAAAGTAAGCTCCTTCTTTCCTGTCTGTGTGAGCACGGAATTCAATGCAGACTGCAGTGCCATAATGGTCTGTGGCTTGGCCAACGATGGCCTGTCAAAGTAAGCCTTCATGGCTGCCTTCAACCATGCCTCAAGGAGACATTGTTGCTCACCTTTCTGCTGCTTCCTACTGGCAGAATAGGAGATAACTAAACCCCAGTATAGGCTTTGGCAGTTTCCCAAAGGATGG
Organism: Chiloscyllium plagiosum; assembly: GCF_004010195.1. Classification (NCBI taxonomy): domain Eukaryota; kingdom Metazoa; phylum Chordata; class Chondrichthyes; order Orectolobiformes; family Hemiscylliidae; genus Chiloscyllium; species Chiloscyllium plagiosum. The sequence continues at coordinate 22,233,117 of NC_057735.1, forward strand.
ATGGTATACTAAACGAGCCTGAGCTAATGACTAGGAATGCCCTAAATTCCTTAGAGAAGTACTCCACAAACTTATTATCCTTAAGAATAAAGGGATCCATTCGCCAGTGCCTTGGGTCCACTTTAGTGTCCTTAATCTTAACCAACAGGTACACTGGAGTGTGATCGGAGATGGTAATATTTCCAATCGTATAAGATGCCACCATAGAACATAGAACAGAGAACATAGAACAATACAGCACAGAACAGGCCCTTCGGCCCATGATGTTGTGCCAAACATTTGTCCTAGCGTAAGCACCTATCCATGTACCTATCCAATTTCTGATTAAAGGTCACCAATGATTCTGACTCTACCACTCCCACAGCGCATTCCATGCCCCCACCACTCTCTGGGTAAAGAACCTACCCCTGACATCTCCCCTATACCTTCCACCCTTCACCTTAAATTTATGTCCCCTTGTAACACTCTGTTGTACCCAGGAAAAAAGTCTCTGACTGTCTACTCTATCTATTCCCTGATCATCTTATAAACCTCTATCAAGTCACCCCTCATCCTTCGCCGTTCCAATGAGAAAACGCCTAGTACTCTCAACCTGTCCTCGTACGACCTATTCTCCATTTCAGGCAACATCCTGGTAAATCTCCTCTGCACCCTCTCCAAAGCTTCCACATCTTTCCTAAAGTGAGGCAACCAGAACTGCACACAGTACTCCAAATGTGGCCTTACCAAAGTCCTGTACAGCTGTAACATCACTTCACGACTCTTGAATTCAAGCCCTCTGATAATGAACGCTAATACACCATAGGCCCTCTTACAAG
>NC_057735.1:22234748-22254656 GCF_004010195.1 Chiloscyllium plagiosum
AAATGCCCAACACATCTTCCTTCCTAACAAGTATCTCCTCTAGCTTACCAGTCCGTTTCATACTCTCCTCTTCAACAATACGGTCCCTCTCATTTGTAAATACTGAAGAAAAGTACTCATTCAAGACCTCTCCTATCTCTTCCGACTCAATACACAGTCTCCCACTACTGTCCTTGATCGGGCCTACCCTCGTTCTCAGACCTACCAAGTCCAGGGCTGCCACAGGGGTCAGAAAAAAAAATCAATCAATCCTGGTGTGACATCTGTGTGGATTTGAAAACAACATAAAATCTCTGTCTGTATGGTGGAGACACCTCCATACACAGATCCACTAACTAGTTTTTACAGATGGTATCGGGGGGCCTTTGGACAACTTGCCTACCATGGGATCAATAAGACAATTAAAATCTCCCCATATAATGATATGCCGGGACTCGAGACTGATCAATTTAGAGAATGCATCTACCAGAAATTTGAAGGGATGAGCTGGAGGGCAATAGACATTTAAAACACCATATTCTTCCCTGTTTATCAGGGCTTTGAGGATTACAAACCTCTGGTGTGTGTCTTTAACACACTCTAATAACTTAAATGGGAGATTCCTCCGAATCAATGTAGCCACTCCCCTACTTCTGATATTAAAAGATGAAAAGTAAACCTGATCAAAGCCATTCTGTTGTAGTTTCAAATGCTCTCTATCATCCAAGTGTGTCTCCTGTAATAAAGCAATATCCACCCTTTCCTTTCTAAGATTCGAGAGAACCTTTTTCCTCTTAATTGGTGAGTGACTCCCCTTGATGTTCCAGGTGCACCATTTAGTCAAGTCATTAGCCATAACCTTCTGCAGTAACATTTAGATTCCAGAGAGGTGGAACTCCTATCACAAATTGCTGAGCCTTAGTGTTGCAAGATTCATTGAACATAAAAACTGCATAAACTAAAACCACTACAGTTAACAAACCTATAAAGTTTTCAAAGATTATATACAACCAAAATCAAAAAACAAACCAATATATAAACTGCTAATGGCACTGAATAGGGGAACTCACCCCTTGCCCAAAGGGGAAGTCTACACATTCCAGAACCCAACTTCCCATCCGGCAGCCAATAGTGCAGCCAGGCCATTTAAATACCTGAACCAGACATAAACCGTCCGTAAGTAGGCATTCAGCCATCTCAACCATTTTCTCTCTTCTTAACTAGGATGCACCACAAACACAAGCAGAAAAGAAAGAAAATACACCATGAAATAACAATGTGAACAAAGAAATTTTGAAAAAAAGGATAAGTACCCCACCTATCCTTTGGTATAACTTAGCTTAGAAATTGAAAGTACACATCCCAACTGCCCCTGAACATAGTTTAGATCAGATTATTACCAATTTAAAAAAATAGGGAAAGAAAGCCCCAACCGGACTTCCTCTTTTTTTAAAAAAAGATACGCAAACAACACTACTATTTGTACATACTAAATTGTTCAGATTAAGTTTATTTGTCCACAAAGTCTCTTGTCTTCTCCGATGTGTCAAAGAATTATACAGATCCGTCTAAAGTGAACAGAAGCATTGCTGGATACCTCAGAGAGTACTGAATCCTGAGCTCCCTCAGTCTTCTCTTGACGCCATCTTAGGATTTTCTTTTTCGAATCACTGCCGCTGAGAAGTCCTGGAATACCACGATCTTAGAGGCCTTGTAAATTAGCCCTCCTAAATGATTCTTTCCTTATCTCTATAGTGATGAAACCGCACCAAAATAGGACAAGGACATTGGTCCAGACCTGAACTCCGCGCCATGACCCGGTGAGCCCTGTCAATCTTCAAGCTTCTCATTCCACCTCCAGGTTAAGGAATTTTGGCAACTAGTCCTCAACAAATTCCACCGGCTGCTCACCTTCTTTACCCTCCGGCAGTGTGACAATCTGAATATTTTTTCTCCTGCCTTGTTCTTGAGGTCATCAACCTGATCAAGCAAATTATGGAACCTGTGTCTCCAGGGCCTGGATCCTATTCTTGGAGCGACTCTGTGTTCTACCTCATCTGTCCTTTTTTCAAAGTCTCCCAGCTGCTATTCATGACTCTGCAGCATGATAGAGACTGGGGCCAGCTTCACCTCTATCTGCTTGCCCAACAAAGTGCGAGATTTTGTGAACTCCTTCACCAGGACCTGATAAGAAATCGAGTCCGAGGATCCTGCAGCCTGGGCCACGGGACTGGTCTCCGACGTACCTCCTCCCTTCTTTGGCATCCCTGGATGGCAAAAACCAAGGTCAGTTGGTCTCTGACTGTTTCCTGGGACTCCACAACTTTTCCAGAGTCCCAGGCTATCACGGTGTCTGGGTAGAGTGGGCTGGAACTTGTCCCACTTGCAATGCAATGTGGAGCTCTGCAACACGATCTTTCTAGCTTGCCACCATCTTGGATCCTCACTCCAATGTCATTTGCCTGGAAAAAATAACGCAATCTTTGCACAATCTGGGTCCAGTCTTTGACAATAGGATCAAACGAGTCAAGCTTCCCAAATAACAGCACAATTCCAGAAATGCTTACCCCAAATCAAAGACAACTTTTGCAAGCAAATTTCTTCAGGAGCTTGCTTTTCTCTCATCCCCTCTGAAATAACTCCACAGAGGCCAGTATTCTGTCACCAACTCCCCTTTTATTTCCATATGGAGACTCATTGAGACAGATCCAGCTTCCTCAGAGCCAGATCTCAGAGTAAACAGGATGTTTGACCCTCCTGTTCTTATCTGTCAGCCAATGTTCCCTGATCAGACCAGACTAACAGCCCCGAACAGGAAAGTCATATTCTATAAGGTCTACAGGGCTGACCTCGCTAGTATCACGACAAATGTAGTGGCATACTGAAACCAACAGTTGCATGTACAACTGCTGTGCCCTGAATACAGCTCAAGACCTAAGTTTAAGAACAGTAATTAGTTGACAGTTATGGTCAGCTGGTCTTGGAAAAAGCAATTATATTTTCTAAGAAATAAATGGGATTTCACAACTGATTCAGTTTAATTCATTATAGCCATGAGCAGTTAAGGTGAATAGTATAAAGATTTTGAGAAGTTAAGCCCTGTTGTGTAAGGTTCCATTTTCTATAGCTGGTATTAGTTTGATAAAGATCAGAGACTCCACTCATTGCAATGTAGCCCAGCTCCTCTGAGAGATGTCAGAACTGAATATGATTAGCAACAAACTTTTACTCCAAGCAGCATATTTCTTACAGTATAGTAACTGTGTTGGCATACTAATCATGGTCTTATGTGGTTAGGACTGAGTGCTTGCGTTTGTTTGGCAACGTAGTCTACATTTTCATTTTGTACAAAGCTAATATTGGTTTGTTAATTGGCATTAAACTGAAATCTACAGTTTAAATTCTGTAGTTGCTATCATTTACCAGGTTTTGATCAAACAACAGTTATGTCTAATTAAAAAATAACTGAAAGAAGATTCTCACTAAATGAGTTGGATAGGTCCTTTGACTTGGAAGCAAAGCCAGTTTATTATGACTTGACACTTGAGTGCTCAAGTTCGTTGATGAAGGGAGTTAAGGAGAGGAAAGGAAAGATGTGTTGTGTGGCTTTTACTTTTGCTTTTCGTGTACATTTTAGCCCCAGGAACTGATTCTTACTCTGCTAAAGCAGAAGCAGCAAGATATTTAGTAAGCATCTGGTATGTGGTTTAGTCTATTTCTAAAGTTCAACATAGTATAACATCTAGTTGTAAGGTTGATAAAATATTTGAAAGAATAAGCAAATATATGCTTGAATAAAATAATACAGTACTTCCTGCTACAGTTGCGGTATGTAAGAGTGTCTTGATGCCAGTTTAGATAAGAGCAAGCACTTCTGCATACAATGTTTGAAGTTTGAGCAGTTCCATCTTAGAGTTTATGAATGAAAGGGTGATTTACTGACTTTGTGATACATCAGGAAGGGTTACTTTGTACCAGGAAACAGTCATACCTCTTAGTGTTGGGTTTTCAGATTAATTAGTGTTCAGGTACAGGAGCGTACATCCTCAAATGAGATATGTAAGTGGACTCAGAAGGCAGGAGCCTGAGACTTTGCAATTATCCAAGAGGTCTCCTCAGAGTGTAAATGCTGTGAGGGTGGATGAACTTGGCACCATGGTTCAGGGAAACTGTCAAGAGGAGGGGAGGAAGAAGGAACAATAGGGGACGGTATAGTGCGGAGAATTGGCACCATTCTCTGCAGGGAAAGATATGAGTGCATACAGCTGTGTTGCCTGCCTTATCCAGTGTTTTGGATATTTTCTCAAGGCGAGAGATGAACTTGCAGTGGGAAAATAAGAATCCAGTTGTTGTGGCCCACATCAATATTGACGACATATGAATTGAAAAGAAGGCAGCTCTGTCTGGTCAATGTAACAAGCTAAGTGCCAAACTAAGTTGTAGAAACTCCGAGGTCATAATCTCTGTATTGTTACCTAAACTACGTACAAATTGGCATAGGGCAAATCAGGTTAGAGAGATTAACACATTGCTGAAATATTGGTGTGAGAGAAGTGAGTTCTGGTTCATGGGGCACTAGTAGCAATATTGGGGAAAGTGGGATCTGTACCAATGGGACAGCCTATGTTTGAACCGTGTGGTGCCAATATTCTTGTGAACCACATGAGAATAGGTAAGGAATATTTTAAACTAAGTTGTGGACTTAAGGAATCAAATTTGGGAATATGTGGTAAACTAAAGAACAGATTTGAGGCCAAAGAGAAAGACAATAGATCAGGACCAGAATGTTGAAGGGTACAGACATTTAGGAATGAGCAGAAACTAGGAACAGGTAGAGAGGTGGCTCTGTCAGTTAATTATGGCATTAGTACCAGAACAAAGGATGACCTAAGCTCGGTAAAATAAGATTTACCTTGTTTGACCAGAGGTGGGGAATTATAAAGGCAAGGTCACTTGTGGGCGTATCATACAGGCTTCCTGATAGTGACGACACAGTAGGGTTGAACTAATGAGAACTTGTCTGAAGGGCATGGCAATAATCCTGGGAGATTTGAATCCACGTATCCATGAAAAAGGTCAAATTGGCAATAGTAACCGAGATGAAGAGCCTATAGAACATTTTTGGGACAGAGCAGCCTGTTCTTGAGCCAAACAGAAAGCAGCCCTACAGTTGAATAAAAGAAAAATAGTGCAGATGCTATAAATCTAAAACACACACAGAAAATGCTGAGGGCCTGATAGCATATGTGAAAAGAAGAACAGAGTTAGCATTTTGAATCCATTATGATTCTTCTTCAAAACTGAAAAGCGTTGGAAATTAATGTTTTTAAAAATATATTTGACAGAGGTGCAAGTGGAGCAAAGGGTGTAGAACGCCAGTGCAACACAAAAGGGTTGTCACCAGAATTTCCAGTTAACATTACCAGAAGATTGACTGAGGGCTTGGCCTACTAGCCTTGTGTAATTACTTTTACACCACTGCCTGCCCAGACATATGTTGGTGCAGTGGTCAGTCTGTTTGAATCTCTCCAGTACAATCTGCTTTTGCCATAATTTCAAAACAGTCACCAGTCTCTATTGCCTTTATCGTAACTATCATCAACTCATACTCATTGATTTTTCTCGTCCTTGTGACTTGTATTGCCTCACTACTTCTCAACATTGTAAATTTAAAATTCTTGCATTTATATTTGAATTCTTATGTGGCTTTATCCCAGCTTCATTCTGAAACCACCTGTCACCTCACAATGTTTCTTGAAATTTAGTTGACAGCATCCCGATCTTTCTTCAACAGACTAATTTAATGCTGTGCCCTCAGCCATATTTGCTTTTGGACCAAGACTTTGAGTACTCCTTGTCACCACTCTCATTCATTAGCTCACATTATAATTTTTAATTTTGACGTTAAAGGTCTGACAGATCTGTACTGAGTGAAGCAGTATTAGTGAGATGGAATGAATGGATCCCACTGGACAATGCTATAGTGTGAGTAATCCAAACAAATCTACACCATTGTTCGTCATGTTGTATGGTATGCCAGCTCGCTGCAATGTATGAACTGCTGCTCATGAGGAAAGTCACTGCCACCAAATTGTAAATGCAATTACCTCCAGAATTGTTGATATTTGTATATTGCTCTAATGTCATTCCTCATTTTGGTTGATGAAATTTTCTCACCCAGGCTATGGGGATGGCCTTTGAACTATGATGGAAATAAACATGATTTCTACTGTACCTTTAAAAGTGATTTATTTTACAGTTTTTCAGATTGTCCTGGCAAACAGCTTCATTTCATAAAGACTGTGCCTGCATGTTGTTGCTTAATATATGTGCTTCTGAAGGGGTGGATGCTATGGATTGCATTAAACTTCACCCACTATGATGATGTCATAAGAACCTCGATGAGGACAACAGGATTGAATCTTGAAGGACATAGATCTACTATTGAGGTCTCCTCATAATCTTCATAAAAATATCTATTATACCAAGGTAATATGTTTTCATTGCTATCACGTAGTAAACTACATCTTGTTAGACTGCCTTGAGGTTTTCCTTTATCACATTACACAAAGCATGCCTTATAGATCCTTACCTAGAAAGGTGGTTGTGGCAGAAAATTTACCTTATGGTGATGAAGAGTCTAGCTACCTCATTCAACACAACCCATACTGAAAAATGAAAACCAAAAAAACTGTGGATGTTGTAACTCAGGATGAAAAACAGAAGGAGCTGGAAAAAAGCAAATATGCTGGAAATGTTCAGCAGGTCTACAGATCTGTGCTGAGTGAAACAGTATTAATGAATTGAAATTAATGGAGCCCAATGGAGCATACCGTAGTGTGAGCAGTCCAATCAATTCTGCACCATTGCTCACTACCTTGTGCACTACCTGCACTGCATGAGGTGTCACCACTCTCTTTCAGACTAAGAAACAGCAGGGCCTGCTTGGCCTAGTATGGTAGAGGAAACCCACTTCCCGGTCTGACTTGAGAGATCTCTTGTGGTTAACAAGATACTGCATGTTAGCAACTGGTTACAGGTTACTTTGATATGAAAGACATTGTTTCAGAGACATTGAGGAGAGCCAGTTGTTATTTCTCACTCCTTCAAGATCCTAAGCCGTTCTGCTTACGAGTCCACATGATATCATCATAGTGGATGGCATGCCTCAGTATTAACCATTTCACCCGCAAAGTACAGGTCCATATAATTACTGGGAAGGTTGTACATCCCATTCCCAACTTCAGGAAAATTAATCATAGATCTGCTGGGTAAATAACTGGCAACATTTCCTCTTCCAGTGATTCCCTCTCCCGGGGTTTCCAGCATCTGATTTGCCTGCAGTGCTCAGGGGCTTTGCTGCTGGATTCTTAAATCCTGGGGAAGGCCAAAGCTGGCCAGTTAAGTAACTGACAGGAATTTAATTCAGTTGGCCCTCTCCCACTACAGCAACATGGATCTCCGATTACTCCTCTAACTGGTGAGTGGTGCCAATGTTGGGGACACTAAATCCTCCTCATGTTTCAGGTCTGTAAACTGTCTGTCGTTGTCTTGTTTGATATTCACCATACATAAAATGTTAACCTTGTTTCACTTGCTTCGGAGCTATTGATTATTTCCAGAAATGGATGTTTTATTTCAGATTACCAACTTCAGCAATATCTTGCTTTGGTACACCAGGCAAGTTGAGTTAACATGATATGGAGTAAATTGGCAACAATTGCTATGGTTTTGTACATAAGAATCACCAAAGTATCCTCTTCTGCCCACGCATTTGCTTTCATTTGACACTAGAGACTGAGGAGGCGTTTGAACAATCTGCAGGTTATGAATTTGACAGAACCAGAGTATAAAAATAGATTCATTTTTAAACTTCCATAAATCTGACTTTTTGAGTAGTGACTGAACTTTAATTCTCGTCTCCTCATCATCTATTAGTGATATACCTTCATATCTACAAATTATTTTTCTTTGGTCATGCGCAATTATGCAATTCACTATCGTCAGTAAACCTGCATCTGAGAACCTCAGTTCTAAACAATAATTCATTCAGACTTTCCTCTGTTGTTAAATAGGTTCACAGTATGAGCTATAAGGAGAGGCTAGAAAAACTCAGATTGTTTTCTCTGGAGCAGTGGAGGAGGAGCGGGATTTAACAGAAGTCTAAATTGTGAGATGCATAGAAAGGGTTGACATTCAGAATCTTTTTCCCAGAGTTGAAATGTTTAATACAAGGGGGCATGTGTTTAAGTTGAGAAGGAGAAAGTTCAAAGGAGATGTGAAGTGTGAGTTTTTTACACAGAGAGTGGTAGGTATCTGAAATGCACAGCCGCGGTGATGGTGGAGGCAGATACAACAGGGGCTTTAAGGAGCACATGAACATGCAAAGAATGGAGGGATATGGACTAAGGACTGGCAGAAGGAATTAGTTTAATTTGGCGTCATGTTATGTACAACATCGTGGGCTGAAGGGCCCATTCCTGTGATCTACTATTCCATGTTCTATGTTCTATTAGCAAATGTTTGGACCACAGTACTCTGAATTGGCCCATATTGAAAGAAACTGCTACAATGAACACATTTATACTGAGTACGGAGTTCAACAAGTTTAGAATGATCATTTCAGATCAGATAAATTGAGCTATGACCACTAATTGTCAGCATAAATAGGGACCATGTACCGTCATATTATAAACACAGTTATTATCACTGTTAGGGCAAAATCTGTGGAAGGAAAGTGACAGTGGAGCATTTTATAAGAAATTCATTCTGACAGATGCTGTTTTAACTGGAAAACAATGCTTTGACAGTTATGCTTAAGTTGTACTTAAAATCTTTCTTCTTTTCGGGGTAATATTAACCTGACTCCAGTCCCTAACAGTTTCCACTTCAATACAACCCCACTATCAGCCAGAGATCACGTTAGAATTGTTGCAAGACCAACTGTCGGACCATAATGTGATTGTTTTGCAGAAGCTTGACATTTTGGAATATAGCAAGTCATTTGCAGCAGGAGAAATGGTAATATTTGTCAGCCTGAGGAGAATACCAATTTAAGGGAAAAATCAATATTTATACTGACTTTATTCAGTAACAAATCTACATATAAAGCCAGTCATAAACATATTCCTTTATGATTCCCATATTCTTCAGTTAAGAATATTTTGGTAGATGGTGAGGTTGGGAATTTAGGAACATGACTCCTTTATCAAAAGCTATCATCTTGCCTGCAAGAAATTGTGGTTCCAATAAGTTCTCAATCGGGACCTGGCCTGATGACCTCAATACACAAACATTCAGGCTAAAGTACGTTGAACAATACTTTAGTCTGAGAGCTTGATATAGAGTTGGTCAGGTTAGTTCCTGATTGATAACTTATTGGAAACACTGGCAAGGTGACAACTTTTGATTAAGGAGAAATATTCCCATTGAAATCTTCTGCAGGCTGTCCTTTGACAGTTTGTTCAACAACTGTTCATTCAATAATTAACATTTTGTTGAACAATGGTTCCATAACTGACTGTTTTTTGACTAGTTGTTGTCTGACCAGCATTCTTTGAAAAGAATTAGCATAATTGCCTGTCTCTTGGCCAGTTCTCTGTTGATTGTAAGTAGTTCAGTTCATTTTGTAATTTGAATAATGTTGAGGTCAAGACAAACATTCATGCTCGAGTGTGAAAATTATTTACAGTCTCTACCCTTTGACACCCTGGTGTTTCTGGTAGCATACCTTTAATCTTAAGTGATATACCTGAATAATGTAGTTGCACTGTTTTAGGCTCTAAACAGTGTTCCTTCATGCATTGTATATAATTTAATCTATAGTACTAGCCCCTGTAACAAGCTTAAAATTAATGAGGTGTCCATTGACGTAAATAACTTCTTGCCAAAATGGATTGGTTGGATCAACTACTTTTGTAGAAATACATTTGATTTATCTTCCATTGTGGGTTGCTCTATCTCATTAACACCTTTATATGGATACTAGATGACCTCATGTTGCTCGATAACTATGGCCTACTTCAACATACCTTCTGGAAGTATACTATTATTTTATAGAGACAACATTCGTTTTTGATAGCTAGGGACTGCTTTCATCTTTTAGGATTTCTTTATTTGCTCTCTGGTTTACTTTCTGTACAGGCTTCTTACATGTGTCTTTAAACTTTTTACACCCTAAAAATGGAAAGTTTCTTTTGATTTCTTGAGGTAAGGTTATCCTTCTCCACTTAGGATTTCTCTGGGGTTCTTTCTGACCTCTGTTTCACCGACTATGGTACAGGTTTCTCCAAAGTCAAATCTTCTTTTGATGATAATAATGAAACTGACAAAGTCTTACCAAAAATGTCAACAATAACGCTGTCTGTTATGAATTCTAACTTTAGAGTGTCATAGTCATTTCCCATTAATCTATAAAGTAATTCATGAAATTATCTACAGATCCCCTGGATGTTGAAATCTGTAACTGCCAAGTGTGAATAGTGTAGCAGCTCTATGTAGCTTCCAGCTCTCCTTGCTTCCACAGTTCTCTTACCTGGTCCAAAGTGCTTTTACAATTGATTATAGATTCTTGCTTGTTGGATCTTACCATGAGTTTGTTGCTGCAGGCTAGTTGATTGTTCAGCTACTTCCAGGGCTAACTGTTCAAGTCACTCTTGCAGTTTTAAGTGGAAGTATTTCTTGGGCTTGCTGGAATTCATTTTGGAAAGCTAAAGTGATTTTGAATTTCCCCTGCTGCTACAATGCTGTCATAATGAGGGAAGATTTAAAAGTGACCTAAGGGGCAACTCTTTCACACAGAGGGTGGTGCGTGTATGTAATAAGCTGCCAGAGGTAGTGGTGGAGGCTGGTACAATTACAACATTTAAAAGGCATCTGGATGGGTATGTGACTAGGAAGAGTTTAGAGGGATATGGGCCAAATACTGGCAAATGAGACTTGAATAATTTAGGGTATCTGGTCAGCGTGGACAAGTTGGACCGAAGGGTCTATATCCATGCTATTTATCTCTATGACTCTATGACTGCGACTCTATGACTTGAACTGATTTTCTCAAAGCAGTTATGAAACTCTGGAAACTTTCCATTGCTGGCTCAGTTATTAGTACTTCTCAGTCTATGCTCCATTTCTTCAACTACTTCTAAGTTTCGTCCTCAGATAAATATATCTTAATCCATTAAAAGTATAATATTCCAGAATATCTAATTTTTCTCTGATTATTGACTTTCATCCTTGTTGTCCTCTTCAAGCTTCATTTCTCACTTTCACCCACAACTTCATTATTCTTTGGTTAGAAAGAAGAAAAAAGTACAGCACAAGATAAAAGAATATACCCAGGAGCACAGCTACCAAAGAAAGGGACAAAATATGATGAAATCAAATCATCACATATCAAAAATATATTGCCAAAAATTACTGTGAGGCCAACCAGAGACACATCCCACTAGGATATCAAATATAATTTCTGGAATAAATAAATCAACAGTTTATTGTAACCCAGCTATAACATTTGACATAAATCAGATGTACAGTGACAAAACATAAAATTAAATTTAAAAAATCAGCAGCACTGAAACAGGTCTTTGAACCATAAAATATATGAGTTAATACACAATCATCTTTCAGGCAAGAATCTTGGGCACAGAATTAATCCAAAAATACACAGAAAGCCACAATCATAAGATACTAATCACAAAAATGAAAACAATATATCTGCTTCCGGGTGAAAGCTCCACACTGATAAATAAAGACATTTAATGATGCTTAGGAGATCGTTCTCCGGATCTATGCCAGTTGCATTAGTTCATCTGTACACAAAGAACCATATAGATTGGAAGATAAGGAAACTGATTTGATTTTTATAACACCATTTGTTTGAACATATGAGAAATAACACAGATTAAGGCATCAAAAACCCTAAGTACTCAGCATGGCCAATTGCTGAGCTTGAAATAATTATCTCAAAATAATCATTATGTTCTGTTGTTCCATGGGCTAAAATGAGGAAATGAATCTTATACAATGCTGCAAATGACTTTAACCCATCCAACTTTACCCTTCACTGGAGGTACATTTTGTCAGTTCTTTCAGAAGAATCTGTGCTACCATAGCAAAAATAAACAGCAATGTTCATCCTGTTCACACCTTTTTGCTGGAGACATTTGAAACTGATCTACAGGACAGTTCATCTCTGGTATTTTCACTTCATTTCCGTATTTAAAAAATTGGTAGTTCCACAGTTAGGGGGTTTAGAAATTACCCCTGCTGAGATTAGCCGTAAAGCCGTAAATTATAGAAAGTATTTCTGTGCCATAACAAATGTTTGATGTTAACATGATGGATGTTTAAAATAGAAAAGGATTCATTTTTAAGTAGCCAGAATTCTCACTTGAGGAACACAACACTTTATAAGGAAAGGTTAAAAGAGAAGCATTATTGTAAGATCAGGTAGGCTGAGCAATCTGTTTCTGTGTTTACATTTGACATAATTGAGGAGAGGTATTGCTGAGTTTATATGTATTCTCATTCCAAATATCCACATATTTGCATCTGCAATTCTACAGCACACATCCTTCAACCTCCACACCACTGGGTTCGCCACAATTCCATGTCTCAGCTCATTTGCACAGGGGACATCCAATTTTTTTCTGTGGGAGATGGCAATGTTGGGCCATAAAATCAGAGCAACATTTGTCACTGCTCACTTACATTGTAGTTGCAGCACTTATGAAGCAGCAAGTAACTTCATGTTTCTTTGACTTCTTAACTCCACATTTACAGGTGTACTCTCAGCTTTCCCAGAGTTAGGCACAGCAGTTAGTTGAGGAAGGGAGGAGTAGGCAGATATTGATGAAGATGCTTATTATTATGATGATGAAGAGGAGCATGGAATTGTTACTTCACTTCGTACCAGATTGGTCAAAATTCTTGACCAAGTTCCTTCTCAACTTTTCTCTGTCACAACTCTCGAGATCTTATCCTCGCCCATGTTTCGCTCCCATGTACTGTATTGCATCATTTCATTCTAGCAAAATCAGATAGTAACAGCAAGAATATAACATCTAGTCAGCACGACTCAAATCCCCTGAACAAATAATTTAAAAGGAACAAGTGGACAATCACTAGGAACCTGAAGTGGGAGGATGGGTGAGGTCATGTTGCTTTCCCCACAGAGACTGGGCAGAAGGGCATCAATATCCTTGGACTTGTAGCACTCAAATTTTAAGGGTTTTCTGAATAGACAAATGCTTCAGAAACATGAAATCCACATGTAGATTCAGAAGTTAATCTTTGAGTACAAGCAACAAAACATAGCTGTGATTCAGCAGTCTACATCAAATCAGGGAAGTTTTTTAATGCCATGACACTGGATTCTATACACAAATTACTTCCAGATATGTTGAACTTTTAAGTACGATAGTTTTCTTAAATAAAATATGAAAAGAATATAGAAGTCAGAGCTGACTAGAAATTTAAAATTCTGAGAATATAATTCAGTAACTGGCAGAAAAACTCTTGTGTCTATTGTCACAGCTGGAGGGTTTCAAGGATCATCAGATACAGACAATTCAAAGGAAGAGATGCAATGCTAAAGCTGTGATCTTCCGAGGATGCCGAGATAATGGAGCCTGATTACTGCTTCAGCAGAAACCATCTCCTGTGGATTATAGAATGTGGATGTGTTAAAAAAAAGCAGTTCTAAGTGAAAGACATATTTATGTTTTCCCCTTCCAGAAAAACCCAAGAGGAGGAGTTAAATAACTGCAACCCGGGACTTGGGTATTTACTCTTATATTCTAGTTACAGGGGGCTGTGCATGCTGTGAAAGTTACAGCTGAGGAACATTCACTGAGTACCCCTGCACATAAAGGTGAAATAAAGAATCTTTCTCATTGATTGTTAGAAACAAGCTGTAATTCAGTAACACCACTGTCAAAAGGAAATTAGATAACTCCCTTCAAACAAAGAATCTCCCCAACCAACTCTCTAACTGCTAGGGTCAGCACTATTGCAACCATCCAACTCAATGACCACAGTGTTTCACCAGCTATGCCTCATGGTCATGCCAAAGACCCGGCTCATGTATCTTTTTCTAACTGTTCTGAGATTCCTTGCTTCTTTTTTATAGTTTTTTTCTTTCTTGTATTTTAGTGCCTCAAAAGAATCACTCTTTCTTTAACCAAGAACGTTTTGTTAAATTGTCTCCTTTAAAAACATAAGTATATTGGAACTGAAAAAGTATTTATCAGGTAAGGAATCCCTTCCATTACCTTAATCTTGTTGTGACCAACGAAGGTAAGGGTTGGGTACGAGGATAAAGCAGGGGAGCCAGTACTCCTACCTCACCTGGAAGTATCATACTTTTGGGGTGTCTCATCTGGAATCATTTGAACTGGACACTCTTATCCATGGTCTTGTCTTAACAATGTACAGAAAAGGCCAGTCAGTCCCTCCATTGTCACATTAACACGGACGATTTTGATAGGCAATTCGAGACAAAGTGAACAACCTCTTGTGTTAATTATTTCACAGAATGGTGGCGTTACTGGTAAGGCCAGCATTTGCCCATTATTAATAGCCCTTGCAAGATGGTTGTGATCCTGTATACTTGAACCACTGCAATGCATGTGATGTAGTTTCACCCACAATGCTATTAGTGAGTGAGTTCTAGGATCTTGACCCAGAGATATTAAAGGAATGGTAATATAGTTTTTGGTCAGGATGGTGTGTGGCTTGGAGAGGAACATCTAGTTGGTGGCATTCCAATACATCTGTTGCCCTTCTCCTTCTAGGTAGTGGAAGTCGTAGGTTTGGAAAGTGTTGGGGAGTTGCTGAGCTTCATCCTCATTATGTTACACACTGATGTCAATATGTGTTAGTGATGGAAAGAATGAATGTTGAAGGTGATGGATGAGGTGCTAATCAAGTAGGCTGCTTTGTCCTGGTTGCTATCAAGCATCTTGAATGTTTTTGGAGCTGTACTAATCCTGACTTGTGCTTTGAAGATGACAGGGAATAAAAATGAATAAAGAAGGTAATTAGAGTCAAGTCAGATACAGAAATAGAAATAAAGAGATGCAAAGGAAGATTGGACAAAGAAAAAGCAAAAATAAACACAGGAACAAAATCTAATGAAAAGAAGTATAATTTTAAGTAACTTGTAACATTTTATTTCATGTAGGATTGACACTCATGTGTTTGCTGATATGTTCACATCAGCCTATTTCAGAAATGTTATTACACACCTCCAAAGCCGAACAACTTGAGCAGGGTCTGACAGTGAGAGGAATACTACCATTGCTCCATAAAAGACCCCCCTCATTTGTTTATACTGTCCCCATTCTGGTCAGAGGATTGATTGGCATTGCATTTCAATTATCATGTCATCAAAGGGTGAGGTGCATTATTAATTACAAGTGGTAGCTTTCTGTGGTGAGTTTAATGAGTAATTAATGTGTAAACCCAACCACAGGGAGGCTAAAGTTAGTCAGTTAGTTGTGTGGAAGAAACAACAGACCATGTAAACCAATCACATTTCACACTGTATCTCATCTTTACCTGACCTGACTGGCTGTTTTGGACATTAAGAATACAGGAACCATCAACTTGCCATTAATTTTCCAGCAGCATTTGGCTCCTGACAACTAATGCTATTAAAATGGCTAGAAATATAATGTGTGGATAATGAGAAGGGCAAAATGAATGCTGCTTCTCATTTGGAAAAGGAAAACAGTCAGTATTGGAATATGTCCCAAGTTGTTGGCCATAATGAGAACTTTATCCTGGATACATTGAAAAAGGTGTGGAATCTTTGCGTCTAGATTCATCAAAGAGTCTGTGGCGAATTATGATTAGAAATAAATTGATGTCTGGCTGTGAAAATAAATTGCACGGAAACAGCACTTGAAACAAATTATGCAAAACTATGAAGCAATGCCTCTATGGGGCTCCTTGTGATGCACTGGTAGTGACCCTATTTCTGAACCAGAGGTCGAGGTTCAAGTCCCACCTGCTACAGAAGTATGTAATAGCATCTCTGAATAGGTTTTATAGAAAATAAAAATAAATGCCTCTATATGTATTAATGCTTTTTTTATGTAATTACTGACAGAATTTATTTGACTTGTCAATAGCTAGCTCTGAAAATGCTGTTTAGGAAGTTAATTTTCTTTTTTGCCCAAAAGGCAACTTAAATATCTACTGAGCGAAATTATTTATTTATGTGAAAATCAGAAATCTACACTAAAAATAATCTGATAGTTAATGAATAAAATTATTTTCAACCCTTTCATAACCCTGTGGTCACGGCTATGTACTGCAAATTACATTGATGCGTGGGAGATAAAACTGGATAAGTAATGCTTTAATAATGACAACAAAGAACTCATGACACAGTATGTTCTGCAAGACTTCAACATTAAGTCAGGATTGAAAAGTTTCACCAAGACTTAATGAGAAGAAATTTCACAACACTGAGGAGGAAATTTATCTCCTCAGCTCAAATTCATGGATTAATGTTCACAGAATTGCACAGGCTGTGGTTTATTGCAGTCATATAATCAACCAGAATAATCATAAAATGTTTACAGCACAGAAGGTGCTTACTTGCCCATTCATTACCATACTAGCACTCTAGAAGAATAAATTACATAGTCCCATTCTTCTGTCTTTCCCCATAGTCTGATAACATTTATACCTGCAGATAATTATCTAATGTACCTTTAGAATTGAATCTGCCTCCACCATTGTCACAGGCAGTGCATTCTAGATCCTAATGTGTGAAAAACCTTTTCTTTATGTCACCAATCATTTCAACTCACTTTCCTCTAATTCTTGACCCTTCCACCAATGGGAACAAGTTCTCCCCATCTCTACCTTGACCAGATCTCTCATGGTTTTGAGCAGTGATGCTGCTGTGTATATTTTTCTCCCTCGTTGACTGGACAAGTCTACACTGCTGATTAGGAAGTAGGGGAAAGTGAGGACTGCAGATGCTGGAGAGTTGAAAAGTGTGGTACGAGAAAAGCACAGCAGGTTAGGCAGCATCCGAGGAGCAGTAAAGTCAGTATTTTGGGCTTAAGCTCTGATGAAGGCATGTTCCCTGCTAAAAAGATGAGTAATTAACTAATACGTTTTAGTGATCTAATGGCTCCTAGTAGACTTCGGTATTTCCAGCATTGCCACTCAAACATTGCCATATCATTATTCAGCAATTTTTTGAGTCATTTTTACTTTGTCAGTTGATCTGTTCCAACAGCTTTCCAGACAATAACAATCTCCACAACTTCCTTTGTATCTTATGAAAATGGGTCCTGAGGCGATCGGCCTCACAACTCCAATTTACTTGTGCCAGTTCAAGACTTCATTGTTCGTCATTCTACTTGTACATTCTGCAAGACATTGTTCTATAAATAAACTGTAATTGAATATTAACTATAATATTATATATAGCAAACAGAAATATCCTATTACGTAGTTGCATCATTTCTAATTATTCAGAGAAACTGTGCAACTTGTGCTTTTCACTTGAAACCAGAAAGATAGATTTACAATTGTCCAGCAGCTTTCATGACCGCCAGATGTCTCAGTGTGATTCATAGCCACTGGAGTACTTTTGAAACATAATCGTAATTTTAATGTAAAAAATGCAATCGCTAACATTGGTCTGAAGATTGGGCAATACTTCACTGTTCTTCTTGGAAGTGGTGCCATGGGACCTTTTGAGTCCATCTGAGAAGACACAAAAATTTCAGTTTCTTACCATCCAAGCCGCAGGACCTCTGACAGTGCAGCACTCCCTCAGTAACGCACTGTTGCCATAGCCTAGATTTGAGCTTATACCACAAGTAGTATTTAAAACTGCAATCTTCCCTGTCAAAGAAAGTCCCCAGCTAAGCCACAGCTGACAGATAATTCAATGACATTTTACGTTGATTGGCATACAACCGAAAATAATACTCATTGTGACATTCCCTGTAAAAATGGTTATTTCCTGTGTTACTCTCCCTCAGATATCTCTTTGACAGTGTTTATTGACTCATTTTTCTGTCTGAAATGGTATGCACAAATATTTCAGAAACAGAATAAGATTTCTTTGTGGAAACTGATAATAAATATTCAGACAATATTAATGAGGACACGTTAGGTATGCAAATAAATAAATTACTGAGTGATATCTGCAGGAGACAGATATAAAGTTTTTCAGTTACACACATTTACATTCTTGAGGGTTATATCATGCTATTCTTGTTGAGTGTTAAACATAATGACATAGAATGATTAATCAAGGGGTGCAACATGATTAGCTAAGCCATACACTTTGTGAATTTAGAACTCCCTGCACACTAGCTGATTACCATTGAGTATGCCCATCTGCTCTATTGAAACCTTTCGAGAGGATGACTTTGAACATAAAGAATGAACATAGTGGTACGAGTTTTAATATCTTGCCCCACCTGGAGAGTTTTTCCCAGATATTGTCGAGGTTTAATTCCACCTCATGAGTACACAATGTCCCTGATAGTTTTCCCTGCTTGGACATCAATTTGATTCACAGTTTCAACCTCAGGATGAACTGGATCTGAACCCTGATCAAAGGAGAAGGTGTTCAGACCCAGGGATGAGGTACGTGCAGTCACTGCTGACGTGAAGTTGGGATGCAAGCATCAGAAAAAGGGAAGGGATGTGTAAGAGGGATAAGAAACTTAAAGGACTGAGGGAAATTAAGGGATGTGCATGAGAGAGGTTGAAGTTATTGGGATTTGATTAAGGTTGGAGGCTTGGTGGGGTGATTAAGGGAGAATCACAAGGGTGGTGGTTAAACATGGAGGAATGAGGGCGAGGTTGGTGAAGCAGATCACTGGCCAAGAAAGTAATTGGAAAGACACTTAAGAGTGGAAGCCTATGCACTGAAAAATGTGGGCTAAGGTAAGAATTTTGGGTGAATTCTGTGAAAAACTGTGTGAGGTTTTTCTCAACAATAGAGCAACAACTCACATTTTCTTATTGATAAGGACCTGTTCTTGTTCTTCCGCTCCTTACGCAATTTGTCATATTGTCAAGTAGATGCCAGTGTTATATTTGTACTGGAAGAACTTGGCAAGGGGAGCAGCACGTTCTGGAACACAAGTCTTCAGTACTATTGCTGAAATGTTAACAGGGCCCATATCCTTTGCAGTATCCAGTGTCTCCAACCATTTCTTGATATCACACGGAGTAAATGGAATTGGCTGAAGGCTGGTATCTGTAATGTTGGAGACTACTGGAGGAGACCAAGGTGGATCACCCACTTGGCACTTCTAATGGAAGGTTGCTGTGCATGCTTCAGCCTCATCTTTTGCACTGATGTGCATGGCTCTTCATTCATTGAGTATGGAAATACTTGTGGAGCCTCCTCCTCCAGTGAGTTGTTTAATTTTCCATCACCATTCCAGACTGAATGTGACAGGGCCGCATAACTTAGATCTGATCCATTAGTTGTGGGAATGCTTAGCTCTATCTATCACTTGCTGTTTATGCTGTTTGACACACAAGTAGTCCTGCTTTACCTCATTTTCAGGTGTGCCTTGTGCTGCTCATGACAATCTCCATGATCACCTGACTTGATGGTAAACATTGCGTAGGAGATATGCCAGGCTATGAGGTTCCACATTATGCTCGAGTACATTCTACTGCTATTGAATTCCCACAGTGCCTTGTGGATGCCAAGACATGAGTTGCTAACCACCTCTTCCTCTGCGACATAGATGACTGCATTGGCACCACCTTGTACTCCCGCGAGGAGGTTGAGCAATTCATCAACTTCACCAACACATTCCACCCTGACCTTAAATTTATCTGGACCATCTCTGACACCTCCCTCCCCTTCCTGGACCTCTCCATCTCCATTAGTGACGACCGACTTGACACTGACATTTTTTACAAACCCAC
>NC_057735.1:22255456-22260040 GCF_004010195.1 Chiloscyllium plagiosum
TACTCTATGCTACTTTCTCCCCACCCCCACCCTCCCCTAGCTTATCTCTCCACGCTTCAGGCTCTCTGCCTTTATTCCTGATGAAGGGCTTTTGCCCGAAACGTCGATTTTGCTGCTCGTCGGATGCTGCCTGAATTGCTGTGCTCTTCCAGCACCACTGATCCAGATATTTGAAGTCTATCCCATTTAGCAGGGCGATAGTGCCATATGACACGATGGAGGTTATACTCAGTGTGAAGGATGAGCTTAATCTCTGCAAGGACTGTGAAGTGGTCACTGTTACGGATACAGTCATGGACAGACGCATCTTCAGCCAGTAGAATTGTAAGAAGATGGTCAAGTATGTTTTTCCTTGTTGTTGGTTCCCTCACCACCTGCTACAGACCCATTCACCAGCTATATCTTTTAGGATCCAACCAGCTTGATCAAGAGTAAGCTGTGTGGCCTGCTAAAATGATAGGTATAGGAACCATCCTGACTTGGAAATATATTGCCGTCCCTGTTGCTGGATCAAAATCCTGGAATTCCCTCCCTAAGGGCATTGTGGGTCAACCTACAATGTGTGAACTGCAACTGTCCAAGAAGAAAGCTCAACAACACCTTCTCAAGGGTAACTAGGGACAGCAATAAAATGCTAGCGAGCTGGTGATGTCCATATTCCACAAGTGAATTTAAAAAAGATGTTGTTGGTGAAGGACAATGCCATACTGCCATTGCTTGACCATAGTGCCTCATTGGTCTTCCAAGATAGTGCTGGCACCAACGGTGTATCCCAGAATATTTGACAATGACAATTATTTCTGGCTATGGTGAATGGATGAATCAATGGGGATACCAGAGAGGTGGGATAGGTAGTCAATGCCATGCATTTAGGATGATAGCACCTGAAAACTCACTAGACCTCAGGGAAAGATATCCCAGTGAAACTCAATTAAAGTAATCCTTTGCCAAAATCTGGTGAGATTCATTCCTTAATTCTTGGAACTAACATTCCTCAGTTTTCTCAGCCAAGCAATCAGGAGTTAATTTGGTAATCAGTCATTAAATGCAAGGCCTATAGCATCATTTTAATAAAGAATCTCCAATAACTCTTGATTGATTGTCTGTCACCACTGTCCCCTCTCCCATCTAAGACACCATCCTGCCAACTTCCCTGGCATAGTGACATTCAGATCTGTATCACTTTAACTTAACTTAACTTTAACTGACCTATCCTATAACTTGTCTGATAATTCTCTTTGCAATCAACCACATTTGAAACAAGATTACTGACATGGGGCAAAATTTCATCTCTCCCGCAGGTAAAAACTGGAAACCAGCAGTTGGGGAGAGCTGTTTAATCAGGTGTGAAGATGTTGTGTGGAGAACCTATCATCTTTCAGATTCTCCTCCTAGCCAATTAAGCCAGAGGAAGAGAGGCATGAGTGTAGTTTTTCCAATGAGTGGTCAATCAATGCTGGGAGTCCATATTGGAGTCTAGCATCACTTGGCATCAGAACTTTCACCATTAAAGTGGCAGGCTGTTAATTATAGAGACATAGAGATGTACAGCACGGAAACAGACCCTTCAGATAAACTTGTCCATGCCAACCAGATATCCTAAATAAATCTATTCCCATTTGCCAACACTTGAGACATATTCCTCAAAACCGTTCCTACTCATATACCCATCCAGATGCCTTTTAAATGTTGTAATTGTACCAGCCTCCATCATCTTCTCTGGCAGCTCATTTCATACAGGCACCACCCTCTATGTGAAAAAGTTGCCCCTTAGGTCTCTTTTAAATTTTTCCCCTCCCACCCTAAACCTATGTCCTCGAGTTCTGGACTCCCTCACCCCCAGGGAAAAGATCTTGTTTATTTACTCTATCCATGCCCCTCATGATTTTATAAACCTCTATAAGGTAACCCCTCAGCTTCCGATGCTCCAGGGAAAACAGCCCCAACTTATTTGGCCTCTCCCTATAGCTCAAACCCTCCAACCCTGGCAACATCCTTGTAAATCTTTTCTCAATACTTTCAGGTTTCCAGCATTCTTCTGATAGCAGGGAGACCAGAATTGCATGCAATATTCCAAAAGTGGCCTAACCCAATGACCTGTACAGCTATAACATGACCTCCCAATCCCTATACTTGATGCTCTGACTAATAAAGGAAAGCACATCAAATGCCTTCTTCACTATCATATCTACCTGCGACTCCACTTCCAAGGATGTCCGACAATAGCTATGGCCCTGGTTTATCACCTGGTGAGCAGGGTCACTTTCACAGGTACTTTATTCAACACATTGACGCTCTTCAGGACCAATAGTCGACAGAGACGAAAATATATTTCCGTCACCCTTTTGACAAAATTGTAAGGGAGACCTTTTTTACACATTTATATGCAGACAGCATATGTCCAGAGTGAGAAGTTCATTTAAAACATATTTTTAAAAAAACACAAAATTGAAAGGTTTATGCAGCAGCAGGCACAGTATGTAATGAATTATAAATGTGTCAGAATATCTGATGTGTTGAAACTGAAAAATGGACTTTTTTTTAGGAAGTTTGTGCCTCCTGCTCTCAGGAATGTGGGTCAAAAATTCTGGGCTACTACATTGCAATTCTCTATCATAAACATTTCTCGCTGTACTGAGAACTGCACTGCTATCTTTACTTGAACTTATATTAATTAAAACTTATGCAAATATTTCATGCATTACTGAATCAGTTTCTGAGTGCTGAATCTTATTGCTTTTGGCTATTGTGTTGGTCCTTAGTCCTAACACATTCTCTCATGGTATATTACCCCCAAGTTCATTAACTAATTACCGTCTCTCATGGTGTTCTTATATTCTGGTTCTGGCTTCATCGTCCACACGCTGTTCCCTGAGTAGGGCGCCACTAAGTGCTATTGCAGAATTTACTGGCATCCCTTCTGCCTGTACTATCTTTTACAAAGCGATTGTGCACTTGGACAAGCACTCTCAGCCTGGAGATGCTCTGCACGGCTTTTTACCACAGACATGGCAGAGAAAGGAAAATCTGTGCCTCATTTTGCGGTCAGGGAGCTGGATGTCCTGTTTGATGGGGTGGTACAGAGATGGGACTGGCAGTGGCAGCCATGAGACCAATGCCAACCTGGTCCAATGTTGCCACATGGTTTAAAGCAGTCTCAGCCACCTGGAGGAATGCTTAGCACTGTAAGAAAAAAGGCAATGACCTTCTCCACTTCTCCAGTATATATGGCACCATCGTCTCTCTGTTACCTCACATTCACTCCATCTCTACTACTTTCCCCACCTGCCACCCAGGCTCATATACTATCTCTTCCACTAATGCCTGCAAAATTCACCATCTCTTGCTGTCACCCATCCAACCTTCCCTGATACCACTAACTCTGTTGAGTTTTCTCAACATTTAGTTTGTTTGGGTGAGTTTAGTGAGATAGAAAGCTGCATATTATTTAGGAAACATGAGCTGTCAACAAGGTATTTAAAATGCTTCAATTGCTGTCAATTAACAACTCAGCACCCACTGAACAAGAATCTCACCATGCTGCCTTTGTAAAGTTAGATGCTCACTCAGATACATTTAAGAATTCCAGCAAGTCTGAGTCTATAGTGCTCCTCCCAAGACTTGGGCAAAGTGGGCCACCCACCCCCACCACACTCACCAAATCATTTAAAATAGCTGTTTAATTTAATTAGTTGCTTAGTATTAAATTTAAACAATCAAATCTTTAGTAAAAATGACTAAAGGGAAGGTAGCCCGCAGTTCTCAGCAAGCAGGAACCCCTCCCCCACCCTCTCCAGCTGCAGCAGAGGCATCCGCAGCCGCCCCGAGGGACTTACCTACAGTGGCGAGCCTTGTGGAAATCATCTCTAAACTGGATGCGACGATCGACGCTTTTATTGAAGAATCCCGTAGCTGATGGGACTCACTCTCAGCCGCGCTGCCAAAACACGAACGAGACATTAAAGAAATCAAACGCCGAGTCGGAAGGGCGGAGCTAAAGGCTGCGACCTCCGAAACTACAGCGTAATCGGCCATGTATCAGGTCCGGACTCTCGAACAGCGA
The DNA here is from genome assembly GCF_004010195.1 of Chiloscyllium plagiosum. Lineage (NCBI taxonomy): Eukaryota > Metazoa > Chordata > Chondrichthyes > Orectolobiformes > Hemiscylliidae > Chiloscyllium > Chiloscyllium plagiosum. The sequence continues at coordinate 22,259,520 of NC_057735.1, forward strand.
GTCCGGACCTTAGAGAATCACATTGATGACCTCAATAATCGAGGTCGTCGAAAAAATATTCGTTTGCTGGGCCTTCCCGAACAGGAAGAGGAAGGCCAGCTTACAGTGTTTCTCGAGCAGTGGCTGCCACAGCTTTTAAATCTGGAGGCTGGATCAGGCCAGGTAAGGGTAGAATGGGCCTACCGGGTTGCAATATGCGGGCCTGGCTCGAACCAGTGCCCCCACCTGGTCTTGTTCTGGCTACAGAGCTACAAGGAGAGGCAGATACTCCTAGAAGCCCCTAGAAATCTTGGAAAAGATTCCCAAGCCATGATCTATAAAGGATCCAAGATCATGTTATTCCAGGACTTTTCCCCAGCTCTGGTCCGAAAGACGAAGGCATTCGATGAGGCAAAGAAGTGTTTAAGGGACTTAAATATTCAGTACTCCTTACGCTACCCAGCGACGCTACTCTTTGACCATGAAGGATCCGTGTATAACTTCGGATCGCCAGAAAAGGCTAAGGAATTTTTGGACTCTCT
>NC_057735.1:22265414-22323091 GCF_004010195.1 Chiloscyllium plagiosum
GAGTGGTGCCGGTGTAGATTAGTAGGTTATTGAGTTTTGCTTTTTTTTCTTTCTCTGTATTTTTCTTTTGTTAAATTTTGGTTATTATATATTTAAGATTTAATTGTATATCAATGTTTGTACTTGAGAGTTTTGTTTATTTTTGTAAACTTGTAAAAATGTTAAATTTCTAATAAAAATATCTATAAAAAAAAGAATTCCATGCTCTAATATTAAATTAGCTGATGAAAGATTTGTGTTTCAAAATCTGAACTAATCTCTTCCACATTCCCTGAACGTTATTTAGTTAAAAAGCACATATCAACACAAAATGCTTTGCCTTATTTAATGTAACTGTCTTCTTTGCTCCATTAACTCGCCAAATGTCTCCTTGTACTATGACCTTGTCCTCCATGTGTGACTTTAACTCAAGTTGAAATCACTTTGCATGTCTAGAGAGGGAATTATAATACTGGTGATGTGTAAGAGCAAGAGACATCTTTAACTTTTTAAATATTTATGACAAAGTTCGCTGCATTTGAGGTTTTTGTATTAAGATCAGCTATTTCTACCTTGCATTAGAATGTTATATGCTGTCAGCTCACTTATCCCATCTGCACTCTTTCTACTGACAATTCCTATTCACAGGCAGATTTTTAAACATTCATTCTGTCACACACACCTTATCTTTAGTCACTTACTCGCCCATGCAGAAATGGCCTTAGCCTTCTGTTTTCTCATGGGGCCATTCCTGTACTCACAAGACCAATTCCTTATTTTTCTTCCAGTCTTTCTGTGCTTCATAATTTTCTAAATTAAAAATGTCTACCTAAACAAGTAGCTTCTGAAAAGAAAAGCAAGATTTAACTCTTAAGATCGAACTGTATGGAAATCTTTCAAGAGTCTCATGAAAATCATCAGCATAATTCAGTTGTCAGTCCAGCTTCTTATTCATTCGACAAAAATGGAAAAGTGCTGAAAATATGTGTTATTATTCAGTGCTGACTAGTCCTGTGATTTTAGATATTGAGTCTGTTATTTAAAGCACCAGGGAAGGAAAATGTGGGAAAAGCATAGGAAACACTGGAGGCAGGATTTGATAGCCTGGCATAAGCAAGTATGGAGAACAGGACATTAATCATAGATAATGTTGGAAACACTCAGCATCTGTGAAGAAATTTAATCAAGTTTTGACTTTTGTTTTTCTTTCTCTGTTGATATTGTCTGATCTACTGGTTCCAATATTTCAAGATTTCTGACATCTTGAGCATCTTACTTGCATACTGATTGGCTGCAAGTGAACACAGTTCCTTAGCCTTGTGGAGTTCAGAACTCTTATTGCTTTCTGTCAGAACTGGTTGAGAGATTCAGAAAGTTATTGCAAAATTATGGCATCCATCTTTAAGAAAGGGAGAACTGTTGATCATTGGGTTCCCATTTTGTTTTTTTTTCTCTCAAAAATATGCAAGAACCTACTTTTGATTTTATTTGCATGGCGTTTACCATATCCTGATGTCAGATTTATATTCCAAGAATTGGAGAGAGTAGTTTTAAAAAATCCATACCTGTTCCAAGCTGTTAGCTGAGCAGTAAATGAAGCAAAGTATATTGTGTTGATATGTGCTTTTAAACTAAATTTCAGAGAATGTGGAAGAGATTAGTTCAGATTTTGAAACACAAATCTTTCTCACAATGTCACCATAACTTTCTACTCTTGATTTTCTTTTTTGCAATCCAATACTGGAATATGTCAGTGTGAACATTGTGATTTTTGAATGAGATTGAACAATAAACACATAATTAAGGAGCTAATAAGAATATAATGCCTTGCACCATTGTTGAAACCATTAATTTGTAGATTTAATAAAGACAAATAAATTAAACTGAAGTATCACAATGCTTGATTCATGGTTCCAACATGTTTTACTCTGGTTGACAAAGCTAGAAATGGGGCATACTGAAAATGGTTAAAGACCCCGACAGCTCCATTTTGGCAGAAAGAACTCTGAAGTCTTTAACCAATAAATACATTGCAGGCTATGTTTAATTTGGTTTTACAGGTTATTAAGAAACATGGGACTCAGGAACAGAGTAGGCCATTTGGCCCTTTGAGTCTTTTCCACCAGGCAAAAAGATATTGGTTTGGTCTGACTGTGGCCTCATCATCACCCTTCTGTCTGCCCACCATAATCTTTGACTCTACTGTCCGTCAAAAATCCATCCAACTGCCTCGAGTGAATTCAATGATTCTGTCTCCACTGCTTTCAGAGTAAGAGAAGACCATATGCCGTAAAAGATCCCCAGAGAGCAGCACATTCTCCTTACCTTTGCCTTAAAAGGCAGGCTTCATTTGACTGGACTGTGTGCCTTAGTTCCAGTCTCTCTCAGGAGAAAACATGCCCCTTGAATCAACCCCATCAAATCCCCTCAGGATTGTAAATGTTTCAAGCTGGCCACTTGTCCTCCTTCTGTCCAACTCCAGTGGATAAGGCTCAAACTGTTCAACCTTTCCACATAAGATAAGCCTTTCATCCCAGGAATGAATGAAGTCAATCTACTTCCAATTGCTTCTAAAGCAATTACATCTTTTGTCAAATTTGTTACTCGCTCTTCACTTGATAAGAGTTAAAAGTCACGCAACACCAGGTTATAGTCCAACAAGTTTATTTGGAAGTGCAAGCTTTTAGTACGCTGCTCTTTCATCAGTTAGCTAGCTACCTGCTGAAGGAGGAGCGCTCCAAAACTTGCACTTCCAAATAAACATGTTGGACTGTAACCTTATCTTGTGTGATTTTTAACTTTGTCCATCTCAGTCCAATACCGGCACGTCTACATCTTTGATAAGAGTCACAGACCTTAATATAGAATATGGTTAGAGTGGTCCCCCATCTAATGTTTGACACTGGCATTTCACCCTCCTGTATTCCCTCTGATCTGAAGCATGACAAAATCTGAAAGATGAATACATATGTGTTTTTCATGATGCCTTCATAATTCCTCAGGATATCCAAAAGTGTTCTCCAACCACAGAATTATTTTTGGTATGCAGCCCTTGTTGCAATTTAGTTAATTTGGCACTTAGAAAATTTCTAATAATAATAGCAAGTCTGTTTTCAGTGATGTCAATTGGAAGAATCTTGGCTAGGTCATTGGAAGAATGTTCTGCTCTATATGAATTGTACTTTTCAAACATGAAAAATAACTTGGAATAGCATGGACTTTGTGAATAATATATTTGTTTATGATCTGGATTTATGGGCTGAATCTTATGTTTTCTTGACTAAGTGTGAGTCAACTGTTCCTTACCACATTAACTATCAACTCTGCCCTTATGGCATCCCTCAGTTTTATTCCAGCCCCATCTTACTACATGATGTGCCCGGAACAATTCTCCACGGGCGGGATATCCCAGAATCAACTGGATTCTCTTGCATCGGTGCCATCTTTAAAAGATTGTTTGTACAAAGATATTGGTGCTCAGTACAGAGCTGTCGACATTTACCCAGGACATTGCAGATAGAAGGAAATTTCCACCCCTTTCAAAGCAGGAATCTGGAGGTTTAGATTAGATTCCCACAGTGTGGAAACAGGCCCTTCAGCCCAGCAAGTCCATACTGATCCTCCAAAGAGTAACCCACCCAGACCCAACTCCCTCTGACTAACGCACCTAACACCATAGGTAATTTAGCATGGCCAATCCACCTGACCTGCATACCTTTGGATTATGGGAAGAAACCAGAGCACACGGAGAAAACCCATACAGACATGGGGAGAATGTGCAAACTCCACGCAGACAGTTGCCCAAGGCTGGATTTGAACATGGGTCCCTGGTGCTATAAGGCAGCAGTGCTAACCACTGAGCCACCATGCCACCCAGGTCTTGGTGGATGAGGCAGTGCAAAAACAAGACATTTTCTCCCACAAACACTAGTGGATGCCATGACACCAGATCATGCCAGCCTGGTCTTAAGGTTGCCTTCTGGGTTGGAGGAGTTTCTGCCATGTGAAGGAATGCACAGGAAGGAAGTCAATGATGTTTTCCACTCCTTTGGCATAAGCTCTCTGATACCTAACAGTCATCTATCTCTGGTACTGTGCCCACCTTCTACCAAGGCTCATGCTCTACCACTCTCACTGTTGACTGCAACATGTTCCTGCTGGCTCTCACCCAGCTCAACCCCCACCACTAACCTGTATGTCCTCTGTGCTGTCTACTTAGTCTCTCAAGATACCTCCCTACTTACACCAAAAGTAACAGATGTGCCATTCACTTCCTGTAATACACACCCTGCTCTTATTCCAGAAGAGAGGCGGACTACTGTTGGCAGGAGTCCAGACAGGTGATGGCTGCCTGACCTTTGGCTGCTGACCCCTTATGTAGAATGCGTCCTGACTCGGTCTGCCTAAGTGATTGACAGATCATGTCCAATCCCTTGGATGGATATCAACAGGCTGCCCTTGACTTATCATGCTTGGACCATCTGAGAGAAGGCTACTTCCCTTTGACTTGATCGACATGCTGACAAACATGGCAGGCTTTCTGGCTTTTTGTTCACTCTTAAATGGCAAGGCAAGTGTTACGACATAGGATAAACCCCTCTGCTAATTTAAACCTGACACACAGAGAAGCTAACCTCGCACCATAATCTGTTAAATTTCAAGAGGCGAAAACCTATCCCAGAGGTCACTATTTAAAGTAAAAATTAACAATTTTATTCTTTAAATCCAAAAGAGAACACAGATATCTTTGTGGTATCCTTAAATACAGGTGACGTGCCGGAGCACTGTAAGATTGTTCATGTTGTCCCACTGTACAAGAAGGGTAGTAGGGATATTTTGGGTAACTACAGACCAGTGAGCCTGATGTCTGTGCTGGGTAAGTTGCTGGAGAGGGTACTGAGGGATAGGATCTATTTATATTTAGAAAAGAGTGGGCTTATCAGTGATAGGCAACATGGTTTTGTGCTGGGGAGATCGTGCCTTACCAACTTAATAGAGTTCTTTGAGGAAGTGACCAAGTTGATAGATGAAGGAAGGGTTGTTGATGTCATATACATGGACTTTAGTAAGGTGTTTGATAAGGTTCCCCATGGTAGACTAATGGAGAAAGTGAAGTCATATGGTGTGCAGGGTGTTCTAGCTAGGTGGATAAAGAACTAGTTGAATAACAGGAGACAGAGTAGTAGTTGAAGGGAATTTCTCGAAATAGAGGAAGGTGACCAGTGGTGTTCCACAAGGGTCAGTGTTGGGCTACTGTTGTTTGTGATAGACATAAATGATCTAGAAGAGGGCACTGTTGGTATGATCAGCAAGTTTGCAGATGACACGAAGATTGGTGGAATAGCAGAAAGCATAAGGGACTGTCAAAGAATACAGGAGGATATAGATAGACTGAAGAGTTGGGCGGAAAAATGGCAGATGGATTTCAATCGAGACAAATGTGAGGTGATGCATTTAGGAAGACTAATTCTGGAGTGAATTATACAATGAACGGAAGAGCCTCGGGAAAAGTTGATGGGCAGAGAGATCTTGGAGTGCAGGTCCATTGTACCCTGAAGGTTGCTGCACAGGTGGATAGAGTGGGAAAGAAAGCATATAGTATGCTTGCCTTCATGGGATGGGGTATTGAGTATAAGAGCAGGCAAGTCATGTTAAAATTATACAAGACATTGGTTCGGCCACATTTAGAATACTGTGTACGGTTCTGGCCGCCACATTACCAAAAGGATGTGGACACTTTGGAGAGGGTGCAGAAAAGGTTTGCGAGGATGTTGCCTGGTATGGAAGGTGCTCGCTATGAAGAGAGGTTGAGTAGGTTAGGTTTGATTTCATTAGAAAAAAGGAGTTTGAGGGGGGAACCTAATTGAGGTTTACAAAATCATGAAGGGTATAGATAGGGTGGATAGAGACAAGCTTTTTCCCAGTGTGAAGGATTCAATAATGAGAAGTCACAGTTTCAAGGTGAGAGGTGGAAAGTTTAACGGGGATACACGTGGCAAGTACTTCACACAGAGGGTGTTGGGCGTTTGGAGCACATTGCCAGCAGAGGTGGTGGAGGCAGGCATGGTAGATTCATTTAAGATGTGTGTGGACAGATGCATGAGTAGGTGGGGAGCAGAGGGATACAGATGCTTAGGAAATGGGCGACAGGTTTAGACAGTACATTTGGATCGGCTCAGGCTTGGTAGGCCGAAGGGCTTGTTCCAGGGCTATAAATTTTCTTTGTTCTTTGTTCTTTGTTCTTTATTAAACAACTATTTACAACTCCTTTCTCTTAAACCTATCTTTTACCTCTCACTCCACAATACTGGTTCGATATAAAAACTCCATTAAGATTTACAAAAAGAAATCACGTTTCACAACTAGTCAGCTTTGTCAATTCTCCTTTGGAGATTTTTCTCTAGGTCGGCTTCATGTTCTTGTTTCATGCACAAATTTCTTATGGACAGATACCTTTCAGAGAGCTATTCGGCTAGTAGCCCATACTTATTGGTTTTCTTGGCAGTTCTCCCTCCAACTGTTCAAAATGTCCAATTTAATACCCCAAACATTGAATAATTTCATTGGTTTGATGTTGTCACAATACTAAATTCAAATTTGATTGAATTTGGGTATCTGGGGCATAATTTAAACTGTTTGGCCGAATGTGAATTTGTTTTCGCATCATGGCAACTCTACTGCACTATTGGTTTCACAGTCATTTGTTATGTTTTAAAATCTTTCAGCACATTCTGTGCCTCTCTAAGTCTGTGCCAGCTTCCAGTCTCTCTTAAAGGTACAGTATACACATACAACTTAATAACACAAGACAGAAGTAATATGAGCCTGGTACCTCTGGCTGAGCAAAAATGTGCTCAAAGGCAAGGCAAGGATGCTGTGAATTTCCAGGTAGGCTCAGTGAATGTCCAGTACATCAGCAAGTGCAGAGCCCAGAGGTACATCCTGGACTAGTTCATGAGCTGAGTGTGTATCCCTGAGCATGCAGAGTCCTTGCTGCAGCATTACAATGATGGGTGCCAATGCAGCATTGAAAGTCAGAAGCGTCCTGTAAAAGAATTGGAGATGTGCCATGCGTGTTCTCATTGGCTGGCGCATGCAAGTTTTGTGGATGTAGGGTTCCTGTGTACAGGGCCCTGAGATAATGGTGTCTGGTATCCCACAAGCCTTTGGATTAAAGTCCTTCGGAGCTGAGGTCGCACTGATTTCCATGTTGAGACTTTTCATGTCCAGCTTGTTTTGTGCATTTGATAAGATAGGAAGTTAAATATTGCTGAGTTGGATTGAATCATTAATAATGTGTTTAACAAGCTATAATTTCCTTAAATTAGCTGTTTACTGCTGCCCCAAACGACTTGCCATGATGTTTAAGCATAAAAGATGGCAAGATGTACCCCGATATCATGACTAACCTCACTTCCTGTGTAGACTGACCCAATTCTTGCCAAAGCCCAATTTGTTCAGATCCCTCTAAGATTCCACCTTTTTTGTTGGTTTCTGATAACAGAGCCATAATTGCATATCAGAAATTTTCATAGCAGCAAAGTTTTACTTTCTGTCTCCTCAGTGTCCACATATGAATTCAAGCTGAATCCGGAATTTACTGGTACTTCTTTAAATTTAGTATTTACTGCTGGCGGTGTGGTCTGCTCTGATTTGAAAAGAATGATTTTGTTATCTATGCCACAGAAAAGGGCCATTCAGCCCACAAATTTTGTGCTAGTTCAGTGTTGTATAACTCAGTCAATCTAATTCATTAACACTCATAACTCTGCAAGTTGATTTGGTCCCAATGACCATTTGATTATATTTTGAAATTATTGATTTTTCCACTTCCATCAACCTCATGGGCAGCAAGTTCCAGGTTATTACTGCTGACTGTGTATAAAAAAAACCTTCTTCCGGCATCTTTCCCTGAGTCTTGAAGCTTCATTCCCTAGTCCTTGCACCATCAGCTAACGGGAAGAGCTTTCTCTGGAGTATCTTATTTAAACCAGTCATAGTCTTCTACAACGCTGTCAAATCTCTTCTCAATCATTTGACTCCGAGGAAAACAAATGCAACCTAACCTTGGAACTAAAACTCTGTGACAACCATAGAACTGTTGGAAAATCTCCTGAAGCCTCTCTAAGATCCTCACACCTTTCCAAAATTGTGATGACCAACACTTGATGTGAAACTCTTGCTGGGGCCGAAGCAAAGCTTTATAAAGGGTCAACTGATTTTCTCTCTGCTCTTATACTCAATGCCTCAATTTATAACTCCCAGGATCCCATCTGCTCTCCCAAAATGCCCATCAGTAAATTTTGACATTTTTTTCTATATTCCAAAATCTTAATTATGTATAGCAAGTCAAAATAATGTTTCAGGCACTGACCCCTGGGAAACATCACCACCGTCCAGACCAAAAAAACAATTCATGGTCTTCTGTCCTTCAGCCAACCTCCCATTCAATTGGACCCTAATATTTCCATTGCATAAACAACAACTCTGTTGCACAAGCTTTTACACACATTCTCAAATTATATACAAACAATATTGATTGAATCCCCCCCAAACCCTCAAAACACTCCCAGCCAAAAAATCAATTATATTAGTCAAATACAATCTGCCTCTTGTGCTGACTTTCCAGTAATTCAGACCATTCCAAGAGTCTGATAACTTCCTCCCTGACCATCATGTCCAAAACTCTTAACTATCACAAATGCCATATGAACTAGGTGCTAGCCTCCCCTAGCCGTTGCAAAGGAAGGGTACTCTTCATTACAGCAGCACCTCCTCCACACTCTGGGAAGACTGAATGGCCAAGGCAGGTACTCCACTATCTCCAACCCCATCTCATCCAGCATCTCAGGGATTCAAACTATATGGGATCCAAATTTTCTCGTATTTCTGTAGTGGTTAACAAGATAATGGAAGGTTCAATACAGGCTTTGACCACATCTTCTTCCGATTCTTTCTGTCTCTCAGCACTAGATTGGTAGCAGTGGGACAGTCAATTACCTTCTTGACCCTTGCTGTATCTGCTTACTAACCTTCAATGATTCATACACTAACAACTTGTTCTGTCTGCATCTCAAAGTTCTGCAGCTTTTCACCACTCAGGTAATTTTTTTTTAAGTCTTTCTTCCAAAATGGACAATTTGTCACTTTCCCACACTGTATTCCATTTCCACTCACTTAGCCATTTATATCCCTTTATAGGCTCCTTATGACCTTTTCACAACAAAAGAATTGATGGTTCCTCTGGTACACTAACGCATAGTCTCTTGGTTGAAAGGGTTGGATTGTGAAATGATTGTTTGCCTTTTGTTTCATCATTGTTTAGGAGATTTTAAAGTGTTATTAGGCCAATTCACAGGCTTGTAAGTATTACTGTCAGAATTGTGTTATGTACATTAATATAGGAATTTTCTCCTTCTGGACAAGTTTCAGACATCCTTGCACTATTGCCCGTAATTAATTTAAATAGAGTAAACCTGGTGGACTCTTGAGTGAGTCCTTGGTGGTGAACTGAACAAGATCGAGTCCTTTAGCCCAGAGATGTGGGTGCTCTTAGCAGTATGCCCTGATCATTGTTTTTTTAGGTCTGGAGTTAGTGTTCTAATGCCCCCTCAGACTGTGGTTGGTAAGTTGCTAGGGTCACTCCAAGGCTACCTATAACTTCCAGGAGTAGTTTGGACATGAAATATGAGGCCTGATCCAATTGGATCTCATACCGGATGAAGAGTTGAATCTGTTTTCTCACCACTATTTTGGTGGAAATGGTTCTCAGGAGAACACTCCCTGGGGAAAAAAGTGGCCAACCAAATGTCTTTTTTTTTCCCCAATAATTGACAATTATTTCATGGTGATCAATAGACATTTAATTACAGATTTTTATTGAATTCAAATTCCACCATTGAACTCGGGTCCCCAGAACATTACCTGGGTCTCTGGAATAATAGTCTAATGATAATACCATGACTGCTCCCTTTCATCTTATTCAGTAGCTTGAATGCCATTGGGATATCCAAGTATAATACACTGATATTGATATATAATGAGATGACTGCAGTGGAATAATCAGCATTCAGGCTCCTGAGCGCGGGCATTGTGTGCTCCTTCAGCTTTTCTTTTTTTTTCTTTCTTGGTCTGATTTTCTTTCTACTTTTTTATTTTATTTACCTTCTTGTGGAGATATCAGCTGTGGTGGCATTGATGTCTACAGCATCAGCAAGGACCCAGCATTTAGAAGGTGAGTTTGTGTTCTTGGTACTGGCAGAGGAAGGCAGTATGACCCACTGTGGGACCCAGCAGCACCCACAGCTGCTGCTTCATTGTGGTGAGGCCAGGGTCATGTTTGAGCCCAGTTCGGGATCTGGCAGCATCAGTGGTGTCTGCGTCGCTGAGATTGGCGCAGCATGGACTCATGGCAGCAGCAGCATCGGTGGAGGCAAGATGATACTGAGATTGGTGACTCTGTCCCAGCAGCGGCAATGCAGCCAAAGGGACTCAGGCTGGCCAACCACTTTGCATTGGTGTTGGTTTCAGCATTGGGATGGAAGATCCTGGTTTAACAATAAACCACCTACTTAACCCATATTTACTTAACTTAACCCAAGTTAAAATAAACTCAAATTAAGTGAAATAGTATTAAATTAAATTACAACCCAATAAAATTAAATTATTTTACATTACATTACATCACTTGCTGCACCTCCATTGAAGCTCCTGTCCATGGGAGCAACAGTTATTATACCCATATTTACTGGGCCTCTCCACCACCACCCACCCCCACCCCTCCCCTTCGGTCCCTGGATGATCATATACGGTCCTTGTGGCTATGTAAATCAGTACCACCGACAGGTCCATGTCTATGTAATTCAGAAAGGCTGACATGTCTTATAAAATTGCTCTGTTCCATGGTGCACCATACTTATCAAATAATCTTGGGGGATGTGCTCTATCACAAGTCTGCGCCACCTCGCAAGACCTGGAGGTATTTCTGGTATCCCGTTCATTAGAATGTTCTTCCTCGCACAGTGTGTAAGAATGTTAAATAATCTCTTCCCATGCTCACCCAGAGAGGGGAGATTCGGTAATCCCAAAAGAAGGGATACCAGATCCTCCTTAAATTGGATTCTCAGCATCTTCTCCAGCTCATTTGGCTATGGCACTCCAATATCCGCGAATCTTGTAGCAGGACCGAAAGCAATGTGTGAGGGTGCCTATGCTGATTTTACATTTGGGACATTTCAGAGAAGATCCTTTCTTAAACTTTGCTAATCTCTCTGGTGCCATATGGGCCCTGTGAAGGATCTTCAGTCGCATAGCTTGTGCATTATTGCACATTGTAATTTTCTTTACATTCCCCCATATATCCTGCCATGTTTCCGATGAGATTTCTTCCCCATACTCCTGATTCCAGATTCCATGGAGTCTCTCCATATCCCCCAAGGCGCTTCCTCTCTGCAGATAGTATTTGGTACTAACCGAGAGAGCGCTCCAACATTGGAGCACTGTTCTCTCTATGCCCGAATTGTAGGGCTGAGCCAAGAGTGTGGTCTTCTTCTGTATATAATCCCTGACCTGGAAGTATCATAAAAGGTCCTTATTCGGAATCCTATATTTCTGACTTAATTAGTTGAAAGATGTTAAGACCGCTCCCCAGAATAAATCTCCCAAACACGAGATTCCCTTACCCTCCAGCTCTAGAGCTGGAGTCCATTGACCCCAGTCTAAATCCTGGGGCTCCCACTAATGGGGTAAATGGCAAAATCTTAAGCAAATTGCTCTCACCCTGCCATATTACCCTGCATGCTTTCACCGCATTTATGATAACTGGGCTCTCACAGTGCTCATCCACAGATCTCAGCTTGTCCATGAACAATAAGTTAATGAGGGGACACCTCGCCTGCGAGACCTCAACATCAAGCCATATCGACCTTGAGTCATTACGCACCCAGTCACCCACATATAACAGCAGGGCGCATATTTGATATCTTCTCAGATCTGGGAGGTCCACCCCCCACACACACACACATCCCATATCCTGCGGATGTGGCAGCTTGGTAACTTTAATTAGGGGGCACCTACAGCATCAGATAAAGGATCCAAGCCAACTGGGTAACAACAACGGGAGCATCCTCATGGGATATAATAACTGAGGAAGAACATTCATTTTAATCAAGGCTAAATGGCCTAACCATGAAATGGGTGGCCCCTCCCACCACTGCAAGTCCTGCTTTATTCTCTCAAACAATTGTACAAAGTTAGCTCTCTACAGTTGATGGAAGGTGGAGATAATAAAAATTCCAAGATAGAGAAAACCTTTCTGTGACCATCTAAAAGGAAACTGCATTCCGTCTTCAGCAAAGGTGCTTCCACTAATCCCCCTCACAGGCATGATTTCTGACTTTGTAAAATTTATCCTGCATCCTGAAAAACTACTGAATAATTAATTTTTTTGTATTAGCCAGGGTACAGACTTTTCCGAGTTAGCCAGAAACAGAAGGACATCATCCGCATAAAGAGTAATTTTGTGTTCCCCAATTCCCACTTTTGGTGCCATTATTTATGGTCCTTTGGAATGGCCTCCGCCAATAGCTCAACTACCATCCCTGTTAGCTGCCTCTCCTCGCACTAAAATTGCTCGATTTGACACCTTTCGTGATAACCGCTGTCTTGGGGTCTCTGTATAACACTGCCACCCACCTTGTGAAGCCCCCCCAGACCAAAGCGATCCATAACATCAAAGAGATATGACCATTCCACCCGATCAAATGTCTTTCCTGCATCCAGAATCAATCTCTGCTGATATATTTGTACTATGTTCAATACCCACCTGACATTATTGGAAGAGCTGCTGCCCTTGATAAAACCTTTCTGGTCCTCTTTTCTAATAACGGGCAACACCTTTTCCAACCTCAGATCCAGCACCTTTGATAAAATTTTAAAGTCTACATTCAATAACGGGATGCGTCTGTACGACATGCAATCCTCGGGGTCTTTCCCTTGCTTTAAAATAAGGGAGATATTAACCTCCCTAAGAGAGGGCGGAAGGCTATATGAATGATTATACATCTCCAGAAGTGGCTCAGCTAACATGTGTATAAACTCCTTGTTAAACTCACTTTGGAATCTGACTGGACCGGGTGCCTTGCCACCATGGAGCTGCCTTACTGCCTCTTGCACCTCCTGTATCATCAGAGGTCCATTTAAAAGAGAGGCCTGATCTGCGTTTAAACCAGGGAGGTCCAGGTTTTCAAAAAAGGATTCCATTCTCGCTACTCCATCCCCACAGCTCTCCGACCGATATAACTCTGCATAGAATTCCCGAAATCTGGCATTAATCTTTTTCAACTCGCGAGTGATGCTGCCAGTTCTCTCCCTAATAGACACAATGGACTGTGGAGCACTTTTCTTCCTCACCAGGTATCTATCTGGCTTATCCCCATATTTGAACAGCCTTTGCTTTACAAAGGAGACCCCTCTATTCACCGCTTGTGTGAGATTAAGTCCAGAGCAGCCTGAAGAGCTGTGACCTGTTGTAACTTAACCACAGATGGTCTGTATATAATACGCTGACTTGACTGCCTTCAGCAGGGCCTCAAGCATCTGCTGCTCCTCTCCTCTCTGCCTCTTTCTCGTTGTTGAGTATAAAATAATCAGACCCCTTAAGTATGCCTTGATGGTCTCCCAAAGCACTGATGGATTACTGCCTGCACCTCAATTGATGTCCCAACAAGCCCTGAATTCCCTTGTAATGGGTCATGTACAAAGTTGCCATCCCACAACAGAAATGGATCCATGCACCAGTGCATGGATCTATTCCACTACCCTTGGTCTTAACATCCAAGTACACTGTCACATGGTCCAAAATAGTTATGTTCCCAATCCTGCAGGCCAACACCAAGTCCAAGCAAACCGATGGAACAAAGAACATATTAATCCTTGTGTGGCACTTGTGCAGGTTGGAGTAAAAGGTAAAATCCCTCCTGTTAGGGTGGAGACACCTCCACACATCCACTACTCCCAACTCCTTACACAAGTCCACTAACTATTCAGACTGCAGAGGTGTACCCAACAGATCCCTTGGCATCCTGTCTACCCCAGGGCCCATGAGGCGATTAAAGTCTCCTCCTATAATTGTACAGCACACCTCAAGAGCCATTAATTTAGAGACCGCATCAACAAAAAATTTGAGAGGATGCGCCAGGGGACAGTAAACATTCAGGATGCCATACCCTTCTCCGTGTATCAGCACCTTGATAATGACAAACCATCCATACTTATCCTTGGTTTGACCTATCACCTGAAATGGGAGGTTCCTTCGTACCAGTATGGCAACTCCTCTGCTTTTGGAGCTGAAGGAAGAGAATAATATCTTACTGTATCCCCCCTGCTGTAACTTCTGATGTTCCATATTGGTTAAATGTGTCTCTTGCAACAGAGCAATGTCAATGCTTCTTAAGCTCTGAATGCAGCTTTTCACGTTAATGGGGGAATGGCTTTCCTTTATATTCCAAGTGCATCACCTGGACAGATCGCTAGCCATGACTGTACACGATCCCGAGAGGAAGAATCCCATTCAATGTGTTGTGAGTGGAAAAAACACAGACTTTATCAAATCTAAAAACTATTCCTTTGAACAGTACTAAAACTAAGAAACTAACCCCTACTCCTAACTTGAACAAAGAAACACAAAAACCACAAATCTCCAGAGATCTCCCCCCTCACCCACGGGTGGCATTCACTCCCAATCTGACAGCCATCCTGGCACCTTCCAGTTAGGGCCGTGACCCAAACCCAGACAATGGGAAAAATACATGTTATTTACACTCTTGCAAGTAAACAATGGACGCTAGGTACCTCAGAGGATATTGAATATTTAAGTCTCTTAATTTCTTTCTTAACATCATCAAAAGTCTTCCACTTCTTAATTATGGCCCCAGAAAAGTCTTGAAAAACCATTATCCTTGAACTTTTATATGCCACAGCCTGTGGATCTCTTCTCCATCTTCTGGATGTTTCTATTATTAATCACTTCCCTTTAGAGCGCACTGGGATGTGGCAGGGGTAACGATTTGACCCGGACCTGGGCATCTAAATCTGGTGATCCTGCTCCACACTCACCAGGCCTAACTCGATCTCCAGCCCCAGCAACGTTGGGAGCTACCTCTCAAGGAACTTGCCCTCCTCATGCTCCGGAAGACCCACATAAGCTTTTTCTCTGACCTCAATGTTTGAGGTTGTCAACCTGTTCCAGGAAGACCCAAACCTGGCTTTCCAAGGTTTGAACCTGCCCCTTGGAGTTCTTTGTCACAGTCTTTGAGGCCTCGGTCCTTTGCTCAACCGCTTCCACACATCGGTCCAATGCCCGAATCTCCTGTTCATGTTTTGTCAGCCTGGCAATAGTTGGTTCCAGCGCTGTTTCGATTCTTTCATGGAGTTTTGCAAACTCCGTGCGTAGGTGCTGCTGCTCCATCTTGCTTAAAAGCACCGCCATAGGAGTCGAAGCAGGGGCTGCAGGTGCACCCAACACACCAGGGGGCTGGTCTGCCTGCCTGCTGCACTCCCCTAGCTCCTTTCCCTTTAGTCATCTTCATTTTGACTCCAGAGTCTCCAAACCCAAATTTAAAGGTTTCTAGGTGCTCTGCCAGCTTTATATTGAAAGTTTTCCTCAGGGATAGCTAAAGGAGGGGTTGGGAGGATTTTGGAGGGCATGTTATGGTGTTGTGGGAAGAGCATACCTTGCCTGGGGTATGGCACAGAGCCTGACACGGCAGACCTTTCAGACTGCCGCCATCTTGAATCTCTCACATATTATGTGTTTCTAAGTGGTCTGCTATTACATCTTTGATAATAGACTCTAACATTTCCCGAATGATAGATGTTAAGTGAACAGGCCTCTAGCCTCTTGCTTTTTGTTTCCCTTATTGAATAAGGGTGTTACGTGGCAGTTTACCAGTCCTTTAGGACTTTTTTCAGAATCTATGTAATTTTGGAAGATCTCTATCTATGCACCTATTGTCCCTTGCAGCAACTTCCAATAAAATCTTCATATGAAACCCATCACATCCAGGGGACTTAACAGCCTTTAGTCCCAGTACTTTCTCTCCAGTAACAGTTACTATATTTACTGCCTACTCCCATTAGCTCTTTGATTGTTTTGTAACTTGGAATGCCAATAGTGTCTTCCACCCAAGATTAATGCAGAATATTTGTTTAATAATGCTAGCAACTTGGCGTATATCAGATATCTTTTTGATATCAGAACCTGGGCTGGCATACTGAAATATTACATTGATGTTATTAATTTGGAATGCCATATAAACTGAGCCAATGTCAGAATAGCTTTTTTTGCCAGTCACCATTTAAATAAATTAGATTGCTTACCAGTAACTTAACTAGCAATTATTTCATGGTTGAATTCCATTTCTGCCTAATGTTGTGACACGGGGTAAACTCTCCCGCTTAATTTAAAACCAGCAACACAGAAAATATTTATCCCATGCAGTAATCTGTGAAAATTCGATCGGCCAAGAACTAGTTAAAGTAAAATTTAACAATTTTATTTCTTAAATGATAACAAAGAATAATTAACTAACAACTACTTACAATTCCTTCCTTGAACCTATCTTTTACCTGCCCTTCTATAACACGAGTCCAAAAAAACTCCCGATTGAGATTTACAAAACAAAAGTTCTTATCTCAAAACCAGGCAGCTTTCGTTTTCTCTGAGTTCCAGTTGTCTTTTCTTCTTCTTAGGAATTTCTGCTTCACAGGTTATTGATCGATAAAGGTACTTTTAAAAGAGATATTTTTCAGGCAGTCTTTTTACATGCTAGTAGCTTGGCAGTTCTCCTCTCAGCTGTACAAGTTTCCCTGGTCTTATACCTCCAAAGCATGGGATTGTGTCATTGGATTTTAAGATTGTCAATATACTAAATTCAACTTGATTGGAGTTTGGTATTTTTTGGGGTGTAATTTAAACTGATTGGCCTGATTCTAATCTGTTTTGTTGTTTCCAGGCAACCAGCTACCTCAGCAACCCAAGTAGCTGCAGCACATGTTTACATTGTACCTTCTTTTCAGAACACTTGGAGCTGTCACTGCTAGCTTTTAACTCTCTTAAAGGTACAGTACACCCACATCTTCATAATACCTCTCCCCTTAAGAAGAAATGAACCATCATTATGAAAAGATGGATTCATTTTTTCTTATTTTTTTTTAATACATTATCCTAACACACAGATAACTTTAATATAAGTCCATCTTAACTTCTTCCCATATACCTGTATATATAACATTAAATAAAGACAATTCTCATCTAAACTCTATCAGTTAAATCCACGATAACACATGAGATTACATTCTTCTGACCCACAACATGTATGATTTTTAAATTAAAAGACTGTAACATAAGACTCCAACAAAATAGTCTCATATTCTCGTCTTTCAAGCGTTCTAAGAAAGTAAGTGGATCGTGATCCGTGTACACCACCATCTCCAAAGCATTGATTGTGACATACACATGAAAATGTTGTAAGGTCAGTACCAAACTCAATAGTTCCTTTTCGATTGTGGGGTATTTCCTCTGGTGGATGGTGATCATCTTCAAAAAGTAACCAACTGGCAGTTCAATCCCATCCTCATCTTCCTGTAGGAGTACAGCTCCAACTCCTATGTCACTAGCATTGATGGTGACTTTAAAAGGTTTTGAAAAGTTTGGTGTAGCTAAAACTGGTTTGGTGGTTAATATGGCTTTCAAATGGTCGAATGCCTCCTGGCATGGTTCTGTCCAGTGAAACTTTATGATCTTCTTCAGCAAATTGGTTAACGGTGCCACTGCACTGCTGACATTTGCAACAAATGTCCAGTGGAATCTGCTGAGTTCTTAGAATCGAAGCACCTCTTTCTTCGAGGTTGGTCGTGGGAATTCCTCGATGGCCTATATCTTTGCATTCTGTGGGGTAAACCTTCCATGACCGATGTTATGTCCTAAGAACGTCACCTCTGCTTTCGCGAATTCAGTTTCATTTAAGTTTATTATCAGTTTTGCTTCTCGTAGTCATTCAAAGAGCTCTGCCAACGGTACCATGTGATCTTTCCAGGACTTACTAAAGATCACTACATCGGCCAAATAGACTGCACAGTTTGTTAACTCAGCCACAGCTCTGTTCATGAGTGTTAGGAATGAGGCAGGTACATTCTTCATTCCAAAGGGCATCACTTAAACTGATATAGCCCATTTGGGGGTTACAAATGCAGAAATTCCTTTCACTGTCTCTGATAAATGTACCTGCCAGTAACCACACATTAAGTCCAACAAGGTGATGTAACTGGCTTGTCCAACTCTCTCGACACAGTCCTCCAATCTAGGGATTGGATATGAGTGCGATTTTGTAACAGCGTTGACCTTCTGATAATCCACGCAGTATCGTTGAGTTCTGTCCAGTTTGGGAACTAACACGATCGACGAACGCCACTCACTCTGGCTTGGTTTGATTATGTCCTCATCGAGCATGGCCCCCACTTTCATCTGGCATCTGAAAGGATTAAGCCAATAGGGGTGTTGTTTTATTGGAGCAGTACTCTCTATGTCTACTTCATGTACAATAGCATTAGTTTTCCCCATCTGATTCTTACATATGTCCCTATACTGCAGTAACAAATTTTTCAACTACGTTCTATGCTCCTGAGACAGATAGCTTACTAATCTATCCCCCTCCTCAAGGACTTCTTCATTTTTAAAACTATTTTGAGGCACATCATCTGGATTTGATTCCTCACTCTGCAAGGCAGTAACTAACACCAGTTTCTCCAATTCTTTCTCTCTAGTATAATACAGTTTCAACATGTTCACATGACATACCTGGTACCTTTTTTTCTATCTGGCATCTTTAATAAATAGTCCACCTGACTCAACTTTTTCTCAATTTGATAGGGACCACTAAACTTGGCTTTGTAAGGATCTCCTATCAATGTAACAGTAACAATGTAACATTGTAACAATGTAACATTATCCCCTCGGGCAGCAGAATTAGCAGATGAGTACATGCTAGTGCAGAAGACAAGCTTCCGGCCAAACTTTTGTCCTGTGAGGGATAGAAGTTGGGAGCAGGGGAGATTGTACACTTCAAAATCAAGAGTAGAGAGCACTGACCTACTCTATTTAGTCTCTCCCTCACCTCTGATACATAATCTAAGTGTGATATCTCTGATTTTACTCCTGTCAATTTTTCTTTAATTAATTTCAAAAGGCTTCTCACTTCACGACTGAATATTAACTCAAAGGGAATGAAGTGAGTCGATTCATTTGGGGTATCTCTAATGGCAAACAATATGAATTTGATACCTTTATTCTAATCGTTCGGGTAATCCTGACAGTATGCTCTCAATGTGGTCTTCCAGGCCTGATGCCACCTTTCGAAAGCTCCCTGGGATTCAGGATGATATGCACTGGATTAAAGGAAGCTATCCATAACTTCCTTAAACAGTCTAGCAGTAAGATTTGACCCATAGTCTGACTGAATCTCTCTGGGTAGCCCATACCGTGTGAGGAAAGCTACTAACTCCTCTACTACCCTTTTTGCCTTGATACTCTGAAATGGAATTGCCTCCAGAAATCTGGTAGACACATCCATTATCATTAACAAGTACTGGTTCCCACTTTTAGTTCTCGGGAGGGGACCTGCACAATCAATTATAACCCATGTGAAAGATTCTTCAAGTTTGGGAATTGGCAACAAAGGTGTTGGTTTTATTACCGCCTGTGGCTTACCTACCATTTGGCATGTATGACACATTTGGCAAAAGTTACCTGCATCCTTGTGCATTCCAGGCCAATAAAAATGTTTTTGTACCTTAGCCTGAGTCTTTTGCACCCCTAGGTGACATCCTACAGGTAGTTCATGTGCTACCCGTAGCACTTCCCATCTGTATGTTACTGGCAATACAATCTGGTGGGCTTCGGCCCATTTCTCCTCTGCACTAACCTGCTGGGGTCTCCATTTCCATCTTAGGATTCTATCTTTCAGATAATAACCCTCCGGAATATTCTCTGCCTCCTGTTCAGAGTACGCATCCACATATATATTGTCTTGTCTTGCTGTTGCAAGTCTCTTAGCCTTCCAGGAGTAAACAGTTCTGTCTGACCCTCTGCCTGTTGACGTTTTTCCTGCACCATTTTGTCAAACAGGGATCCGCTAACTGAACCTCAACTCCTTCATCTTTCTCTTTACTTTTTGCTTCGTGCTGTGACTTATGATAGTGGGATCTGGTTACCACACAGTCTGGGAAAACACCAGGATATTTCTGTTTTAACTCCTCAGTTTCTTAATCGTCCTACAACATGGGGTGTCACTCCCACCTTGGATCCTGCCAAATCATTCCCAAGAACAAACTGAAATTCCTGGAACTGATACTCTGTAAATCAATCCCACTATAACTTCCCCAGTCATGAATTGGCACTCCAACCTGATCTTACACAGGGGAACACTAAATTTCTGTCCATCTATCCCATAAGTTACCACACTGTCAGGTAACAGATCAGAATGAGTAGATATTTGTTCATCTCTTAACTGGTTAGATCCTGTATCTCTCAAAATGATAACTTCTTGTCCTTCTCCCCCTGTTCTTTTTGAGTAATCTTTACTCACAGAGGCAAATTCTTTGTAGAGATCAGGTATAACTCCATACCCAGCCCATGCCTCAGCTGTGCACTCTTCTGCTGTTCCTCAGCTCTTCTTGGGGTCTCCTCTACTACCTTCACTCATACCACTCACTTAGCTTCTTTTCCCACATCTTTTCCCACAGTGCCTTTCTTTAACAACCAGCACTGTGACTTTACGTGTCCCATTTTACCAGTGTGGAAACACTAGAGGCCTTTCAATTCCTCTCCACTCTCTTGGGCTTCTTTTTTTATCCTGTGGTAAAGGTAAGTTCTTACCAGTGCTCTCTACTCTTGATTTTGAAGTGTACAATCTCCCCTGCTCCCAACTTCTATCCCTCACAGGACAAAAGTTTGGCCGGAAGCTTGTCTTCTGCACTAGCATGTACTCATCTGCTAATTCTGCTGCCCGAGGGGATAATGTTACATTGTTACAATGTTACATTGTTACTGTTACATTGATAGGAGATCCTTACAAAGCCAAGTTTAGTGGTCCCTATCAAATTGAGAAAAAGTTGAGTCAGGTGGACTATTTATTAAAGATGCCAGATAGAAAAAAAGGTACCAGGTATGTCATGTGAACATGTTGAAACTGTATTATACTAGAGAGAAAGAATTGGAGAAACTGGTGTTAGTTACTGCCTTGCAGAGTGAGGAATCAAATCCAGATGATGTGCCTCAAAATAGTTTTAAAAATGAAGAAGTCCTTGAGGAGGGGGATAGATTAGTAAGCTATCTGTCTCAGGAGCATAGAACGTAGTTGAAAAATTTGTTACTGCAGTATAGGGACATATGTAAGAATCAGATGGGGAAAACTAATGCTATTGTACATGAAGTAGACATACTCCCTCTCTCTTAGCACTTTCTCTCTTTGTTTATCTTCTAACTCCACTTTCTTCAATTGGAGTTTATGTTCTTCTACCTCTATGACACTTTTCTGTTTCTCTGACACACCTAAGTGTTTGAGTGATTCCCTTACAATTTCAGCTTTACTTTTGTCCTTGGTTAAACCCAAATGTAACTTATTTGCTAATTCTAAATGTATGGCCTTTTTCTTTCCCTCTAAACTTTCTTGGCAAATTTGAGAATCATCTTCAAATCCCAGAACCTCATTAGCAATTTTAAGAGCCCCTTCTCTCACTTTTAATTTGATCAACCACAAGCCACAAAAAGTAAACAGATTGCCTCACCTAAGTTTTATTTAAAGATCTAGGACACTAACAAGTAAATGTTTAAATTTGCTGGGAGTTTTTGTACCCCCAAATCTATTCAAATCTGTCTAAAGCAGTTCAAATCCCGGACAAGC
Organism: Chiloscyllium plagiosum; assembly: GCF_004010195.1. Lineage (NCBI taxonomy): Eukaryota > Metazoa > Chordata > Chondrichthyes > Orectolobiformes > Hemiscylliidae > Chiloscyllium > Chiloscyllium plagiosum. The sequence continues at coordinate 22,287,353 of NC_057735.1, forward strand.
TCCCCAACTGTTATGACATGGGATAAACTTAAGTTAAAACCAGCAACACGGAAAAGATTTATCCCGTGCAGTAATCTGTGAAAATTCGATAGGACAAGAACCAGTTAAAGTAAAATTTAACAACTTTATTTCTTAAATTATAACAGAGAATAATTAACTAACAGCTATTTACAATTCCTTCCTCAAACTATCTTTTACCTGCCCTTCTATAATACGAGTCCAATAAAACTCCTGATTAAGATTTACAAAACAAAAGTTCTTATCTCAAAACCAGGCAGCTTTCATTTTCTCTAAATTCCAGTCTTCTTTTCTTCTTCTTAAGAATTCCTGCTTCACAGGTTACTGATCAATAAAGGTACTTTTAAGAGAGCTATTTTACAGGCAGTCTTTTTACATGCTGATAGCTTTGAAGTTCTTCTCTCAATTGTTCAATTTTTCCCAGTCTTATACCTCCAAAGCATCTGATTGTGTCATTGGCTTTTAGATTGTCAATATACTAAATTCAAATTGGATTGGAGTTTGATATTTTTTGGGGTATAATTTAAACTTACTGGCCAAATTCAAATCTCTTGTCGTTTCTAGGCAACCAGCTACCCCAGTAGCTGGAGGACATGTTTACATTGTATCTTTTTTCAGAACACTTGATGCTATCACTGTTAACTTTTAACTCTCTTAGAGGTACAGTGCACCCACATCTTCATAACACCAGTTAGCAAATTACACCTCCGTATAACTTTCTGTCTGCTCTTGTAATTCTGCTGTTTACATTTAAAAATGTTCATGCATTTACCTTTGATTTATTTTATTCCAGAACCATTGTGTCACATAAAAAAGGCCCCTGCCACTCAATCTACCTGAATGAATTCATTACCAAAGTCCAAACTGGATTTTCAGCATTAATTTGTTCAATTTCTTACCTTAATTCATGGGTAAGATTTGGGGTAGAAGCTAACAGTCTTCCTCATTTTTTTTTTGGCAGGGTCTTTGTGTTCTGGGACATGTGACAGACACGCACATCAGAAACTGCTTTGTAGATGAGCTTTACTTTCATGCTAAGCTTCAGATCTGATAGCTCACTTAGGCCATTTGCTCATTTCAATTCAAAATTGATGTGAAATTGTCTTTGATTTTTTTCTAATTATATGTGAGACAATCTCCTCTCAGCTACTTGGAGAATAGCTTAACCTTTTCATTCTTGATTTTTTTTCTTGATTTTTTTTCCTTTCAGCAACTTTTTAGTCCAGAACATTAATGCTCTGATCATGATGTGACAAATGCAGGAACTAGCAATTCAGTGATTACTTAGTCTCTTTACTGAGAAGTGCAAAATAAGTGGCACCAAGTTGTGGCACCACTGGGACTTTAGTTGAATCTGAGAGCGAGGAGTAATTCAGCCCCTCAGGCCTATTCCACCATTCAATATGATCATGTTTGATCTCATCTCAGCCTCAATTTCACTTTCCTGCCCACTCTCCATAACCCTTCAGCCCATTGCTAATTAAAAATATGCATATCTTCTTAAATTTCCTCAATATTTTTGCATTCGTGTCATTCTGGGGTGGTGAATTCAACAGAGAAATAATTTCTCCTTATCCCTGTTTTCAATCTGCGACCCCTTATCCTAAAACAATGACCTTTCATTCTACATTGCCCCAAATGAGAAAACAGCCTTTCTAAGTCTACTTTGTCAATTCCCTTTAGCATCTTATATAACTCAATTAGATCACCTCTCACTCTTCTAAACTCCAGAGAATGCTGGCCTAAATTGCTCAATCTCTCTTCTTAAGACAAACCCTTCATCTCTGGAATCAATCTAGTGAACCTCCTCAGAACTGGCTCCAATACAATTACATCCTGCCTCATGTAAGGTGTCTAAAACTGTACATAACATGCCAGGTGCAGTCTCACCAATGCTTTGAACAGTTGCAGCAACACTGCCCTACTTTTATACACTATTCCTTTTGCTAAAAATGGCAAATTTCCATTTGCTTTCCTTATTACCTGGTGTACCTGCATATTAGTATTCTGCAATTCGTCTGCAATTGAATCTAGCAATGTTTTAGTGTACTGGAACAGATACCTCATGTTTCTTCCCCCTTTCATCATTCAGTTCATCAAGAACACTAAATGGCATTAAAGTTGTCTGTAAGGGATTCCAAAAGAAGCATTTGTCCAAGAACAATATTTGAACATGTTGACACTTGGCATAAAATATGGTAGATATATCAATGAAATACTCAACAATGCATCAGAAGAGTTGACATATAGATAGATAGGAATGTAACAGCTCTCTGTTACATTATCTTATTCAATGTAAATATATCTTTCAAAAAACAAGAATTGATGAAACAATAATATCTTTTTTCTTTCACTCATGGGTGTGGTCATCACTGAGTCAGTTGCCATTAATTGCTCATCCCGAATTGCTCCTTGATCTGAATGCCATGCTTGGGCCATTTCAGAGAACAGTAAAGGGTCAACCTCATTACTATAGGTCTGATCCCACATGTAGGTCAGACCAGGTAAGGGCATCAGATTTCTCTCCCGACTGAACATTAGTGAACCAGATAGATTTTAATGATAAGCGTGATAATTTTACCATTTGTTAACTTTAAATTTCAGATTTCATTGAATTCAAATTTCACCATCTGCCCTAACAGAATTTGAGCCCATATACTTAGATTACAAATCTGTGGTTCTGGATCATTAGCCCAGTTACTAGGACACAGCCTCCTCCTCTTTATTTAAAGATAAGACTACATATAAATAATGTTCACCTGGAGCCTAAACATATATACCTGACTGTAACCATCCATTGCTGTGGACTGATTATGAATCTTGGAACTAATAGATCACATCTTGTTGAGGTGGTAGTGAGTGACAGCAGTATAAGAAACATTCTCTTAAATGTATGTGTAGATTCCTATCTCAGGGTAGTGATCCCCTGGAATCTCAGCAGCAGTGGGAGTGGTTCCATCCTTGGGGGGAGTGTTAGCAAGGATGGAGTGGTTCCTTCCAGGGCAGTTGGCAGTGTTGAGAGTGGTTCCTTCCTGGGAGGGAGGGTCAGAAATAGTAGGAGTAGATGTTTCCTGGAGGCGTCAGCAATGGCAGGAGTGGTTCCTTCTTGGAATATCAGTAGTGGCAGGAGTGGTACCTTTCCAGAGAGTCTGCGGTCTCAGGAGGTGGTAGCAGTGGCAACGTAAGCCACAGGAGGCAGCAGCTGCTTTGGTGTGTGTGTGTTTGAGGCAGGGGGGGGGGGGGGGGCGGCCCAGGGTCAGGTTTGAGCCCAGTTTGGGGCCTGGCTGCTTCGGCAGAAGCAGATGCATTTGCAACATTTGCCCAACACAGACTCGTGGTGATGATGATGTCACTGGAGGCAAGATGGTGCCAAAGAATGGTGATACGGTTCCAGTGGCAGCAGGGCGGCTCCAGGCCATGGCTGGGCCCAGGGTTCTGACAGCGGAGGTGGTAACATTCCGGCTGCATTGGTGTGCGGGGACTCGGGGTACCCGAATGCTCGCCAGCTGAGAGATGGAATTTGAGGCTTTGTTTTTCTGGAGGTGAGGACACATGGAAGAGGCAGGGGAGTGATCTGGTTATTTCCTTCTGTTTTGGCTGTTTCTTTAATTTGTCTTCTGTTTATAACCCCATCTTTTATAAACTAAGATGGCACCGGAGAACGGCATCTTTGCACACTTTTCACTGTACTCCTTTATTCCTGTAATAGAGTATGCATGACAATAAAATCTAAATCTAAAGGTAATATCCCAACACTCTACAGATGAGCTGGGATATGGGAGGGCTTGTTAAAAAGATAGCATCAATAAGGAACTGTGATGTCTTCCTGTTGCCACAGGAAGTCTTGAAAACTGAAAACATGGGTGCCTTGGCTGTCCATTGACCTTGAGTGGCAGAAAGCCAACTAAGGCAATTAACTGGGCTATTAACAGGCACTTTACACATTCTGCAGCATTTTACTGCTATCAGACTGTCCCTTTGCTGCAGGGTAGACTGTCATGTTTCAAAATCAATTCATGTACATCCAGGGCGACTCTTGGAAGCTTCTTGTGTGGGAGCAGAGGAGAGGGCTATCTTTCATGTGGGCATTTTTTCACACACTCTCATGGCTCCAATGTCATGATTGGATGATTCATCCTTCCATTGACCAGAGCCTGCCTTTCTGGCCTGACTGCATTAAAGGAAATTCTCTCCTTTCTCATCTTTTCTCTCTCCTTGCAACCTCAGCAGAAGTCATTCCATCGATGGTCCTTCCGAAGGTGTTGAACTGCTGACCTTGTGATTGGGCCACCAGTTTGGAGAGTAGGCTGCCATCCTTCATGCAACTATGATCCCAACGGTCCTATTATCTTGGTGGTTGCCATCAATAAAATCACTTCTGTGATGCTGTCATTTGTCTGCGTGGGCACACTTGATTCCAGTGGCAGGATCTGCAGCGTCCCATTAAAATCCTGAGAATGAATACAAACATAAAATGGTAAAATTGGGGAATAAAAAATTACGGAAGAAAAATAGAGATCCAGCAGAAGAAAAAGTGTAGATATATTTTTGATGACCTTTAATGATTTTTTCCTAAACATTTCATTTTAGTGGTTCAACATCCTAGATTAATGAATTGATTTTGAAACAATTGCAGTATGAGTAATCCTATTCATGTGATCAAATAGCAGAGGTTGAGTATCCGAGCACATAAGTTAAAATCTAATAAACAGATCAGTCTAGGGAACCTGGAATTCCTTACAGTTGCTAATGATCTAAAAATTCATGCATTTCAATGAAGTTGAAACAGAATTCTGTGTCAGTTATTCAGCACTAAAGCCCAATGCATGTCAGAAAATATGCTTTATTGTTAATAGCTTCTAAAGTCATATTTCTAGAATTTAAAAAGTATACATTTACATAATTGAGGAAGTCAGTATTGGAATACAAATTGTTGTCGTAAGACTGATTAATCACAGCCTCCCTTGCATTTGTGTGGATTTGATATTTTCATTGTATTCAGAAAATGCACAAAATTAAATCACAAGACTTTTATGAAAATGCAAGGTTCAAAGTAAACTCATTTGACTGTTAAATTGTTGCTTAGCCACAGTTTTGTTTGTCACAATGTGTATATGTGGATTATGAAACTTTAGCAGAAATTAATTCTTTATTTGCTACAATATAATAATGTTAATCAAATTATAATATAGTTGTATTAGAGGACTTCAAATTGATTAAGTTGTTTTAATCTTTATTAAAGGCAATTTATTTAAACATTGCACATGTTGGGCATCTCATTAATATTTATCTGACATGAGTTTTGGTACAGTTGCAAGTTTTCCATAACTGAGTCGTTACATCAGTGCAGTTTTAATGCAGTGTCGGTTGTCCTCATCAACTTAAGTGGTCCTTTCTAACCAATTTAACGTTTAATGTTGAAAATAGCCTTTTTAAAAATGCATGATATGGCAGTATATTTTACTATCATTATGTATAAACTCAAAACTCCAACTGGGCAGGTTATAATTTTAATCTAAAAGAATACAGCTCAAATTTTGAATCAAATGATTCACAGAACAGGGTGATGTGTGATTGTGGTGAGAAAATGACATACTTGTATGGGGGGGGGGAGCCCATGGTGGTTCAGTGGTTAGCACTGCTACCTTACAGCACTAGGGTCCCAGGTTCAATTCCAGCCTCAGGCTACTGTCTCTGTGGAGTTTGCATGTTTTCCCTGTGCCTGCATGGGTTTCCTCCTACAGTCCAAGGATGTACAGGTCAGGTGAATTGGTCATGTTAAATTGCCCATAGTGTTAGGTGGGTTGCTCTTCAGAGGGTCACTGTGGACTTGTTGGGCCAAAGGGCCTGTTTCCACACTGTAGAGAATCTAATCTAATCTTGTACAGCCAGGACTAAGAAACATGTTCTTTTAAATTGCTGATGGTGTATAGACATGCTCATCTCATTGCCTTTGATCTTTTGTGATTAAGTTGCTGCTTTTATCTTAGAGAGTAATGTATATCATACTTGCTGTACTGTGCTTGCAGCTTAGCCATGTATTTGATTTAGAACTGAAACCTATATGCATCAAAGATCAGATAAACTTATCATACAACTTTCAAACTTATTATCCAACTTTCAGAATTCTCTAAGACATGTAGCTATGGAATCTTCCCAGCCACTTGACCTTGACAAGGGTCTCTAGAAAATAAGGTGAGATTAACAATAAGGAGATTCTTGATGTTGAGAACAAAACGTCCAATTTTCCAACCAAGTGAGACAAGATTCTCACTGGTGTGTGGCAAGAAGCTTAATTGCCTGCATTAGTTTCACTATTAATTAATCTTGCCTTACTTATATGCAATTTCAGTTTCCCCTACCCATTGGTTAGAAACTTGATGGTGACAAGTGACAATTCCTGACATACACATCAGAATGGTTAACTGGCAATTCCAGCTCACTGCTTGTTTCTATGCATCACCAATTTAGATACTAATATCCAACACCCACAAGGCACAGACCACAGCAAGAATGCATGCACCCTATGTCAGTGAAAGTTGACTTTTGACATAGACCTCCGTGCATCATTGTAGCACATCTGCAATCCATTTACAATGTGGTTCTTCACCTCAAAGCTGCACCTTGAAGTCCACAGGTACCATTGAAATGCTGCAACTCAGCAAATAAGCATGGAAGATAATAGTGCATTTACAAGCATGGGATACTGCAGGAGGAGAGGGTCATTAAGGGTATTAATGTTAGGGCAGTGCAGCATACTGGTTGCTACTACTTAGCTCTGGGCTTGGGGGCAATGTTGAGAGATTAAGTTGTAATTAAATCTGGTATGTGGAAATGTTTAGAAGCTTAGTACTGATGAACCTGAGAGGGAGTGCCAGGATGATAAGGAACTTAGAGGTCCAGACGTATTCTTTCTTTACCAGGTTTAGCCTGAGACTCTGTGCCAAACATGACCTCTGTTGCCTTTCATACATATGTGAATCATAAATGCACACTGGTAATAGAAAATGGTTCCTACCTGGAGTAAGGTTTTTTTTTTGTCTGAGCTCAAATTGTGAGTGACCTAAAACCCATCAAGAAGTAATGTGTTAATAAGGCACTTTCATAATGCAGGCTGAAGTCAAACGCACTCATAGTATCCTGCATGTGAAATACATTTAGAATCTAACTGTATCGAGTTCAAATCCTAGCCACAAGCAATCTTAATTATATCATTGGTTATTGTACATTGAACATAGTCATCTCTGTGATGAGAAGTAATCATGTGTGACCTTAAAAGAGGAACTTGTGGGCCAGAATTCATAAAGGTAATGCAAGATCTCATATGATGCATAAGGGAACAGATCTGATTTCCCACCTTGAACTGTAAGTAATCATCAACATGCTGTTATATGCAATGTTGCTTTTCTTAGGTGATATCAGAATAGGAGGACAATGTATTGGTAACTATACAACACTTACAGTTTTCTACTTTATTTGCTTGACATGGCTAGTGCTGCATTCATTGGTGTAAGGTCCCAATGTGAAAGTTCCATGGAGAGATATTCTATGACCCTCATTTGAAAGTTCTCCTTGTCTCCTTTGTATGGAGGAATATTCCAAATCATCATTTGTGAGAGGTATAAATGCTAACTTCTCACATTATTAAGGACCTGTTCTGTTTATTATATTCCCTACGCAGGCTCAGTGAAAACATCCATAACAATGAATCCAGCCACAGCAGTGTCTGTCATTGCTGTTGACATGGTGTAACAAAGGTGCAAATAAATGGAACAGGATCAGATGCACCAGCAAGCCAAAGATCAGGCACAACAGCTTCCACATGAAGAGGTCACAGCTTAAGTTTCCCCTCTGGATGTGAAGTTATCTAGTCTATGTCCTCAATGCCATATCTTCCAAGTGAATGAAGCTTATATTGTTGCAGACTGAGGATGTTCCAGGACACTGTCACAAAACCATGCCAACTACTGGAGCGAGAACTGCAACATGAAGGAGTGGGTAGCCATCCCTTCCAAACTGCCAACCATAAGCTTTCCGTAAACCTTTATGCAACTGGCTCCTTTCAAGGATCCACTGGGAACCTATGTGGGATCTCACAACCCTTGACACACAAGTAGATTGTACTGATGCAATTTGTGTCAGGTCACACTGTTTCATTGGTTTGGCGTGACTTAAGACTTTGTTACATAATCTAGATGTTCATAACTGAGGCTCAGGGTAGGTACAATGCAGCCCATTCTTTGACCATTGTCATTGTAGAGCTGATAGTTGGTCTTTTGTAGATGTTTGGATCAGATTGTGCTAGGGGTACTTTGTAGCATATTCTGCAGAATCCTTGCTGGTTGTGCTGTGCACAGCTGGAACAGGCCATGAGGGGATTGTGACGGACTCTGATGAGCTAAGAATGCAGCAGCAGTCTTCTGAGGAGAATGTTGGGGATATTGAGCAGGAGAATCATTATTCTCTGCAAAGTAGAGTAAACCAGTATCAAGCTCAACAAGCTGGGCAGGACTTAATTGACACCCAGTTCTAGTAGATGGGAGCTGGGTGCAATGGTCTATAAATTTCTTAGTGTTTGAAAGGCAAGCAGTCCCTGTCTATTCCAAGAGACAAATGTAGTTTCTGTGTCCAGTTTGTGATGAGCCTACCTTGAACAATTAGAAGATTTCAGGCTGTTCTGGGCCTTGGGAATAGAGTAGCGCTCTCTTAGAAAGGGTTCAAAGATAGGATGAGGCAAATGTGTAGCTTGTTTCTTAAACAACAATAAATTTACAATTGGGCACTTTAATGCACTATGAAGTCTCACCTGTGCCACATATCTGCCCTGAAAATCATTTGCTTTTGGTTGCTCTCCCACTCAACATTTCTGCTAATATTGTTTTTAACTGAGTGTACCTCTGAGGTCTGTGTGTCAGTGACTTCCGAATTGGAAGTCAGTGCTGTGAACACTGTAAGCATGCTATATAGCTGAGAGGAACACTGCTCCGTCTACATGCATGATAAAAGACAACTCCTGACTAGTAATGTTTCGTGAGCTGTTTAGCTAGGCTTTAAAAATGGCACCAGCACTTGGGTTCCCAAGAGGTCGCAGCAATACCAAAGATTTCTGCGTGTGGATGTGAAGACTGAGGTGCTATTGTGATGAGGTGCATAGGCAATGAGAAATTTGGGAAGTTAGTGCAGGAATCTCATTATGCTTCATGGAGGGAAGCCCTCCATTAAATCTGATTAAACTGCTGATTTCTGGTAAAAATCAGCCCATTGTGTTGGTGACCCTTTACCTCTGAGAATTTCTCTCAGCGATGGTGATTTTCTGCCTGCTGTCTTGAATAATTGACCCTACAACAAGCAGTACAAGAGTAAGGTTGCAATAAAGGTTTTCTTGTATAAGTTGGACATTTTTCACATGGAAGTCATTTTTGCAGCTTCTTCAATGTCGTTTTCATTATAAAAACAATAATGCCACTTTGTTTAACACCTATCCTTGGTTACAATATAATCTGATGGGTCGAAGACAAACATTTCTGAAACATAGTATCACAGTATTATCACTAACAGGTCTCTTGAGAGAACCTGCCATTATACCATGAGATCCTGCCTTCTGCACAGCAGGCTTAATAGCTTCAGATAGTTTAATTTCAATTACTGCAGCTGCCAATGGGTGTTGCATTGTGGTGATTGATTTCAGATGTATATTGGTCCTTTGCTGTATTTCTATACTCCTCTATACCTTTTGTAGGGGTGGAAGTCTGAATATGCAAATACTGTTGCAGACTTTCACATGCTTTCTGTGTCTCTAAAGCTTTTCCAGAATCTAAAGTGTAAAAATCAGGAATATGTTGGAATATACTCTATTTGCCTGGATGGTTAAAGCTTCAACAGCATTCAATAAGCTCACCATCCTCCAGGACACAGCAATCAGATTGAATGGCACCTCTTGCACCAAGTTAAACATTTGCTCCCTCTACCAGAGTTCTCGTCCCCCTGTGGGGGTTTTCTTTGTCTTTGGCCTCCAGGTATCCCAGAGGCCTGACTGGTGGTCTCATTCAAGAATGGTGGTCTCGGCCATGGCAGTCTTCCTTGTTGGAGGCTCAGTATTCCAGTGTCCCAGTGTGGTGGCCTTATAGCAGAATGGCAGTTTCCTCACGACTGCGACTTCAGGATATTCCCTTTGTCCTTAAATTGGCTTTCCCTGGGCCCAGGAGCAGTTAACTGAACTGTGATAAACTTTGTCTTAATTTTACATTTTTAATTTGTTACCTATGACTTCTGTCATTGATATAGGTATCATGGTGTGGCAAAGTTTTACTGCTTTTCATTTAAGTGTACATGTGGCAATATGTTTCTGTTCTATTCCTTTTTTAAAAAATTCGTGGTATGTGCTATCTCAAAATTGCACCGGTGCAACTCACCAAAATACTTACAACTACCAGCTGGAATGACAAGGCCACAGGCACATCGAAACACCATCAGCTCCAAGTCCCCCTCTAAAGCAAACACAATCCTGATTTGGAAATATAGCATTACCTCTTGAACAGCCTGTCTAACAACATTATGGAGCACCTTTCTTTTACAGGCTGCAGCAAGTCAAAGAACTGGGTCACTCCCACTTTCACAAGGGCAATTCGGGGTGTGCAATTGTTATAATCCCAGCTGATATTACTAACAAGTCAGACCTCAGCCAGGAATCCAGCTTGGTAGATCATTTTATTTATTTAAATTTTAAGAAAAGTGTTCTCTTGCTAAAACATGAACACACAATGCTGCAGATTTTGGTTTAATACCAGATTGGAAATTTACTCTAGAGGAACAAATATAAATTCAACTAACCTAAACTATCCACTTGTGAAGCAAATTCAAAGATATTAAACTCACAGCAAAAGTATAATACCATTAACCAAAACATGCCTTTATCAATTGAAAAGAAACAAAACTGCTTTGTCAGCGCGCACAACACCTCTCCTGGCAAAGGACTGAAAATACTACCACTGCTATGGTGCACAGAATATCATTTGTTTACTCACACTAGTATTCTGACATTTAACACCTTGGTATGTTTAAGTCACTGAGGCCTTCAATTTTAAACTGGAACTGTAGTAATTTTTGGAGCGTATACTTTAGCTCTTTGCATTCAGCTTTTTTAAAACACTTCTAGAACCAGCATTACTCAACTCACTATATCTTTGTCTTCTCTACACATCTGCTCTATACAGCCACCCTATTCAAGACCTTCACAGGACTAAAATGTTACCCAAAGCTAAAAGTGAAATTATAAGTTTCTGTCATTCAGCCAAGGACACCACCCTCAAGTTTAAAAATAATGGATTCCAGAAGTTTCTAACAAACCTTCGAGGCTAGATTATTTACCACACTGTATTGCACACAATTTAAACTAAACAAAAGTGCATCCGTGCACGAGAAACCATTCACTCTACAACTAGGCTTAAAAAACTGCTTTTTTAAAGGAATCACAGTGGTTACAGAAATATTTGCAAGTTAATAATTAACTTCAGATGCACAGAAAAGGGCACCATTAATGAGCTCAACATCAGAGATCCCAGTTTGTGGCAACTAATGTCAGAACTTATTCCCATAGTTTACATCACACAATAAATGCTTATCTTGCCAGCAATGCTCATATTTATTACATAAAGAACAAAAAAGAAGCTTTGGAAATATACTGGTAGCAACAATAAAAGCATCACAACCTTATTAAAGTTCTTTGTAAGCAACAAGCTTGTTGCTAACTCAAAGCATGGGGGAACCTAATTAGGTATTACAAAGGGCATAGAAGCTGGCACATGCTTAAATATAAATTGAAAGAATGAACTGAACCTATTTATCAATGAAAAGTGCCACTTCCATGATGATAAAAATCTCAGAAAATGATAACTAACTAATTAACTAATGCAGTTTTACTATGTCCATTAAAATAGATTGCTTATTTTCCTTAAAAAATAATTATTTTTGTAAGTTTTTTATTAATTGACTTTACATGACTTATTCATGTTGAAGGGTTGAAACCTTATATCTTTTTACGAAATTGGAATTAATGTGCGTAATATCGCTATTTCAAGATTCCCACCTATACCTGCATTCTGTAAAAGTAGTTTGACGTGGCTAGCAACAATGGAAAGGTCTTATCCGTGATTGTAACTAATGATGAATGTGTCATTTAAAATCCAAATACTGTAGTACAACATGTAATACCTACTATCAGAATGTGTTCATTCTTATTAAAGGATCAGTCCACTATCATCTTTAATAAGACTCACTTATCACAGCAGGCAAGAGCAACTGTGTGTATCTTCTACTTCCAGATAGGAAAATGAAGGGCATCTGCGAGCTGATATTCCATTCAACTTTAATTATACTATTTTTAGTAACCTGGTGGATTCATTATCAAATAGCTGGTCTTACAACTTAATTAAAATAGCGTGCAGAGAAATGTCAACCTCCTGAATGTTAACATTCCTTTGAGGAAGTAGAGCTATAAACCCTTGTTATTGTTGCAATGCTAACAGTAGCAAATTAGAGCTAGAGTTCAAGTGAAATGACATTAAATACTGGTATTTTGTTAGCAGCTGCCACACTATACTGACTAGCACTCCAGGCTTGTTCCTTATATGATATTTGAGTCTTACATCAATGGTGCTTGGAACTTCAGTCAAATCCGGTGGCTTGCAGCACCTATCTGTAAATACAATCAACTCAATCAATCAGTTAACCATGGTTCATATCCTGCAGCTGATCCGGGTGACATAGTGTGGCTAGTAGAATGTGAATAAGCAGCAGACATCGACAAAAATTGTACAGTAACCATCAAGTTTCACTTGAATTATTCAGTTAAGAATCAAATAGAATTTGCTTCTTGGAAAATTTATTGAACAAATTATTCTTGCTGAATGCAAGGATATTTTGAATAATATTGTTTTTCACTCTTGGTGAAGGTGAGTAGTGTAGATGCTAGAGATTAGAGTTGAGAGTGTAGTGCTGGAAAAGCACAGCAAATCAGGCAGCATCCGAGGAGCAGGAAAATCGACGTTTCGGGCAAAAGCCCTTGTCCAGGCATCACTAACAGCATTGATTGCCTATCCTGAGCTAGCCTTGGGAAAATAGTGGTCACGTTTCTTCTTGACCCACTGCAGTCCATGTGCTGAGGGTATTCCCACAATGCTGTTGGATGGAGAATTGTCAGAATGTAACAATGAAGGAACAACATTATCTGTCCAATTTAGTGTGGTAAATAACTGGTTAATATTTGTTTTAAGACAGAAACAACAAGCTTTGAGATTGACTGAAAGGAAAATCAAATGAATTCAAAAGAAAAAATCTGGAATAAGAAATGGGGTAACTATGCTGACAGTAAATCTTCAAAAGAAGAAAAAGGCTTTGTTGAGGAGAGGACTGGGAATGGTAACAACGGATTGAAATAAAAATTGACAGATTAAAGTAAAAAAGTGGTGATGACAGCTTAAGTGGAGGACAGTTAACTGAAAATTTTGCAGTGCAGAAGTGAGAAGCAGACATGAGACATCGGCAAGTGATTAGAATGCAAACTAGAGGAATGTGAAAAGCAAAATCATGCAGACAGATGTAAAAAAGGGTAATTACAAAGGCAGGAGAATTTGGATAACATTAGTATATTTACATTACATCTGTAAAAGCATTTAATTGTTATAACTAACTTTTCAGTATTAAACAATGTAATTGTAAGGTCTATTTTAAAATAATAGGTCTGCTATATGTAAACAGTGTAATTGATTTCTAAATGTGGTCTTTTTGAAGGTGAAATTATACTTAAAGTATCATGTAATGTGGGATAATTGCAAGTAATTGAAACTAATGTATTGCAGTGTAAAATACTGAACTAATACATAGGGTAAAGTCTGCTGCAAATTCATAAGGGGATTCAAAGTTACTGCAAGGTTATTAGTCCTGCTGAAGGAAGCTAGAATTTAGGGACAAGGTCTGATCATTTAGAACTGTTATTAAGGGAAATTTCTTCACCCAGAAGTGAATATATTTGAGACTGTGATTGATGTTTGGTCTCTCAAGGATTCAAATGATATGGAGAACAGGCAAGAAAATGGAGTTAATCATGACGCTGAATGGCGGAGCAGGCTCAATGGACCATATGATCTGCTGTTGCTCCTATTTCCTATGTTCTCATTTCAAATTGGCTAATCGGTTTATGTATTTTATTAACAGCAAACTCTGCTGATAGAGTTAGGGTTAGGTAATTCAGGTATTTCTCAGAAACTTATCTAAAATTGATATGTTTGTTTGAGTTAAAAGGAAAAGCTTTCTTTCATGACTAGCAGACTGGTTTAATGTGGGGAATTGTGAGGTCATCCATGTTCAATCCAAACAGGAAAATTAAGATATATTCTAAATGGTGACAGACACTGATCCAAACGTGAACAGAAAAATTGAGTTGTCCATGTACATGAAAGAATAAAACCTACTGGATAGGTTAAAAAAAATCAATCACAAGGCTAATGGAATGTTGGTCTTTACCAGAACCAAATTGGAATACAAAAAAGTGAGGAAATGCTTATTTAATTGCACGTTGTCTTAGTTTGGCCTGATTTGGAATACAGTGTTCAATTTTCTGCAATGCACCCAGAAGGGATGCAGCACATATTTGCCAGAATGACCCAGGACTGGACAAATTACCTTATGAAGACAGGCTACATTAACTTGTTTTGAACATACTGGAGTTCAATAGATTGAGCAGTAATCTTTGTGATTTGTGGGATATAGGTAAAGTAGTGTTACTTCTGCAATTATAATTACTTATGCAAGGTAAATGCACTCACACCAGTGTATAATTGTTTCAACCAAGAACTGAGTCAACAAGAATGAAAACTGTGAAGGAAATATGCAATTGTGTTTGTATTAGCTAAAATGTGCACACAAGAATGAAATGTGCCTGCAAACAATGGTAGATGTTACAGATAAATAGATAAGGTGCTGTGAGGGTGAAGGTTAAGCCAGATATGCTTGTACAAACAGTAGTTATGAGTTGTTTCCCACTTCTGCAAAAACAAAAACAAACCACAATTAAAAGATCATAAAGCTCAGTATGGATGAGGAATGGGAGGAAATGTCACAAGTAAGGGAAACAGATGGTAGTGAAGGAGGAAATACCTAACAATGGACCACAGCAGGATGTGGTGAAATGGCCGAGTAAAACTTGTACTTTGTTATGCACAAGGCCGGTTAAGGCAAGAGATAAACAATAGTAATGGGCACCGGGTTTAGAGTAATGGGAGGAGGGAAGGAGAAACAAATCCTATACAAGATATGTACTTGCTAAACTCTGCTTGTCTATTTTAGGCACCACGCTTGCAAGCGTATAATAAACGAAACTGTTGCTTCAGATCTTGTCTCGGACTGAAAATATTGAAGTGAGTGAGCTTCGTTTCTCACAGATATTTATTAAAACAATGAAGGGATTCAGTAGGGTAGTTACAGAGAAACTATTTGCTCTGCCATTTGGGTGGTGGAGTGATTTAGGACAAGATAGTCACAAGCTTAAAATTCAGAAGACATATCGCTTCCATTTTCACTGTATGGACCCAAAAAGTGAAGTGACTTCTCTTCTGTCAGCCTAACTATTAAGATGGAATACCAGTGGTCAAAGAGAAAATGATATAAATTCATTGATAAATCCACTATAAGTAGATCCTCAGTTTTGAATCTTGGCTGACACTGTAAACATTTAAAATGTTTACAATGTAATGAATTTCCACTATGGAGAAAATACCTTTCAGTTCTATTTTATGGTTCCAAAGTAAGTGGGAAACAGTAAAATCAACGCTGTGAAGAGAATGCTACTTGCCAAAAATTCCCAGAAGGCCACAGTATTCTGAAGGTGGCTGCAAAATATTAAAGAGAATGAAGAGTGATTTATAGCTGTGAATAGAAACTACAGAGCAGTGACTACCCCATTATTTCATAAAATTACTGCTTGATTAATGGCATAGTGGCATTTAAATCACTAGTAATTATTATACTTTAAAATCATATCCCTACTAAAATGCCTTCTTGTCAAAGGCAAGAAACTAAATGGAAGGGCCACATGCATGAGCACCAAACCCCCCTCAGCTGTCCTTAACTCCTGAAATAAAATAGTGAGTTACAGTATAAATATTTTCTTTATGCAGGAACTTTCTATTTTAATAAACTGATATTCAGTTATTGGTCAATTAGCAAAACCGCATTCATTCATTTTTGCAATGTATTTCCTTTGAAAATGATGATTTTACAATGACACTTTAATATGGCTAACTGGGTAATTTGGTATGGCTCCAAAGATGTTAGAATATGTCAAACGCTACACAGGCTTATAATCTCAGCTGTTGTTCCTAATGGACAAGTCAGATCCCAGACTGAAATCTGGCTTGATAGTCTTTTATTGTTTTATTTAATGTGGCAGTCTTTCACTGAAGTGTCAGCACACAAGGCTGAAGATTTTCTTTTAACAATAAAACAGAAGTTCATTAAGCACAAAGAAATAAAAGTTAAATAAACCAAACCAAAGATTCTCAGTATTTGTGTTTGAAATATTTCAAAGTGCACAGCAAAATGAAGTCACATCTATTCTCCAACACTATCATTTTACAGTTAAGTAAAATCCAGAGAAATTTTCATTCCCTGTCAAACTTGTAAATCTGATTTAACTGCTTTTCTCTGTTCCCAGTCCTGAACTGGGAAGACTTCTTATTTGAATCTTAACACAACTGAGGGCTGAGATAGAACATAGAACATAGAACAATACAGCACAGAACAGGCCCTTCGGCCCACGATGTTGTGCCGAACTTCTAACCTAGATTAAGTACCCATCCATGTACCTATCCAAATGCCGCTTAAAGGTCGCCAATGATTCCGACTCTACCACTCCCACGGGCAGCGCATTCCATGCCCCCACCACTCTCTGGGTAAAGAACCCACCCCTGACATCTCCCCTATACCTTCCACCCTTCACCTTAAATTTATGTCCCCTTGTAACACGCTGTTGTACCCGGGGAAAAAGTTTCTGACTGTCTACTCTATCTATTCCTCTGATCATCTTATAAACCTCTATCAAGTCACCCCTCATCCTTCGCCGTTCCAACGAGAAAAGGCCGAGAACTCTCAACCTATCCTCGTACGACTTCCTCTCCATTCCAGGCAACATCCTGGTAAATCTTCTCTGCACCCTCTCCAAAGCTTCCACATCTTTCCTAAAGTGAGGCGACCAGAACTGCACACAGTACTCCAACTGTGGCCTAACCAAAGTCCTGTACAGCTGCAACATCACTTCACGACTCTTGAATTCAATCCCTCTGCTAATGAACGATAATACTCCATAGGCCTTCTTACAAACTCTATCCACCTGAGTGGCAACCTTCAAAGAGATGTTCTCAGTATTTTACTAATCAGCAGAGTTCTGATCAAACACTCTGTAGAAGTTCATAAAGTACACCCTTTTACTGAGGTAATGAATATCTTTAACTGCTGAGAACAATCTCTCTTTCTAGGAAATGCTATGTTTACTTCTGATCCCTTTGAACTAAAGTCAAAAACTTTTGAACTGTAAAGAACACTTTTATTTTGTAGACAGCACACTCAAAAGTTGGAAAGCGTGGTGCTTTGATTCAAGTGACTGAGGAAGAAGATTATGTAGCATAAAAACAAACAGTGAATGGAACTCATTGAAGGGTGTATCTGCAATTGTCCTTACTAAAAGGGTAGAGAGGAGGCTACGCACCTCGGCTTCGCGGATGTTGTTCAGGGCAGTTTTGCCCAGTGACAGACTTTTGATTTACCTTTCAGCCAGGACCAGTTGTGTGTGTGTCTGTGTTCAGAAGTACTCAGTGTATTAACAATCTTATAAATTGTTTCTGGGTAAGTCGCTTCAACTTTGCATTTGGACAATATAACAGAAACATCCAGCCTGAGAAGGAGAATACATAATACTCTCTTTCCCTTTTTGAATGGAAAAGTGAAGTAAAAGAAAATTCCAAGCAGCTTTCCCTCTCTCTATGCAAATTGCCTTCTTGAAAAGGAAAAATGAAAACCATCTTCAAAGATGATAATAAGTTGGGAATCCTCAACTGGCGAATAAATGGCTGAGAAATGGCATGTGCACATGCTTCTGTGTGTTCAAAGAGTCAAAAGGAACTGGCAGTGATCCGAACTGAAACACCTTATCAATGCCTGCAACCTGGACAGGGCCCAGAACAGTGTTTTGCTGATAGATATTTGGAGTTTTACCCCCACCCATAATATATTTGACTGGTCTTGTCTCTTTGTGCGTCTGCTTGTATGTTTTTGGGAATTGTTTTTCAAAAGGAATTAACTTTAGGCTACAGAACAAAGAACAAAGAACCTTACAGCACATGAACAGGCCATTTGGCCCTCCAAGCCTGCGCCGATCCAGATCCTCCCTCTATCTAAACCTGTCACCTATTTTCTAAGGATCTGTATCCCTCTGCTCCCTGCCCATTCATGTATCTGTCTCGCTGCATCTTAAATGCCACTATCGTTCCCGCCCCTACCACCTCCGCTGGCAATGCATTCCAGACACGCACCACCCTCTGCATGAAGAACTTTCCACGTATATCTCCCCTAACCTTTTCCCCTCTCACTTTGAACTC
Organism: Chiloscyllium plagiosum; assembly: GCF_004010195.1. Taxonomy (NCBI): domain Eukaryota; kingdom Metazoa; phylum Chordata; class Chondrichthyes; order Orectolobiformes; family Hemiscylliidae; genus Chiloscyllium; species Chiloscyllium plagiosum. Next base: position 22,306,018 of record NC_057735.1, read on the forward strand.
GTTACCTCAAGTAATTGAGTCCTCTACTCTGGGAAAAAAGTTTCTTGCTATCCACCCTGTCTACACTTCTCATGATTTTGTAGCCCTCAATCAGGTTCTCTGCAAACTCCTTCTTTTCAATGAAAATAATCCTAATCTACTCCATTTCTCCTCACAGCTAGCACCATCCATACCAGGCAACATCCTGGTGATCTCCGCTGCACTCTCTCCAAAGCATTCACATCCTTTTGATAAATACCGAGTTATAAACTTGCAATCTCTATTTCTTTTCTACCATCAGCTTAAAACAATTTGTATGCAATAAGTAACTTTATTTTATTCATTCATGGAAAATGGGTGTGCTGGCTTGGCAAGCATTTGTTGCCCATCCCTAATTGTCCAGAGGGCAGTTAAGAGTCAACCACATTGCTGTGGGTCTGGAGTCAAATGTAGGCCAGACTAGGTAAGGATGGCACTTTCCTTCCCTCAAGGATATTAGTGAACCAGGTGGCCTTTTCCTGACAATTGACAATGGATTCTTGGTCATCACTAGACTCTTAATTCCAAATTCCTTTTCTATTGAATTCAAATTCTACCATCTGCCATTTGAACGCAAGTCCCCAGAACATTGTCTGGTCTCTGGATTAACAGTCCAGCAATAATACCACTGGGCCATTACCTACTGTTTTATCATTAAGTACATAAATCTAGTGAGTATTTTCTTTTAACCTAGGTTTGCAAGTCAGGTAAATGGGTACTATGGATAGTTTTGCACTGACTTGGAGAATACTAAGGCTTGATTTCCAGTGCATAGTTCCAGTGAGTCATGACATTCATAAAATTACAAAAAAGCTTCCTCAGCTTAGATTCTGCTACAGCTGCTGGCAATGTTTTCTGGATCCCGTTGTAAACCACCATAGCATTAACAAACTTACATTAAAACTCACGGGGTCCTTATAGTCACCTATTCTCTTTGATACGTACTGTTTTATAAGTCATGGTTCCAGAAAGGCAGACCGGATTAATCTTAAAGCCCACTTCACAATATAGAGCAGGATCATTTGACACTAACTTGAAATCCAAATTCTGAATAAACAGCTGTTATTATGTGTATAAATCGCATACGTTTTATCACATTATATTATCATTTGGTCTTTTAATAATTTCAATTGACTCCATTGTATGCAAAAATGGGATGAGTGTAAAACAGATTCCAATTTAAACCCATCTTGTTCCCACTGGGTAGCTTGGATAACAATTATCTTCACCCTCTTCCAGATGTTTTTTTAAATAGTATAGAAGATACTGTGTTCGTTCTGATATTTCTTTATCATCAACATATATACTGATGATATGTTGCTGAATATCTAAAAGAATAAAATCAGTTTGAAATATTGTGATTTATTATGAAGCATAATATTTTATAATATATATTTTAAAAATATATAACATGTAATAATTTAAAACATGATGCATAAAGTGTTAATATGAGTAGTTTGTGGCATCTCATTAAAGCATTTTCACTTTGAGACTGATTTATTTTTAGTCAGACTTGTAACTGACACATATTTAAGTTCATCACCATACTGAAGAAGTTCTAAAGCAAACTGCTGAAAGATTCACGCAAACAGAATTTTTGTTTCGCCCAATGTGGCATGCACTATCTCTCTCTCTCCCTCGCTCCCTCTGGCGATTCATCCCAGCAACATTTGCTACAGACACAGACAATGGGACAAGAAGGTGAATGATTCATTGGGCTCTGTTTACTTTCAGCTTTCTTCTTGGCTATCTGGCCTTTACGTTCTGCTTGCCTCTTCCAAACTGTCAGCCTCAAAAGTCACTGATCAATAACTGTTGCCTGGTAATCAGAATTAATGTCCACCACCTTCAGATTTTGCTTTGCTTATAATGGTGCTCTTTAGTGGATGTTCAGCAGTTGGGACTCAGAGTACAGAAGATCTTTGGGTATATAAAACCAAGATACATAATTTAGAACTTGTTTTTCAAATTCTTTCCCAGAATCAGGGGATCTGGATTGATAGTGTCAAAAATTGTGGTGCTGGAAAAGCATAGCTGAGGAGTAGGAGAGTTGACGTTTCGAGCATAAGCTCTTCATCAGGAATGAGGGGTGGCCCAAGGGGGCTGAGAGGTAAATAAGATTGGGGTGGGACTCGGGGGAATGTAGCTAGGAATGCGATAGGTAAATGAAGGTAGGGGTGAAAGTGATAGGTCAGAGTGGAGCAGATGGAGGGGGAAGGAAGATGGACAGGTAGGTCAGTACAAGAGGGCGGTACTGAGCTGGAGGGTTGGAGCAGCGATAAGGTGGGGGGAGGGGAATTGAAGGAACTGGTGAAATCCACACTGATTGTATATGTTTGGAGGGTCTCCAGGCGGAAGATGAGGCTTCTTCCTTCAGGCGTCGGATGGTGAGTGTTTTGATGGAGGAGGCCCAGGACTTGTATGGCTAGAGTTTGGTGGTGATCTGGATTGCTAGTCCAGTGACATTATTACCACACCATCACCTCCCCTTATGAACATGACCAAGACATTACAAACAACTTTGACTTAGTAATGAGTGAAACAGTAAAGTCATCATAATCCCACTTTCTCATTAGAGACAGAGACAACTGATGGTGAATTTAACCAAAGGGTCACCACACCTCAGGCAAGGAGTGAGGTTGAGGAAAAAGGACCTTCACAGTGCTGGAACTGAACCTGCACTGTTGGTATCCATCAGCATCAGAAACAAGCCAACTGAGCTAACTGACCTCCAAAGAAGTGCATGCTGATGTAAATGATGTGCTTCAGGATCCCTGAGTTGGTGATCTTGTGCTGCCAAGAGATGGTGAGGAGACAGCAAAAGGTGCAAACTGTTCAATCTTTTCTCCTACCTAGCCAATACTATCCAAGCCCCACCACTGCAGAGGAGTGCACTGAAGTTGCAGGCCTGGTACACTCACAGTTTGGTTCTCAGTCTGCTTGCTGTTGTTCCACATTTTCTTTTTCAACTTGAAAAGTACAACAGCAGCTTCTGTGATGTGTCTGTTCATTTCAGCATCAAGTACAAATTGCTGGAGATTGTGGATCTATGATATGTGAAGCTATAAATAACCAGCTGTAGTCTCCCGGGTTCACCTCAACTCGGCCGCTGCTCCCACTCAAAATCTGTTGTGTCTGTTCATTTCAGCATCAAGTACAAATTGCTGGAGATTGTGGATCTATGATATGTGAAGCTATAAATAACCCCCAGCTTTACATTGTCAATACTGATAGACACCATCTTGCACCATGACATTTATCTTCCTGATGCTGATGGTCAAATCAATTCTTCTTTATAGATGTGAAAGATCTTCGTCTCTTCCTCCATATGGAACATTAGTGAGGTTTGTATAGAGCAACCTTTTGATAAGGTCTTGCACATCTTTATCTCGAATCTCAAGTGAGCATTGCTGAAAACGGCTTTCCTTCAGCTCTAGCTCACGAGTAAGTATCCTTTGTCAATGATCTAAAGGCATATGACAGCAACAAAACCAGGAATGAGCCAAAAAATGCCAATACCTGAATATAACTCTGTTTGTCTCACAGTAGAATTCAATGGGTTCTAATGTTGGTCATAGGTTGTTCCAATATCATAGTTGGCTTACCAGCCATGTTGACAATGAAGGAGGTGATCACACTGAACAGAGATTACTTACAGTGTGGAAACAGGCCCTTCGGCCCAACAAGTCCACACCAACCCACCGAAGTGCAACTCACCCAGACCCATTCCCCTACATTTACCCCTGCACCTAACACTACAGGAACATCGTCAGACCACAGCGAAACGACGGTTGGAGGAAGAACGCCTCATCTTCCGGCTAGGAACCCTCCAACCACAAGGGATGAACTCGGATTTCACCAGTTTCCTCATTTCCCCTCCCACCAGCCTGTCTCAGTCAAATCCATCAAATTCAGCACCGCCTTCCTAACCTAGGATCTTCTTCCCGACCTCTCCGCCCCCACCCCAATCTGTCCTATCACCCTCACCTTGACCTTTCTCCACCTATCACACATGGTTGAGTGTCTTGGTGAGATCATTGAAACAAAATATAATAGCTTCCTTTGTTCATGGCATTTCTCTTACAACTGCAGACTGAGAAGGTAATTGCAGATCTCCCAGTTCTGAAACCACACTGCGATTTGGGATTGACGCATTCAACGACGAACAGCAATCTGACCAAGGCAACAGTTTCTCATTGAAGATTCTTGTGGTGTGTTTTTGCTATAAATCCATCTCACCATCTGATCCTGTGTCTTGTTCATGGACTAAAAGAAGTATTCCCAAAATGCCTACACCACTGAATCAGGAAGAGGAATTGTTTAAGACATCTCTATAAAAGTGCATAGTTGCATTGTTGGAATATGCTGTTTATAATGAAGAGAATCAACTAATTAGTTATAAATGGTTTGGAAATGATTGTAATTACGAATCATTCTTTGGTCAACAGCTTAAATAGCACGATTCTTATGACCAAAACAACAGCTTTTAGTAAAACACTAAATTCAATACAGTTTGAGCACATTTTGCTCTTAGCTAAGCACTTTACTCTTGCTAAATGATCCCACAATGAACAGATCAGATCTAAGCTCTGCAATCCTATCATATCCATTTGCGAACAACTCATTAGAGGAGGAGGTTCCACAAATATCCCCATCCTCAATGACAGAGTGTCCAACATAAAAGATGAGGCTGAAGCACTTATAGTAATCTTGAGCCAGACGTGCTGAGTAAATGATCCATGTTGCCCCCCTCAAATGGTCCCCAGCATTACAGTTACTAGTCCCCAGCCAAATCAATTCAGTATCAACAAGAGGTTGGAGGCACTGATAACATTCTGGCAACAGTACAGAAGAGTTGTGCTCCAGAACTTGCCACTCGAAGAGGCAAGTTTTTCAAGTGCAGTCCTGATTTTCTACCAGAAAATCTACAAAATTGTCCTGTACATAAAAAGCAGGACAAATCCAATATGGCCAAGTACCACCCCATCAGTATATTCTGATCATCTGTAAAGTAATGGAAGGTGTCACCAACAGTGCTATCAAGCAACACCTGCTCAGTAATACTCTGCTCAGTGATGCCCAGTTTGGGTTCCAGCAGGACTACTCAGCTCCTGATCTCATTGTGGCCTTGGTTCAGGCATGGACAGAAATGCTGAATTCCAAAGGTAAGGTAAGCATGACTGCTTTGACATCAAGGCCACATTCATCTGAATGTGACATCAAGGAGCCAGAGCAAAACTAAAATCAACAGGTATCAGAGGGCAAAGTCTCTGGTGGTTGAAGTTATGCCTGTCACATAGGAAGATGATTGTGGTTGTTGGAGATCAGGCATCTCAGCTCCAGGTAATCTCTGCAGGAGTACCTCAGGGTAGCGTCCTTCGCCCAACCACTTTCGGTTGCTTCATCAATGACCTGTCCTCCATCTTAAGGTCAGAAGTGGGGATGTTTGCTGATGATTGCACAATGTTTAGCACCATTTGTGACTCATAGAACATAGAACATAGAAGAATACAGCGCAGTACAGGCCCTTTGGCCCTCGATGTTGCGCCGATCCAAGCCCACCTAACCTATACTAACCCACTATCCTCCATATACCTATCCAATGCCCGCTTAAATGCCCATAAAGAGGGAGAGTCCACCACTGCTACTGGCAGGGCATTCCATGAACTTACGACTCCTCATATACTGAAGCAGTACATGTTCACATGCAACAAGATCTGTACAATATGATAAGTGGCAAGTAATATTCATGTCATACAAATGCCAGGCAATGACCATCTCCACTAACAAACAATCTCACCACTGCCCTTTGACATTCAGTGGTGTTACCATAACTGATTCTCCACTATCCACATTCTTGGGATTACATTTGAATAGGAACTCAATTGGACCCACCATGTAAATACAGCTAAACAACTAGGTCAGTGATTAGCAATACTGTGGTGAGTAACTCATTTCCTGACTCCATCATCTACAAGGTGCAAATCAGGAGAGTGATGGAATACTCTCCACTTTCCTGGATGGGTGCAGCTCCAACATTACTCAAGAAGCTTGACTCCTTCCAGGACAAAGCATGCCATCTACAAGCATCCACTCCCTCCACAACTGAGGTTCAGTAGCAGCAGTACATCATATTTACAAGATGCATTGCAGAAATTCACCAAAGATCCTTTAAAAGCACCTTCTAAACCCATGCCCACCTCAATCTAGAAGGACAAGGGCAGCAGATACTTGGAAACACCATCACCTGCAAGTTCCCCTCCAAGCCACTCACCATTCTGACTTGGAAATACATTGCAGTTCCTCATTGTCACTGAGTCAAAATCCTGGAACTGCCTTCCTAATGGCATTGTAGTTTGACCTACAGCACGTGAACTGCAGTGGTTCAAAGAGGCAACTCACCATTATTTTCTTAAGGGCAATGGGGACTGGCAATAAATGCTGAACAACCAGTGATGTCCACATCGCATGAGCGAATGTAAAGAAAAACTTACACTTGATTCTCTGAGGAACATATTTTGTGCCATATGCTCGGATTCAATTTTGCACATATCCTATTTTTGCATACTGGAAATCTCGAGGCATATTTATTTCTGACTAATTGCTTTAATTTAACAATAAGCATGTACACGTATGCCAATTTTAGATGTATGAAGCTATCAATAAGAAGTCATTTGGATGCTCTTTCACCTATTTTTTCTGACCATTTGGAACATCATTATTAGGACCTTTTCTGTACAGAGGCTTCACTCTGCTGCTAAAATTTTGTTTCATAGCTTTGTTGGTGCCCCAGATCACCCACCAATTATATCTGACATTCAAATCCTATTAAAAGAAAGCACATTAATGACACACACAACACTATAAATTGGTGCATTCGTCGACCTGCTGTCAAACTGCGACACTTTAATGCACAAGGAATCCAATATAGGCAAGGAAATGGAGGATTGCAATGACAAGAAGCCAGGCATACTTTTTGAAGAGCATTTATTTGAGAAGGCAAAGCTCCCTATTCAAAAAAAAATCAATTCAGTACAAACAACAGAGAAACAATTGTTAACATGATGTGGTGTGGGCGGTGGGTCACTGCTGTCAACACATTTCTGCATTCTTTTTTTAAAAATGAAGATATTAAATAATAACTAGTATTTATACCTTTCCATTTGTGGAGAAAATACCCCACAAAGTGGAGCTATGAGAAAAATACACTTCTCTAATGTAGAAATTAAGCAAGTGTCTGACCATTTGATGAATTTTAAGGTGTCTTTTGTAGTAGAGAAGGGAGTTGGTGAGACCAAGTGGTTCAGAAAGTGAACATCTGCTGGTAAGGATATGACCACTGTGACGGATGAAGGGAACATGAGAATACATCATCAACAGGAGAAAAAAGTTAGCTTTAAAAAAAATTCTGGAAATACTCAGCAGGACAGACAGAATCTGTGTACAGAAAGAAAATTAACAGGTAGAATTTCCCCTCCCTGATCTGAGTATTGCTGAGAAAAGTAGGAAATATAGAAGGAATGATAAAATCGGAAACTCAGTGTCAAAAAAAATTATTTCCATGCATTTGTAACTAATTAAATTCCCACCTCACCTCAGAAAGTGAAGAAGGCAGGAAGGTTTAGTAATTTAGGTGGATGATGTGAATGAGGGCCTTCAGTGAACATGAAGCAATCATTGGTGAGAGATGTAATCCATGAGCTGTGGTGAGGTACACATGTGCAGAGTCAAAGTTTGAGTAGATGTTGACTCTGTCAGTGTGAGTAACATGTCACTGCATATCTGTGACTTGTCCTAATTTGACAATTAACTTTAGTCAGTTGTCATGTCCTCATAACTGGCACTTTTTTAAAGAGATAGTCTTAGACCTACTCATCTGTCAAACTGAATGTAAACCTCCATCATATTATGGTCACTGGTTGCTTTTATTTTGAGATCACTAATCCACTGCACAGTGCCAGTTCTTGATACTGCACAGTACCAGCCAGCTGTCTGGTTGATTCCAGAACATGCTATTCAAAGAAATTATCCTGAAAACACTTCATAAAGGAAACCATTGCCTGTCTGACTTTCTCAATCAATGAAAATCTCTCATAATTATCGTAAGTCTTTCTGAAAAGATGACATTTTACTTTCTTTTTTGCCCATCTGATTGTGCTGGTATTAATAGCGCATTTGTATATCATTCCCACAAATGACTTTATAATTTCTTATCTGTACCCGAACTGTTTCCATATCTTATTTACCTGAAATTAGATAGCCTTCTCTATTGGAGTAATACAGTCATTAATTAAAAGTGTCAATCCTCCATCTTTTCCGAGTTTCCTGTCATTTCTAAATGTCCTACACCTTTCAGGTTTATGCTTCGATCAATGACATTCTGTCTTCATGTCTCTGGATCATGTGGTATTGACCTAGGCACCAGAAAAGACAACGGCCAAAACACCCATGTTAACACTGCAAAGCCCTCCTTCCTCATGGGAGTGAGTGCCAAAATTGGGAGGGCTGTCTCACAGGCTAGTCAAGCAACAGCCTGACATAGTCATATTTGCAGAATCAAAACTTACGAAGTCCTAGACCGCTATCACCATCCCTGGATATGTCCTGTCCCACTGCAGGACGAACCCAGCAGAAGTGGCAGCACAGTGATATACAGTCAGTGGTGGAGTTGATCTGGGAGTCTTCAACATAGAGTCTGGATATCATGAAGTCTCTTGCTTCAGGTTAAACATGTGCTAGGAACCAACCGTCCTTTCTCAGCTGATGAATCAGTACTCCTCCATGTTGATCCAAACTTGGAGGAAGCAGTGAGGATAACAAGAATGCAAAATGTACTTTGGTTGGGGGATTTCAATGTCCATCACCAAGGGTGGCTTGGCAGCAGTACTACTGATTGAAGCATTCGGGTTCTCAAGGATGTAGCTGCTAGACTTGGTCTGCGGCTTGGGATGAGGGAACCAACAAGAGGGAGAAACATAGTTGACCTCACTCTTACCAATCTGCTGACTGCAGATGCAACTGTCTTTGACAGTATCAGTAAGAGTGACCATCGCACTGTCCTTGTGGAGATGAAGTCCCACCTTTACATTGAGAAAAAGCTCCATTATGTTGTGTGGTACTACCACTGTGCTAAATGGGACAAACTTCAAACAGATCTAACAACTCAAGACTGGGCATCCACAAGGCCCTGTGGCCATCAACAGCAGCAGAACTGTACTCCAGCATAATCTGTAATCTCATGGCCTGGCACATCCCCCACTCAACCATTACCATCAAACCAGGGGATCAACCCTCATACAATTGAGACTGCAGGAGGGCATGGTAGGAGTAGCACTAGGCATACCTAAAAATGATGTGGCAACTTGACAAAGCTATCAAACAGGATTACTTTCATGCTAAACAGCATAAGCAACAAATTCAGTTCTAGCTGTTAATTAACTCTTAATTTATACTCTCTATTCTTGTTATGGTCTGTTCATCCTTTTCCACATTAATAATCTTTTCCTTTGATTTTGGCTCTACTCTTTCATTTACTACATCTTTCCAAATTGGATCCCTTGTTCCCACTACTCATTTTAAAATTCTCTCTATTTTTCTGGTTATGTGATTGGTTAAAACAAGGGGTTGCACAGTGGCTCAGTTGTTAACACTGCTGCCTCACAGTGCCAGGGACCCAGTTTTGATCCCAGCCTCGGGCGATTGTCTGTGTGGAGTTTACACATTCTCCCCGTGTCTGCATGGATTTCCTCCAGGTGCTCTGGTTTCCTCCCACAATCAAAAGATGTGCAGACCAGGTGAATTGGCCATGCTAAATTGCCCATAGTGTTAGGTACATTAGTCAGAAGGAAATGGTTTGGGTGGGTTATTTTTCGGAGGGTTGGTGTGAACTTGTTGGGCCGAAGGGCCTGTTTCCACACTATAGGGAATCTAATCTAATCTAACCTGTCCCACTATGGTTCAGGAAGAGCCTGTCCCTTTAGTACAGATTCCACTTCCTTGGTTACCAGTGCCAATGTCCCATGAGCTGAAACACACTTACCCCATTGCATTCTTTGAGCCATGCAATCATTCCACTAATCTGATTTGCCTAATGCCAGTTTGCACATCGCTTAAGTAATAATGCAGTGATTATGACCTTTGAGATTCTGCTTCTTAATTTGGTATCTCGCTCTTCAAAGTAATTATGAAGAAGCTTTTTCTTCATGACACTAGTCAGTACAAAATTTAAACTGTGGATTTCAGTTTACTTCTAACTATAAACCAAATATAAATTTGATCAGTACAAAACTAAAATTTAGACTTTCATATACAACAACTGCATGCACTCAGTCCTCAGTAACCCACTCAATTTTCTTTCCATTTCAATAGAATGAGAACGAGATAGGTTCTATAATGAGCTACCAGTCTTCCATAGGAGAATAATTCACAAAAACTGTGAGCACTAAAGAGGCACTGCAATGTAGCTTGATAGTCAGGCCTAACCAATTTTAATTCCTGCCATGTTTCACGGATCAATCCAGGAATGTATGAGGCAATCAGGATTACAGTGAGGGTGGGGCCTACAACTGTTCCATAGCGATTGAAGGTATTGCTGCTTCTTCTCATGTCCATTAAACGACATCTTTGGGTATTTTTCGGTGCTTTCCAAACACCCCGCGGCCTATACCTATAAGAGCTATAAACTAGTCAGCTGTAGGTCCCAGAAATAAACATTAGATGCATGTGTTTGTTTCAAATATGTATTGAGCAATTTAACAGCGTCCAGATCTTAATGCAGGCTCTATGTTTTTGTTCATCAATTGTGTTTGATACTTTCACTTTATCAGGGGAATTACTGAGAACTCACATGACAAGATGCACAAGATCTGCTCTTGTTCTGCACCCTGAACATGGCCAGAAGCTACTTGTGCTTGTCATTGTCATACTCACCTGGAACTGCTCTGTATTAATCAAGCTTGTTTTCTTCTGTAGGACCACAGCTGTTGTATGGATTGGGTGAGATGACCATTAGATTAACATCCCTCAGTGTACCAGGAAACAAGTGTTTCCATGGTGACCAAGTCCAGCATTTCTACCGAGGTTATCCATGACTTTAGTAGCAGATAATCAACAAAAGGTGGGAGGGAATAAAACATAAGGTCAACAATTTTTTCACACACTGATTTTTTTTGCCAAGTCTTTTCCAAACAATATATTAAATAATTAAGCGCAGATACACACAGTATAGTCTTTTGACCATTGAGATCATGTTCTCAATAATGATGCATGTTGCACATTTTTACATAATTAATCATTGAATAATACTAGCTCAGAACAATGGTTTGCAGAGGTTATTGCAATGGAAGTAAATTGAAGTAATTTGATATATGTTTTGCAATATATTTTTATTTAGCAATTTGGATTTTAAAGTAGACATAAATAGATTTTTGGTTTCAGTTCTGAGAAGGTAGCTTATTTCTTTAAAAGGCCAGAAAGTAATATATAAATAGTGAGTTCAAACATCATTTTCAAGAAGTCATATGACTCAAGATAAATTACTAGAGAACTTACCTGGGAAGTTAATTGATTAAATATTTACAAAGTTGCATTTTTGAGATATGTAGAAAAATAAATAAAGGGCCACAATCAGGTTTTGGTTGAGAAGAACAGTTTCATACCAGCAGAAAAGCAATCTAGTTTGTGGCAGTCCAGGCTTTCAGAGCTAGAAAGGAGCATTAAAATTGTTATAATCTTATATGGGCAGGGCTTTTCTGTTAATGAAATAGCAGGTGTCTATTAATCTCAGGTAAAATGCTGTTAGAAATCACAATAGGTGACTGTTAGAGTTCACTAAAATAAATTGTTGCAATCTTGTCAGTTAAGCAAGAAATTAAAGAGTTATGATAGGAATAATACTTCACTGGGTTTGAATGTCTGTGAAGGCTATCGCTGGGAAAAAAGGTTGATGTTCTCTTCTGTTACTGTTAAGATTTTTCTCAATTGTTGTATCTATTGGCAGACTTTTTTAAAAATTTGTGTCAAAAATTTGTGTTCTTTTATTAAAAGAACATTGACATTCTTGTCAGTATACAACCATTGAAGCAATCAAAATGCAAAAGTATACTTATGATCTGTAAAGCATGCTTCAATCTGAGATCTCACTTTTCCTGTATTATCACCAGTTGGGATCATAATGATACAAATTGATGATCTTTATTTAAAAGGCGAACACTGCAAAGCAGAGACAGAATTGGGAAACACCTGAAATACAATAATGATCAAGGCAGTGCCTCCTTCCTAAATGGTTTGCTACTTTGAACAACCAGATTCTTTCTGTGAGGAGCAATTCATAGCATGTTGAAGAATGATTCAGTATAAAATGATTGGATGTCTCCTTTTCTGTATTAATTATAGCTTGGTTTGCTCAGTTCATCACCCACACAAATAATATTAATAGAACATTACTTCAAGTGTAATGAAACAAAGTGTAAGGAAACAAAGTTTTTCTCTGGAGTAACATCTGCTGGCACATCTGCCTAATGGACTGATTTACATTTGAGCAACCCTTGATTATCTATATTGTGATCATGGTATTTCCTTGCTTTCTGCAATTGCCCCTTTGCAAACAAAATGAACTCTCTAATGATTTTAATTTAGTTTATATTGCAGTTTAATAACCTCCTCCTTAGCTTGAGTCACTTCTGAAAACATTCATCAATCAGTTCTCTGTGTCAGATCTGCAGATCAGCACTGATCGCAAAGTTCTGTCGCGCAGGGAGAATCAATGTATTTTGTTAGTCCATCAAATTGTACTGATCTCATCTCACTTATCTTCATTCATCCAGTATTTTCCTGTTAGTGCAGATTGTGTGTTATGCTGTCTTTGCCCCTACATACTTTTCCTGTATATTTTAAATCAATCATGTTTTTAAGGTGGCAATTTTAACTGTAGAAATATGTCGGATTTGTGATAGATTCAATTCTAAATTATTTTATCAAGAAAATTATTAATGTTGGTATCATTCTTGTAGAGACTGATCATTTTAAAAAAAGAAATCCCCATGATGACAACAGAAAGCACACCATTAGAAACGATTTTATTTCTTAACATTTCCATTGTGAAAAGCTAAGTAAAATCTATATAGTTCAAACATTAATTAACAAATAATAAATAATTTAATTAAAAATATTACAAGAACATGTTAAGATTACTTACAGTGTGGAAACAGGCCCTTCGGCCCAACAAGTGCACACCGACCCTCCGAAGAGCAACCCACCCAGACTCATTCCCCTACACCTAACACTATGGGCAATTTAGCATGGCCAATTCAACTAACCTGCACATTTTAGGATTGTGGGAGGAAACCAGAACAAACTCACGCAGACACAGGGAGAATGTGCAAATTCCACACAGCCAGTTGCCTGAGGTGGGAATTGAACCCAGATCTCTAGCACTGTGAGGCAGCAGTGCTAGCCACTGTGCCGCCCATTTTAAATTGATCAGGCACGCTTGCACAAGTCAAGAAACATGGGCTCGTCTGGGATTTGAACCTGGGATCTCTTGCAAGTCTGTGCAGTAGAAGACCCAAAGCAAAATTCATACCCCTAGATCAACAAACCACACAATGGTCTAAATGCAGTATAACAGGTTTGAATGTGAATTTTATCATAATGATCCCAACTGAAGACAATACAATTATCCACTTTGGTAGCAAAAATAGGAAGGTGGATAAATTGTGTGAATGTCTATAAATTGAGAGACGTGAATGTGCAACAAGACTTGGGTTTCCTTGTGCATCAATTATTGAAGGTAGGCATTTAGGTGCAGCAGGTGAACAAGAAGGCAAATGGTGCATTGTTCTTCATTGCAAAAGGATTTGAGTACTGGAGAAGGGATGCCTTAATGTAATTACATAGGCTTTAGTGAGACCAAACTTGGAATTTTGCATTCAGTTTTGGTCTCCTTATCTGAATAGGGATATTTTTGCTATAGTGGGAGTGCTGTGAAGGTTCATCAGGCTGATTCCTGGGTTGGCAGGACTGACATATGAGGTGAGGTTGAATTAGTTAAGATTATATTTGCTGGGATTCAGAAGAATGAGAGGGTATTTCATCGAAACCTATAAAGTTCTCAGAGGACTCGCCAGACGAAATGCACAAAGATGTTCATGATGGCGGGGAGAACAAAACCAGGGGTCACAGACTGAGGATACAGGGTAAACCATTTAGGATTGAGCTTAGAATAAATTTCTTCACCCTGTGTAATTTGCTACCACAGAAAACACCCAAGACCAAAGCATTGTATAATTTCAAGAAGGAATTGGATATGCTGATCAAATTATATCGGGGAAAAGCGGAAACAGGCTTTTGAGTTGGATGACCAGCCATGATCATGATGAATGGTGGAGCAGGCTCAAAGGGCCATATGACCTACTCCTGCTCCTATTTTGTCATGTTTCTATGCTATTTTAAGTATTCAATACAATAATATGGTCTCATATAGTTACAAATACTTGTATGATTTCCTACAAAAATATGTGAGCAGGTGCAAAGCAGTTTTTCCAACTCAGCCTCCCTAATTAGGGACTCTCTCACCTTCCACTCAATCAATTCAGCCCCTGAAGTGCATTCATCAGCAGCCATATTCCACCTGAAAATACCAGAAATAATTACCACTACCAACTTACACACATAGAAACTTTCTCTCATTAAGGCCAGAACATTCTTGCTGGTAAATTCTTGCAGGTGTGGCACAGTAGCTCAGTGGTTAGCAGTGCTGCCTCATAGCGCTATGGACCCGGGCTCAATTCCAGCCTCGGGCAACTGTCTGTGTGGAGTTTGCACATTCTCCACGTGTCTGCGTGGGTTTCCCCTGGGTGCTCCGGTTTCCTCTCACAATCCAAAGATGTGCAGGTTCGGTGAATTGGTCATGCTAAATTGCCCACAGTGTTAAGTGCATTAGTTTTGGGTAAATGTAGGGGAGGGGAATGGCTCTGGGTGGGTTGCTTTCTGGAGGGTCGGTGTGGACTTGTTGGACCGAATGGCCTGTTTCCACACTGTAGGTAATCTAGTCTTAAAAAAGATCCCCAGAGACTACCCACTGCAAATCCTTTATATACTCAGGTATGCTCTTGCAACACTGAAATAACACCAATTGGTCTTGTCCAATCAACAACCTATTCCTCATCCTGTCTTCAGCTCTCTGGTCTTGACATTTATACATGCACATACACACACAGACGGAGGCTAACAAAAATGCCATTGTCTGTCTACAGACACAGCCACACACACCCCTTATGCTTTCAGTAAACTGTGTTTGTTTCCTCTTTACCACAAATTCTCAATGTTTTCTGAACTGCAAAATAAAAGCAAATAAAAAATGCAATGTCATAAACAACCACAATGTCTTTGCCTCTTGAACTTTCCAATGCTCCACCAGAACAATTCACAAAATCTGAAACAAAAACAGAAATTGCTGGAGAAACTCAGCAGACCTGGCAGCATCTGTGGAGAGAATCCAAAGTTAATGTTTTGAGTCCAGTGAACCTTCTTCTGACTGGTTCTGACTGCCACTGCCAACGGCTCTGCAGGACATTGATCATTGCAGGCAGCCTGATACATTCCCTTACAATGAGCATCTGAAGCTGATGAGTGGTAAGGCCAAGCCCCAGGATTGTTTGCAACCAGTGCCCTTGACAATGGTACTGGGACTCTCTGGCCTTTCAGCCATAGCTGCTGGTGCATCCATGCAATTCATGTCTGTGCCTTCCAAGTGGCCTGCAACTGAATCAGAAAGGTGCCATGATGCTATGAAGGAATGGCAAAGGTGAATACCAAATCCTGTGAATGAGGGGAGTGTGTGGCTCGACCCACGGATTGTGAGCTGAGATATTGTTTGGTGCTGAGCATGATGGAGGCTCCTCATAGCCAGTAACCAGTTTACATTGCCCCTTATTAGTCTGATTAACTTTTGAGAATTCTTGGTGCCAAGTTTGCTCCATTTGGAAAGAAGTAGAGCTGAACAATAATGAGATGCGTTGTGTCAATAAACCATGATCTTCCTTAATTGACTTCTCAATCTTGCTTGGTGAGAAAAATGTCTTGCCACTCAGCAAAAGCATATAAAATGGAATGAGATTCTCCTGATGTTGAGATAGGTCCCACCAGACTTGCTGTCTAATTGTGCCACAAATCTCACCATAGACCACAGCACTCAGATTCCTACCTTATTTGGTTTTCTTCTGGAAAACATACAAAGCATTCTCTAGTCCTATTTAATATAGTATTACAATTTTTCCTCACCCCACCCTCCCTTACCTTTTCTTATCCTGCTCTTTCTAATTTCTCAGATCCTACTCTAGTCTTTCCATAGTTTAAATTCATTCCTAAGTTCTTTGTTTATTATGGCATTCTATAATAACAAGCATTGTCCTTTCAAATAGATATTTTCCCTGTACTAATATGATATTTGACTTAAAGACATCTCACTGAGGCTCTATTGTCTTGTGGATAAAATTCTCCTTAGCTTGGCTGTAACTGGAAGTCAGCACTCCAGCTGTCTTAGAACATAAACTATAGAACCGAGAACAGAGAACACAGAACATATAGAAGATAGAACATTACAGCGCAGTACAGAGCCTTAGGCCCTTGACGTTGCACTGGCCCGTGGAACCAATCTGAATTATATCTATCCTACACTATTCCATTTTCATCCATATGTTTTTCCAATGACCATTTAAACGCCTTTAAAAGTGTTGGTAAATCTACTACTGTTGCAGGCAGTATGTTCCATGTCCCTACTACTCTCTGAATAAAGAAACTACCTCTGACATCTGTCCTATATCTATCACCCCTCAATTTAAAACTATGTCCCCTTGTTCTAGCCATCACCATCCAAGGAAAATGTTCTCTCACTGTCCATCTTATCTAACAATCTGATTATCTTGTATGCTCAATTAAGTCTTTGAGACCTTTACACCGCTGAGGCTAAACGCCAGTTCGCGGACACCTCCTCCTACTGCCCCCTTGACCATGACCCCACCTCCCACCACCAAACCATCATCTCCCAGACCATCCA